>NC_090317.1:41532603-41835633 GCF_039906515.1 Pseudorca crassidens | reverse complement strand
TTTCCTTAAATGAATCCTCTCCAGATTGCTGCAAGCCTTTGATTTATTTCCACATCTGTGAAAAAGTTGATTCTGACAATGTTTGCTGGTGTCCTCATTGTTTTATGGAGAAGATTTTTGGAGGTCCTTACTTTCTCTGATCCAACTCCAAGGAGAACATTTTGACCAGCAGGAAAACTTCCATGGAATGCATTAAATGAGCAAATTAATGAGTTACTATTGGAGGTTGGAGGATCTCCATTACCAAAGAGAGGAAGCTCTATCTGGTGATCTTTATGGTCATCCCCAGCTTTATAATTTCCACCAATATACCAGGATAGAATTCATCCCCATCATTTATTGATTTGTGCAGACAAAACAGAGGATCAAAAGAGATGATGGGATTTGAATAACATAGCTCTTCCACCAACCAGCTTATCATTGATTAGTATCAAAGTTGAAGATGACCACTCTTAATCCTTTATAAACAAGTGAGCAACAAGTAGTTCCTGGCCATCTTCTGTGAAGTTAGATCCATCAGAGGAGCATTGGGTGAGATATAAAGATGACACTCGGGTCATTACCTTGAGATAAATATTTAGAATCCTCTTAGAGAAACAGCTCCAATATTTGAAGCAAACCTGATAAAATTATATGGGTTAATTGCTGAATCGCTCAAGGTGTACTGGATATGTTATTGAGGTTCAGGTGTATTTCATGGCACAATTCTTTCATGGGTATTTCCAAAATTTCAAACTATAGAGAGATAAAGATATTAACTCTATGGAAATATCATTTTGTTCATGGTTTCCACATATAAATTATTTATTATTTCTGATTATTGCTTTTTAAAAATATATTCAAGCCCCAAATTCATATTATCTCTTTGTGTCAAACTGTAATGCAGTGTCTGTATTTGATGTGAAGATTGGATTGTCCTGATTTTGGCCAATCTGAGTCATATATTGGAGTCATTGTTATCTGCGTTCACTTAAAAAGCACATCTTTTAAAATCATATGGTGCAATATGATGTTGAAATGACCAATATTGTCCTCTCCAAATACCTTGCATCATAGTTGATGCAGACCACCACATGAGTTTATTTTCAGACCTATAGACATAATATTAGCATTCAATTTTATGTCACTTTGGGGCTTTTGCTTGACACATTGTTCTCTTTTACTTTTGAATTGTTCCATTGTGAAGGGTTCTTTGTGGCAGGTAAACACCATGGTTTACAGCTAACTAATATTAATGAGCTAAAACACGCTGACTCAGTTTGATGAACCAGTGAGTCTCACTTTTTTGTGGCTTTAGACTCTACCCTTATACCAAGCGGTGCTGGACAAGAAATCAGCCTTTTCTTTACCTTGAACTAGGTGTGTGACTTTGGGAAGGTTACACAACGCACTGGACCTCAGTTTCCTTAATTGTAAATGAAAATATTTGCACTAAGTGATCTTTCTTTTTCCTGCTTTAGTCTCACTCTATTTTATTATTTTTTTAAATTGTGGGTGTAGTTGCTTTACAATGTTTCATTAGTTTCTTCTGTACAACAAAGTGAATCAGCTATATGTATACATATATCCCCTCCCTCATGGTCCTCTCTCCCACCCACCCCCCATCCCACCTGTCTAGGTCACCACAGGGCACTGAGCTGAGCTCCCTGCTCTAAACAACAGGTTTTCCACCAGCTATCCATTTTACACATGGCAGTGCACATATGTCTATCCCAGTCTCCCACCTATGTCCACACGTCTGTTCTCTACATCTGTGTCTCTATTCCTGCCCTGCAAATAGTTTCATCTGTACAATTTTCTAGATTCAATATATATGCCTTAATGTATGATATTTGTTTTTCTCTTTCTGACATACTTCACTCTGTATGAGAGACTCTAGGTCCATCCATGTCTCTACAAATTACCAAATTTTGTTCGTTCTTAGGGGTGAGTAATATTCCACTGTAAATATATACCACATCTTCTTTATATATTCATCTGTTGATGGACATTTAGGTTGCTTCTATGTCCTGGCTATTGTAAATAGTGCTGTAATGAACATTGGGTGCATGTGTCTTTTTTAATTATGGTTTTCTCAGGGTATATGCCCAGTAGTGGGATGCTGGGCCATATGGTAGTTCTATTTTTCATTTTTTAAGGAATCTCTATACTGTTCTCCAAAGTGGGTGTATAAATTAACATTCCCACCAACAGTGCAAGAGAGTTCCCTTTCCTCCACACCCTCTCCAACATTTGTTCTTTGTAGATTTTGTGATGATGGCCATTCTGACCAGTGTGAGATGATAACTGATTGTAGTTTTGATCTGCATTTCTCTAATAATTAGTGATCTTGAGGATCTTTTCCTGTGCCTCTTGGCCATCTGTTTGTCTTCTTTGAAGAAATGTCTATTTAGGTCTTCCACCCATTTTTTGATTGGGTTTTTTTGTTTTTTTTTTATATTGAGCTGCATGCGCTATTTGTATATTTTGGAGATTAATCCCTTGTCCATTGATTCATTTGCAAATATTTTCTCCCATTCCGAGGGTTGTCTTTTCATCTTGTTTATGGTATTCTTTGCTGTGTAAAAACTTTTAAGTTTCATTAGGTCCCATTTGTTTATTTTCGTTTTTATTTCCATTTCTCTAGGAGGTGGGTCAAAAAGAATCTTGCTGTGATTTATGTCATAGAATGTTCTGCCTATGTTTTCCTCTAAGAGTTTTATAGTGTCTGGCCTGAAATTTAGGTCTTTAATCCATTTTGAGTTTATTTTTGTGTATGGTGTAAGGAACTGTTCTAATTTCATTCTTTTACATGTAGCTGTCCAGTTGTCCTAGCACCACTTATTGAAGAGGCTCCCTTTTCTCCATTGTATATTCTTGCCTCCTTTGTCATAGATTAGGTGCAACAGTTTATCTCTGGGCTTTCTATCCTCCTTTTCTCCTCTTCTATATTTCTGTTTTTGTGGCAGTACCATACTGTCTTGATTACTGTAGCTTGTAGTATAGTCTGAATTCCGGGAGCCTGATTCGTCCAGCTCCGTTTTTCTTTCTCAAATTGCTTTGGCTATTCGGGGTCTTTTGTGTTTTCATACAAATTGTAAATTTTTTTGTTCTAATTCTGTGAACAATGCCATTGGTAATTTGATAGGGATTGCATTGAATCTGTAGATTGCTTTGGGTAGTATAGTCATTTTCCCAATATTGTTTCTTCCAATCCAAGAACATGGTATATCTCACCATCTGTTTGTGTTGTCTTTGATTTCTTTTATCAGTGTCATACTTTTCTGAGTACAGTTCTTTTACCTCTTTAGATAGGTTTATTCCTAGGTGTTTTATTATTTTTGTTGCAATACTGAATGGGATTGTTTCCTTAATTTCTCTTTCTGATCTTTCCTTGTTAGTGTATAGGAATGCAAGAGATATCTGTTCATTAATTTTGTATCCTGCAACTTTATCACATTAATTAGCTCTAGTAGTTTTCTGGTGGCATCTTTAGGATTTTCTATGTATAGTATCATGTCATCTGCAAACAGTGACAATTTTACTTGTTCTTTTCCAGTTTGTATTCCTTTTATATCTTTTTCTTCTCTGATTGCCATGGCTAGGACTTGCAAAACTATGTTGAATAATAGTGGTGAGAGTGGACATCCTTGTCTTGTTCCTGATTTTAGAGGAATTGCTTTCAATTTTTCACCTTTGAGGATCATGTTTGCTGTGGGTTTGTTGTATATGGCCTTTTTTATGTTGAGGTAGGTTCCCTCTATGCCCACTTTCTGGAGACGTTTTATCATAAATGGGTGTTGAATTTTGTCAAAAACTTTCTGCATCTATTAAGATGATCATATGGTTTTTATTCTTTAATTTGTTAATATGGTGTATTACGTTGACTGATTTGCATATATTGAAGAATCCTTGCATCCCTGGGATAAATCCCACTTGAACATGGTGTATGATCCTATTAATGTGTTGTTGGATTCTATTTGCTAGCATTTTGTTGAGGATTTTTGTGTCTATATTCATCAGTGATATTGGTCTGTAATTTTCTTTTTTTGTGTTATATCTTTTTCTGGTTTTGGTGTGAGGATGATGGTGGCCTTGTAGAATGAGCTTGGGAGTTTTCCTTCCGCTGAAATTTTTTGGACGAGATTGAGAAGGGTGGGTGTTAGCTCTTGTCTAAGTGTTTGGTAGAATTCACCTGTGAAGCCATTTGTTCCTGGACTTTTGTGTTGTTGGAAGATTTTTAACCACAGTTTCATATCATTACTTGTGATTTTTCTGTGTATATTTTTTATTTTTTCCTGGTTCAGTCTTGGAAGGTTGTACTTTTCTAAGAATTTGTCCATTTCTTCCAGGTTGTCCATTTTATTGGCATGTCGTTCCTTGTAGTAGTCTCTTATGATCCTTCATATTTCTGCAGTGTCAGTTGTATCTTCTCCTTTTTCATTTCTAATTTTATTGATTTGAGTCCTATGCCTTTTTTTCTTGATGAGTCTGACTAAAGTTTTATCAATTTTGTTTATCTTCTCAAAGAACCAGCTTTTAGTTTCAATTACTTTTGCTATTGTTTTCTTCATTTCTATTTCATTTATTTCTGCTCTGATCTTTATGATTTCTTTCCTTCTACTAACTTTGGGTTTTGTTTGTTTTTCTTTCTCTAGTTGCTTTAGGTGTAAGGTTAAGCTGTTTATTTGAGATGTTTCTTGTTTCTTGGGATAGGATTGAATTGCTGTAAACTTTCTTCTTAGGACTCTTTTTACTGCATCCCATATGTTTTGGATTTTTTTTTTGTTGTTGTCATTTGTTTCTTTTTTTTTTTATTTCCTCTTTGATTTCTTTAGTGATCTCTTGGTTATTTTGTAGTGTATTTTTTATCCTCCGTGTGTTTGTGTTTTTTATAGATTTTTTTTCCTGTCATTGATTTCTAATCTTTTAGCGTTGTGGTCAGAAAAGATGCTTGATAGGCTTTAGACTCTACCCAATATACCAAGCTGTGTTACACCAGAAATCAACCTTTTTTTCACCTTTTACTAGGTGTGTGACTTTGGGAAGATTACACAGCCCTCTGGACCTCAGTTTCCTTAATTGTAAATGAAAATATTTGCACTAGGTGACGTTAACTCTAAGATTCTGTGACTCTAGCAAGGTGGAGCAAGTGAAAGAATTTGGTGAACTTAATGCGAGCTCATTTCTCCTATTGAAGACAAAGCTAAAATATTACCATCCCCAAGTCCATGCCTCTTTCTACTCCTCTTGCAATTTAAATCTTACATCGTTTATGAAGTTCAACACAGTCTCCATCACCTCCATGACGACTTCCCTGACCCTGCCAGCAATTACCAGTGATTTCTTCTTCTTCTTTTTTATTATAGTATTTATTATCATTACTACATTTTTAGTCTTCTCTATCTATTTGTATTGTTGTTTAACTTTAGTGCTTTTGAGGCTAAGGATGATAAATTATGAACATTAGTATTCCCCAAAGCATGTTGCCCAGTATTTTGTATGTAAAATAGGTTCTAGATTTGTTGAATGAATGTTGAATGGATGAAGACAGTTTAAAATACCTCTGAAACTACAGTCCTAAATTCACAATGCAAAGTGTGACCAAATTTTCCCACCTTTCTTTCTCAACAAAAATACATATTTTTTGTAGATATTTAAGGAAGTATGAAATATAATTTGAAGTTTATCTTAAATATGAACCCCTTCCCTGCTGATCTCCATGTTTTTCCTCTACATAAAGTCAAGAACACTTCATTTTGAATTTGAGTTCCCTCCCATGGCACTCTTTTCCTTCTGTATTCTATAGAATGCAAGAAGATTTAATCATCCAGGTATTACTGGCACATTATTTTCTATTACCTTCCTAAGAAACATGACAAAGGATGTCACTATTTAAGGGAGTATTTGGTTACTTGAAAGCACCAGAGCCAGCTCTCTAGTGTTTGATGAAAATAGATGGTAGCATTTCAACCACTAAGTGTATCTGTAGTCTACAGGTATGGAGAGGTGCAAATCAAAGTCAGTATTCAGGGCAATATTTGATAGATTCATTATAGATATTAGCCCTGCTTGTTCCAGTTCCTTGATCATTTGCCAGTAAGTGTCTTGTCAATCCTTTCTTCTCTTTCTTAGCGTGCAGTGGGAGTTTGTTGGAACACAGTGCCTAGCAACTCAAAGTTCATCTGGCCCAGGAGACTTGAAGTAATCCTTTCAGATTTAGTCATGCTCAGGGAGCCATGTTGTTCCTTTGTCAGGTTCGGGATGTGCCACACTTACAGAAATTAGTTATCCCAACAAAATGTATTTTTCTCTTCTTTTCTGTGCCAGAATGAGACTCTAAGTAATAAGCAAAGTTGATGTTGCTTAAAGAAATTTCAAGGCTTCCCAACTCTCCAAACTCAAGTAGCCATGGAAATAAGTACTGACCAAAAATGTACTTGGACTGGTTGTGTATTGGGAACCATGTGAGGAAAGGGAACTTAAATATGTGCTATGTGATGTTACACTGTAGAACTGGAAAGATGTGTTAAGTTGGTATTTTAAGGAATAATAGGCTTCTCTGTGTGAGTTTGTAAGGTAGGTGCTAGTGATGGTGGTGAGAAGAACGGGTTGGCTTTGCTCTATCTAGGCAGGATTGATGGTAATAATATAGATTGTATATATTTCTGATAAAGGATATTTGAAAATTAAGTAAACTGATCTCAGATTCATTTACATTTCATTTCCTTAAGTAAACAGTAACTGTTCTAATTGGGGTGTCAGTAAAGAAGGGGATGATTTGCTCCTCTTACCACTTTACTAGAAAAAAGGTGTGCCATGCTCCCAAGTTGGCTTATATGCAAATATCGAGTTTATCAAAAATTAATGCATCTTGTCCCTGTGCCCCCTTTGACACGATTAGGGGTTTCAAACTATTGCAAATGGATTTAACAAATGTGACATTGGCATAATTTGTGGAATTCATGACATTTTTTTGTAGTTATGAAAAGTGTCAGACCCATCAAAAAACTCCTTATTTAGCCCTCTATTTGTTCATGAGCTGACTTCTCTTGACCTAAGACTCAACCTTATGTTAAATGCTATGCCCCAAAGGATCCTTTGCAATAACACTGCAGAAGCGCTCTTTCTATGCCACCTGCTCACATCTACGGTTCATACTCTTGGTGCTCACTGGCCCAGTTGGGCTCTCTCCAGCAGTACTAGCCCCAAGAGCTTGGCTTGCCAATGTCAGTGTGTATTCTCGGTTCCAGATTTCTAGCATCGTGCCTCAAGTGTCACTTGTGCAACCCAGGGTTTCTTATTGCAGTGTTTATTTCTGCTACTGCTTCATCAACTTTTATTTATCTGACTCAATTCCAGGTAGTTTTTGCTCAATCGCTGGCAGGTTGTTAACCAGCATGTGTGTATGGGGAAGCGATTCATTCATTCATTTTGACTTTCACACCTGACATCTTCATTAATGCCAAGCACAGATTCTCAGATTCCAGATCTCTTTGGTGTCTCTGTATTCCTTCTGCATCCAGCTTTTTGCCACAAAGTATATTTCATGTAAATGCCACTTTTTTCAAACGTTTCACATGTTCTACCGTGGAACCATATGCCTTATAGAAATGATGCCTTTTCAAGTCTGTATCCAAACATAGCTTGTCAGTGACCTCTCACAAATTGTAAGTCAGCTTGTAAGCTTTTGCACTTATCCTGAAATGTTTTCTTTAGGGCTTGTAAACTTCTTCTCATGTTATTGCCTGTATTCTGTACTCCTGTGTTCTTTTTCTTGACATTAACTACAACTACCTTACCACTTTTTTATTGTCCTTTCAGTTAGTCAAATTCAGCTGAGCTGTTGCCTCAGGAGAATGCTTCCTCTCTATGTTTATTGAGTTTAGAGCTATTTCTGTCACAGACATTCTTCTACTTTGGATGTTCTTCAATTCTGTGACCATTTCCTAAGCTCTTAATACATCAGTGATATTAAGTTATCGGAAACCTGCATTGAAGAGGAGATAGTGTTGCTAATTTTAGGGAATTAATTTAAGATTTATGGTCAGGAACTATGAGTTGCTTACTTGAAGATCAGCAGGGAATCCTGGGAGAGCCACATTGACAGGTTAGTAGATTGTGGCCTGATCTGTAAATGTGACTTGAGAGCTATTGGTTTTCCTTGTTTACATAGTTGTCACCATTGTTGCACAATTGTTAATGCTTACTGAGTGTTCACTCTGTGCTAGGCACTCTGCTAAGGGCTTTATGTGAAGTATCTTTTTTTTTTAATGTGAAGTATTTTATTCGACATTCACAGTAGCCCTTCAAGGTAGGTTTTATTATTATCTCACTTTTACAGATGAGAAAACAGAGACGCAGGAGGGTAAATGACTTGTTTGAAAACATACAACCAATAAGTGGTAGATAGGGTATTTGAACCTAGGTAGGATAACTTCAGCATCCATATTTCTCTTACACGCCACATTGTACAGTCATCTTATAATGGTATTTATTGTTCAGTTATGATGATCCAGGCACACAGTATAGTTAGCCACCATGTATTCAGTGGTTTATTCTATTGTTTCATCAGCCCTTCATGACAGGATACATCATTATTTTTCTTTCACAAATGAAGAAACTGAGGTTTAGAGAAAATAAGTAGCGTCTCCAAAGTGATACAGCGAGTAAGTAGCAGAGAAAGGATTTGAAGTCATATCCATAACCACTCTGTTATATTGCATCAATATAGGATTAAAAACCAATAAACAGAAAAGCTGATCTATGGGTGTCTACAGCAAGAAGCAAAAATTGTATCTTTAATCCTGCTGCTTACAGCACCTATTAAATGGAAGATATTGGGATATATAACCAATATCAATAATTTATGCATAGTTATTCCTGATGTTAAAAATGGTAGGATTTCCCTCAAAACATGGAATCACTGTGTTTCTTCATTAAGGTATTTGACTTACCAAAGAATTCCAGAACCGTCTTGTCAGAAGTAGCAGTAAGGAGAGGTGGAGTAGTATGTGGCATGTACCCCCAGGAAAAGTGAATATATATAAATGTGTATTACAGTGGAAATAGCAAAATAGCAAGAGAAAGTGTGAATTAAGGAGCTGCACTCTTATAATACCCCACCCTTAATAAACAACCTGCCAGTGAACTGCTAGGATCTATCTGTAACTGTCTACTTGGTTGTAGAAATTGGTACATTGAAGAAACAGGGTATTTGATTGGAGAAGATAGGAAAGATGGTTTAGGAATATGAGCTGCTGCCCAAGGAAGGCAGGCCAGGGTGGATTTCCACAGTGATAGGCATGAAATCCCTAGGTAGTAGGGGAAAGTGTGATATTAATTTTAAGAAGCCCACTGAAAAGATACAGACATACTCAGAGACAGATGTTATATCTGCTTCAGAACTTTGATCTTGGTTAACCTTAATTTTAATTATTATTTATTTCTACTCCTGAGAATCTTAAAATTATCTGAAAGAAATTAAAAGACTATATTTTTAATTCTAGAGTTTGTGCTGGGAAATTTCTACTTCCTAACATACTGATGTTAGCAGGGATTTAGAATTTGCTGCCAGGCTTCTCTTGGAAACTTTTCCCCCTGGCATAGCCCTAGAAATGCTAACTTGGAAAAATGGCATCTGGCTGGCAGTCCCTTAACACATACACTCTTGAATTTTTGCTAAAGTATGTATGAAGACATGAAAAATGATGAGAACTCACAATAATGCTAAAAATTTTGACTGGCAGTCAAATTATTGCCAGAACTAGGGAGAAATTTCCACTAGCTAAAAATCAGAAAGAAATGGATTGAAAAGAACAATCAATGGACCGCTCACACTATGCTGATAATCCAATACATCGAGACTAGGTAGGAAAAAACTCTTCTTTCCTCCCATAGAGTCTAAATACTGGTTCCAAAATACAAATTCTATACCCAGAAAAATGGAGTAGTTGTCTTATGGGCATAGAAGGGACTGTTTTAGAAGCCTAGAAGGCTGACCATTATCCCCTAAAATATCGCCATTCTTCCTGTATATACTCGGGAACTGAAACTACCAGAAAACAATGAAAGAAGGCAAATGATGGTGATGGCTTTGGGAGTTTGAGTATGAAGGAGTGGTGAATCATATCCATAAGGATCGGTCTCCACAAACTGCTGTAGGTAGCAACAGAGAAAAGAAGAATCTTGGTAGGAGAGTATTCCAAGGATTATACTTTTTTCATGTATTCCATCAGTTCAGATTATCAGCAAAGCAGGCACTTGGGTCAGGAGAGGATCTAATCATTTTTTTGAGGGGAGGGGGGATTTGTTTTAATTGAAGTATATTTGATTTACAATATTGTATTAGTTTCAGGTGTACAACAGAGTGATTTAATATATTACACACCATACAAAATTATTAAAATATTATTGACTGTATTCCCTATGCTGAACATTACAACCTGTAACTTATTTATTTCATAAATAGTAGTTTGTACCTATTAAAGCCCTTCACCTATTTCACCCATCCCCCACCCCTCCCCTCTGGCAACCACTAGTTTATTTGTATTGGTGAGTCTGTTTCTGTTTTGTTATATTTGTACATTTCTTTTGTTTTACATTCCACGTATAAGCAAAAACATACAGTAAACACTATCCTTCTCTGACTTCTTTCACTTAGCATGATACCCTTCAGATCCATCCATGTTGTTGTAGATGGATGAATTTCCTTCTTTCTCATGGCTGAGTAGTATTCCATTGTATATATGTATATACTCACTTATTTTTTTATCCATTCATTTGTTGGTAGACACATGGTTACTTCCATATCCTGGTCATTGTAAATAATATTGCAATGAACATTGGGGTACATATATCTTCTCAAATTAGTGTTTTTGTTTTCTTTGGATAGATACCCAGGAGTGGAATTGCTGGATCCAATCATAGTTCAGAAGTGATATGTTATAGATCAGTGGAACAGGACAGAAAGCACAGAGATAAACCCACGCACATATGGTCACCTTATCTTTGATAAAGGAAGCAAGAATATACAGTGGAGAAAAGACAGCCTCTTCAATAAGTGGTGCTGGGAAAACTGGATAGCTACATGTAACAGAATGAAATTAGAACACTCCCTAACACCATACACAAAAATAAACCCAAAATGGATTAAAGACCTAAATATAAGGTGAGACACTATCAAACTCTTAGAGGAAAACATAGGCGGAACACTCTATGACGTAAATCACAGCAAGATCCTTTTTGACACACCTCCTAAAGAAATGGGAATAAAAACAAAGATAAACAAATGGGACCTAATGAAACTTCAAAGCTTTTGCACAGCAAAGGAAACCATAAACAAGACCAAAAGACAACCCTCAGAATGGGAGAAAATATTTGCAAATGAAGCAACTGACAAAGGATTAATCTCTAAAATTTATAAGCAGCTCATGCAGCTCAATATCAAGAAAACAAACAACCGAATCCAAAAATGGGCAGAAGACCTAAATAGACATTTCTCCAAAGAAGATATACAGATTGCCAACAAACACATGAAAGAATGCTCAACATCATTAATCATTAGAGAAATGCAAATCAATACTACCATGCTATATCATCTCACACCAGTCAGAATGGCCATCATCAAAAAATCTAGAAACAATAAATGCTGGAGAGGGTGTGGAGAAAAGGGAACCCTCTTGCACTGTTGGTGGGAATGTAAATTGATACAGCCACTAGGGAGAACAGTGTGGAGGTTCCTTAAAAAAGTAAAAATAGAACTACCATATGACCCAGCAATCCCACTACTGGGCATATACCCTGAGAAAACCATAATTCTGAAAGAGTCATGTACCACAGTTTTCATTGCAGCTCTTTTTACAATAGCCAGGATGTGAAAGCAACGTAAGTGTCCATCGACAGATGAATGGATAAAGAAGATTTGGCACATATATACAATGGAATGTTACTCAGCCATAAAAAGAAACGAAATTGAGTCATTTGTAGTGAGGTGCATGGACCTAGAGTCTGTCATACAGAGTGAAGTAAGTCAGAAAAGAAAAACAAATACCGTATGTTAACACATACATATGGAATATTTTAAAAAATGGTCCTGAAGAACCTAGGAGCAAGATGGGAATAAAGACGCAGATCTACTAGAGAATGGAATTGAGGATATGGGGAGGGGGAAGGGTAAGCTGGGACAAAGTGAGAGAGTGACATGGACATATGTACACTACCAAATGTAAAATAGATAGCTAGTGGGAAGCAGCTGCATAGCACAGGGATATCAGCTCAGTGCTCTGTGACCACCTAGAGGGGTGGGATAGGGAGGGTGGGAGGGAGGGAGATGAAAGAGGGAAGAGATATGGGGATATATGTATATGTATAACTGATTCACTTTGTTAAAAAGCAGAAACTAACACACCATTATAAAGCAATTATACTCCAATAAAGATGTTACAAAAAAACGTGATATGTTAGATGAAATCAATTTAGACTTGGAGAACAGACAGTTAAGAATAGGAGATAATATACATCAAACTGTCATCCAGCTGTATATCTGAGAAAGGGATTTATATAACACCTAGTTTGAGTGCAGCCTAAGGAAAATTATTGTCTCCGAACTCTTGGCAAACATAGGGTCAAGACAGATTGCAACTTCTTTGAAAGTAAGCAACAAAAGAAAAAATAATATGGAACACATGGAAAAAATTTTAAACAGGCTAAAGGCAAAACGATTCTGTATGTTCAAAGAAAGAGCACATTTCTGGAAATGAGTTTTTAAAGGAGTCACAAAAATATTAGGAAATATTTTGTTATTTTAACTAAAATGTGAGATGACATAGCTACTACTATGAAGAAGCAGAGTATAAAATGGAAGGTATTCAGAGTATAAAATGGAAGGTATTTTGTAGTGTCATGCACCACTTCGAAAATCTGATGAAATTTCTGGACCTTCTTTCCATATAAAACAAATTTATAAATATATTCATTTTTCCATTTAACTTCTTGGCTTTCATGTAACATCTGAAGTCTGTTTATGAACCTCTGTTTCAGAACCCGTGCCATAATCAAAGAACAGATGAAGAATAGAAAATAGAATGAACTTATCAAAAATGGGAGATAAGATAAAGAAAGATTACAACAGTTAACACTCAGTCACAAATTTATATCATCAGTGAAGTCTTGAAGAGAGCAGAATTGACAATGCTGACAATCAACTCAGTGAGAATGTCGTACATACTTGAAAAATATTGTCAGAAAGCAATGAAAAAGACAAAGATGAGACCCCTGAGGGAGAAGATGATAAATCTGAAGAATGGCTTTCCATCCTAATAATTTTAAGTATTCCTCAGGAAAAGAAAGAAGAAAACTAAAATATAAATGATATGTATATATAAAGAAAAAGAAAACTTTTTCTTAGTTGAAAAAAGATTTGAGTAGGCCTATCACAGTCTAAGCAAAATTAGAAGAGAGAAGAGAACCACACTTTCTAAAGGTTTTTTTTCAAACATAGATTATTTGACATATAAAAATAGATAGCCAAGGAGGACTGTAAATAGTAAGAAATAAAAGCAGAAAAAATACAGTGTGGTTTCTGGCCTTACATTTAGGTCTTTAATCCATTTTGAGCTTATTTTTGTGTATGGTGTTAGGGAGTGTTCTAATCTCATACTTTTACATGTACCTGTCCAGTTTTTTCCAGCACCACTTATTGAAGAGGATTTATTTTCTCCACTGTATATTCTTGCCTCCTTTATCAAAGATAAGGTGACCATATGTGCATGGGTTTATCTCTGGGCTTTCTATCCTGTTCCGTTGATCTGTATTTCTGTTTTTGTGCCAGTACCATATTGTCTTGATTACTGTAGCTTTGTAGTATAGTCTGAAGTCAGGGAGCCTGATTCCTCCAGCTCTGTTTTTCTTTGTCAAGATTGCTTTGGCTATTTGGGGTCTTTTGTGTTTCCATACAAATTGTGAAATTTTTTGTTCTAGTTCTGTGAAAAATGCCAGTGGTAGTTTGACAGGGATTACATTGAATCTGTAGATCACTTTGCGTAGTAGAGTCATTTTCACAATGTTGATTCTACCAATCCAAGAACATGGTATATCTCTATTGATTTGTATCATCTTTAGTTTCTTTCATCAGTGTCTTATAATTTTCTGCATACAGGTATTTTGTCTCCTTAGGTAGGTTTATTCCTAGATATTTTATTCTTTTTGTTGCAATGTATACAATGGAATATTACTCAGCCATAAAAGGAAATGAAATTGAGTTATTTGTAGTGAGGTGGATGGACCTAGAGTCTGTCATACATAGTGAAGTAAGTCAGAAAGAGAAAAACAAATACTGTATGCTAACATATATATATATATATATATATATATATATATATATATATATATGGAATCTAAGAAAAAAAAAGGTCATGAGGAACCTAGGGGTAAGATGGGAATAAAGACACGGACCTACTAGAGATTGGACTTGAGGATATAGAGAGGGGGAAGGGTAAGCTGTGACAAAGTGAGAGAGTGGCATGGACATATATATACACTACCAAACATAAGATAGCTAGCTAGTGGGAAGCAGCCACATAGCAAAGGGAGATCAGCTTGGTGGTTTGTGACCACCTAGAGGGGTGGGATAGGGAGGGTGGGAAGGAGAGAGACACAAGAGGGAAGAGATATGGGAACATATGTATATGTATAACTGATTCACTTTGTTATAAAGCAGAAACTAACACACCATT
The DNA here is from genome assembly GCF_039906515.1 of Pseudorca crassidens. NCBI lineage: Eukaryota > Metazoa > Chordata > Mammalia > Artiodactyla > Delphinidae > Pseudorca > Pseudorca crassidens. The sequence continues at coordinate 41,820,919 of NC_090317.1, read as the reverse complement.
GTAAAGCAATTATACTCCAATAAAGATGTTAAAAAAAATACAGTGTAGTACTTGAGACCTTGTGTTGTAAAGCCAGGCCAGTTCTACACTTAGCAGTTGTGTGGATTTGGATGAGGTAATTAATTCTTCTGAATCTGTTTTCACATCTCTGAAACAGGAATATTCATAGTTACCTCATAGGACCATTGTGAAAATTAAACGAGGTAATTTATTCAAAATGCTTAATAAGAGGTCTGGCACTTAGGAGGAACTGTCTGTGACTAACAATATTGCTGCTATCATCATCATCATCAGTAGTAGGATTCTAGATGACTTTTAGTTTATTATTTCTATATTTTCCAATTTTTTTTACAGTAAGCATGTGTTATGTTTGTAATCAGGAGAATATGTTGTTTAAAAATAACTATATACATGTTGATATATAGAGTGCAGGGCAAACATAGAGGCATTGCAGGGCTGCAGAAAGTGTAGCAATGTAAAATTTTAAAATTTTGCTAATTTTAGGTAACAAGCATATGTTCTATAATAAAAAAAAAACTTTATTTTATTTTAAAAGCTTATTTTATTTAAGAGTTGTATGAGCTACAAATGCTCACTATAAATAGTTAGGACCCTGCAGATGAGTACAAGAACAAATATTCAGTGTCCTTTCTACCAAGAAATGACCAATATTGTTTTTTGTGTGCACATTTGTGTGTTCATTTTGTGTGTTCATGTTTATCTATGTTTATTGTACTCTTGAGATCATACCAACTATGGAGTTCCATATCCTGCTTTTTATAACCTAATATTTTATTGAGAGGATTTTATCCATGCATTTGAAATCTCCCTAAACATAATTTTTAATAGTTGCTCAGATGATTCACCTATTATGTAATTGTGGTATATATAGTTCATTCATGATTTTTTGTTGTTATGTTTAATGCTCTAACAGACATACATGTATATGACTCTTATTCTGACTTTCTGATCATTTGCCTAAAGGTGATTCCTAGAAAAAGAGATACTAGGCCAAAAGGGGTACATATTTTTAAGACTCTTGATGAATCTTGATGCTTTCTATAAAGGTTGTAACAATTTATATTCCTCTTCCAACCACGCTCTTAACTTTCTAGTCTTACCATTCCCTCAGTCAGTAACATTACTTTATATTTTAAATCTATATTAATTTCATAAGCAAAACATCAGTTTTGGTTGTTTTAACTTCCATTACGTTGCTTACATACTCGAACATTTATTTTCATATGTTTATTGGCCAGTTGTAGTTCCTCCTTTATGAATTGTCCATGTGTGACTTTTGTCAATTTTTTGTTTTATATTCTTAGTCATTTCTTTATTATTTGTAATAACCCTATATATTCTGAAGATTTTTGCACATTAAAAAATAAATTTATGGTAAAAGCTCTAAGTAAACTAAGAATAGAGGGGAACGTCCTCAATCCAAAGAAGAATATTTATAAAAAACCTACAGCTAACATCATACTAATGTTAAGAAACTCAAAGATTTCTCACCAGAGTCAAGTACAAAGCAAGGATAGCCCCTCTTAACACTCCTTTTCAACATCACACTGGAAATTCTAGCTAATGCACGAAGACAATAAAAGAAAATAAAAGGTACAAAGATTTGGAAGAATAAAGAAAATTTGTTTGCAGATGACATGATCATTTATGTAGAAAATTCAAAAGAATCAATAAAAATCCCCCTGGAACTAATAAATTATAACAGTGTTGCAGGATATAAGGTTAATATACAAAAGTCAATTTCTTTTCTATATACCAGCATGAATAGGTAGAATTTGAAATTTGAAATATGATATCATTTACATTAGTACCCTCCAAAATGAAATACTTAGGTATAAGTCTAACAAAATATGTATCAGATCTATATGAGGAAAACTACATAACTCTGATGAATTAAATCATAGAATAAATAAAGAGATACTCCATGTTCATGGATAGGAAGCCTCAACATTGTCATGGTGTCAGTCCTTCCCAACTTGACCTATAGATTCAATGCAATCCCAATCAAAATCCCAGTAAGTTATTTTGTAGGTATTGACAAAGTTACTCCAAAGTTTATATGGAGAGTCAAAAGACCCATAATAACCAACACAGTCTTGAAGTAGAAGGACAAAGTTGGAGGACTGACACTGCCTGACTTCAAGACTTAGTATAAACCTGCAGTAATCAAGACAGTGTAGTATTGAAAGAATAAACAAATACATCAGTGGAGCAACATAGCCCAAAGGTAGACGCACATAAATACAGTCAACTGAACTTTGAGAAAGGAACAAAGGCAGTACAGTGGAGCAAAATACTCTTTTTGCCAAATGGCGCTGAAACAACTGGATATCCACGTGCCAAAAAAGAAAAAATCTAGCCACAAATCTTATACCCATCTTAAAAATTAATATAAATTACAGACCTAAGTATAAAATGAAAAACTCCAAAACTGCTAGAAGATAACATAGGAGAAAACTCAGATGACCTTGTGTATAGCAATGCTTTTTAGCTATAACGCCAAAGGCATGATCCATGAAAGAAATAATTGATAAGCTGACATCATTAAAATTATAAACTTCTCCTCTGTGAAAGAATGTTAAGAGAATGAGAAGACAAGCCACAGACTGGTAGAAAATATTTGCAGAAGGCACATCTGATAAAGGACTGTTATCCTAAATATAAAAAGAACTCTTAAAACTCAATGATAAGTATACAAACAACCCAATTTAAAAATGGGCCAATGACCTTAATAGATACTTTGCCAAAGAAGATATAAGATGGCAAATAAACCTGTGAAAAGATGCCCCATCATATATTACCAGGGGGATTCAAGTTAAAACAACAATGGGATACAACTACACACTTATTAGAATGGCCAAAATCCAGAACACTGACAACAGCAAGTGCTGGCAAGAATGTGGAGAAACAGGGACTCTCACTGATTTCTGATTAGAATACCAAATGGTACAGCCACTTTGGAAGATTGTTTGGCAGTTTCTTACAAAATTAATGTACTCTTACTATGATCCAGGAATTTCACTCCTTGGTATTAACCAAAAGGAATGGAAAACTTATATCCACATAAAAACCTGTACATAGATATATGGGGGTTATATGGGAAATTTTTGTACTTTCCCCTCAATCTTGCTATGAACCTAAAAATGCTCTAAAAATAACTTTGATAAAAAAAGAAAACTTTGTTATAAAGTGTGTAAAAGTTGACAATATTTTTGATCAGTGTGACTAGAGACTATAATTTTTATGGCAAAAAGAAAAAGGAAAGAGATTCATAGAATGATATATAAATGTTCCCCTGGAGAGGCTTTATGACTTTTAGCCAACACTTTCCTTCTAAGCATGTGAAAATTAACATAACGTATCATCTGTTTTAATCCATAAATATACTTTTCAGCAATCATTTTCATTTGAAGAGAGTGCCATACTTGCAGAGCCCAAGTGTTTCTTTTTTCATTTGTTCTGTTATCCTGTCTTTGTAGGCCAAGAATGGACTGGACACTTTCCAAGGCTGAAATTAAATATGATCTTACAGGATCTCAGTTCTTGGAAATTTTGTGAATGTGTATGTAACTATTGTGACAGAGTGAGAATGTAGAATGTAGAGCATAAAATTCTCATTTAGAGTGACCCTGGCTCTTTCTTCTCAAGTTTTTTCAACGTCTGTCTCTATATATTCAGAAGTGAAACATCTGGCATTACTCATACCTGAGCACTGTGCTTCTTTACTTCCACAGTTGGACTTCCTCAAACTCTATGGTTTCTACTATAAACAGAACCCAAACTTGTTCATTGAACATATATTCTACACTGAGCTAGCTAATGGTGTGTTGTACATTCCTTAATACTGTATGTTCCTTCCTTCCCTTTTCACAAATGCCATTATTTCTTCCTGTGCTTCTCCCACTTTTAACCATTTTACCATACCTTTCTTCCTCCATTTCGGTCAGTTTGCATTTCCCTTCTCTCATTCCGAAAAATAAAGCCAAATACCAGTCAGAAGGGTCCATCCAAGAGTGTTTTTCAAACTGTGTGTTATGACCCATGAGTGTATATGTAATCAATTTAGTAGGTTGCAACCAGCACTTTAAAAATGAAAAAAAAAAAGAAGAAAATATCAGAGAATATCATGTATAGAAAGGCAATTACTTTTTCATGAAACAAACAGGAGGGTACTGGGTCCCATGTTAAATGCATTTTGTACTGTGACTCAAGCTCAAAAATGTTTGAGAAACATGACTATAAAGCATACTAAAGGGTGCAAGACATAGATTTAGAGCCAGATTAAGTAGTCTATCAAACAGGCAGCTGCCCTGAGTGCCAATCTATAGATATAAAAATATTTCACAGATACTATAAGCAGATGGAGAAAGTTGCAATTACTAGGACTCTAGTGGGGGAGTAGTATATGTGGGTAAGGTAGATGAGTTTGTACATGGTACTGTATTGCTTAGAGCAGCAGGCAAATACTGACTCCTTTCATGTTCTCCCATCTCCACACACAGCTCAGACTGCCATTTTAATCCAGGTTGAACAAATATTTAAATGAATTTAATTTGAAGGGGTACCAAATCATTAGCCGGCTGAATTTGCTTATGTGTCTTGACTCAAGTCTGTGTAGACATTAAACTAAGAGAAAAAAAATGCTGTTGTAAAACATGTGTTTATTAGTTAAGATAGTAATAGCTTCTGTAATAATAAAACTCAAAATTTCAGTGACATAGCAGAACAGAAGATTTCTTCTTATTCATGTAATTTACATTGCGGGTGTGGGCAAGTCAGTGGGTAGCTTTCCTCCAAATGATGATTCAGGAAGTCAGATTTCCTCCATGTGGTGATTCTTCAGGCTTTCAGTCTTCTGCATCCAGCCTGAAAATGGGGAAAGAGAGTGTGAAGAAAACACACCCTTACTAAAAACTCTCACCTGGAAGCGATATCCATCCCTTCTGTTCACATTCCATTGGCAAAAATTTGATACAAGGCCACACCTGGAACCAAGGAGGGACTGGGAAATGTAGTCTCTGACTAGGTACCTGCCTCTGAATAACACCACTACACAGTAAAGAGGGGCATGTATTTTTGGTGAACAGGTTTCTCTTTCAGTCACAAGTTACAGTACTCATAAAGATGTCTCCGGAAATTGCCAACACAGATATTTGGAACACATTGCTCCTCTTCTTACCATCGCCATGCTCTTTTGCATTATGACAGGGTTGTGTTGATTATTGGCACTTATGCTTTTTTGGATAAGAATAGACCATTTCATTTCTATCTTACTAAGGTAGTGATTTTGGCATCTTCACATTTAGCTGCATATTACTCTTTGTTTAAATGAATGTAGTTAGCAAGCATGAAGTGCATAAGATAGTAAATCCTAAATTGTAGGCAGCTACCTCATTTATTCAGCTGCTTGATTTCCATTTGGTTGACCAGGCAGAGTGCTTTGCATTCTATGATTTGGATGCAGTAGAATGGCTTTAAGTTTTGATTAAACAGAAAGCTTGAAAAGGTTTAAATGGTAAGCCAGTAATATTGAAAACATTACAATCTGGTTTAGATAAACAATCATTTGAATGAATTGGATATAAACACATTTATTTTGGGCAGAAGGCACTTACTTAGAAATTACTCTTATGATTTTGATTTAGGCTTCTGAATATCAAAATAGTTCATGATTATGGATAACAATTGTTGGCAAAGGCATTATTGCTTTATCAGAATTCTTACTCAGTATCTGTATGGTACTAATATTTGATTATCACTTTATTTATTCTCCTCTGGTAATCAGAACAAAATATTAAAATTTGGAATCTCCTATTAGCAACTAGAGTTTTCTTCAAAGATACCTGTCAACAGTGTGACTATGGAAAATTGTGTTGCCTATGTCTGAAATGCAATGTGCAAATATCTTCAAAAATAATGAATGCGATAGATTTGTTAAATTACTGCTGATAAAATGGCTTTGCCTTCACTGAAATGATTCGAACACTAAATTTATATAATGAATTACTCTCTCTTCTTTCCTTTTTGTTTTCTGCTCTAGTTTAGTGAGCAGGTTAATTAAGTGCTAATATTAAATTCACTGGAGTATACAAAAAAAGGAATAGAGTCCGCACTGCTGATTAAATGGCAAGGTAGAAGGCTGGCCATGAGGTTTAATTGGAAACAGGGGAGCTGTTGGTTTCTTTGTGTTATCTGGCCATCAGAATGTTGATTCTTTTCTAACAAATGACTAAGAAAAAGAAGAAAATGGTGACATGGGAAAAAGAGCATTTTCTCATTTCAAAAATAACTGATAAATAACCATTATGAACTTAGTCATTACTTTACATCAGTGTTTTGCAACACAAATTCCATTGAAATATTTGTCCTGTGAAACACTCCACAAAAAAAAGCCCTTTAGAAGAAAATCAGTTAGGAAAACACTGACTCCTTTCTTATAGATGATCACAATGCATGCTAGCATTTTGAAGGCTTCAACAAATCCTATAGTTAGGAAGCCTATTTGACTTTTTAAACCTACAGATCTCAATTTATTTTAAGCAACCATTTTTGTTTAGTAAGTATTAACCCTAATCCCTTGATCTCTGCCCAGCCTTTTATTTTCTCTTATAAGAAAAAAGGTGAAAAATAATGCTTGTAGTTTTTAAAGGGCAAAAAATTTTTGTTTCTAAAACCATGGTAAGATATATACTCAAAAGAATTGAAAACAGGTTTCCAAATGAGAACTTATACATGAATGTCCATAGCAGCAATATTCACAATAGCCAAAAGCAGAAACACCTCAAATGTCCATCAATCAATGAATGAACAAATAAATAAGGCAAATACATATAATGGAATATTGTTTGACAATAAAAGGGAATGAAGTACTGTTACACGCTACAACATGGATGAGCTTTGAAAACATGCTAAGCGATAGAAGGCAGTCACATAAACCTACATATTATATGATTTTATATATACAAAATGTCTAGAATAGACAAACCTATAAAGACAAAGTAAATTAGTGGTTGCTTAGGGCTGGGGAGATGGGATTTGGGGAATGACAGCTAAATGATATAGAGTATCTCTTTGTGGTGACGAAAATGTAAAATTGACCATGGTGATTGTTGCACATGTCTGTGAATATACTAAAAACTGTTGAATTGCACCCTTAAAATGAATGAATTTGTGCTATGTGAATTATGTCACAATGAGGATATTAAAAAATGAATGGTAGGGAGGGGCAGGACATATTTAAAGTAATGAAAGAGAAAAACCTGCAACCAAGATGATTCTACCCAGCAAGTATCTCATTCAGATTTGATGGAGAAATTAAAAGCTTTACAGACAAGCAAAGGCTAAGAGAAGTCAGCGCCACCAAACCAGCTTTAAAACAAGTGCTAAAGGAACTTCTCTAGGCAGGAAACACAACAGAAGGAAAAGACCTACAATAATAAACCCAAAACAATTAAGAAAATAGGAATAGGAACATACATATAGATAATTACCTTAAATGTAAATGGATTAAATGCTCCAACCAAAAGACATAGACTGGCTGAACGGATACAAAAGCAAGACCTGTATATATGCTGTCTACAAGAGACCCACTTCAGACCTAGGGACACATACAGACTGAAAGTGAGGGGATGGAAAAAGATATTCCGTGCAAATGGAAATCAAAAGAAAGATGGAGGAGCAATTCTCATATCAGACAAGATAGACTTTAAAACAAAGAATATTAAAAGAGACAAAGAAGGACACTACATAATGATCAAGGGATCGATCCAAGAAGAATATATAACAATTGTAAATATTTATGCACCCAACATAGGAGCACCGCAATACATAAGGCAAATACTAACAACCATAAAAGGGGAAATCGACAGTAACACAACCATAGTAGGGGACTTTAACACCCCTCTTGCAGCAATGGACAGATCATCCAAAATGAAAATAAATAAGGAAACACAAGCTTTAAATGATACATTAAACAAGAAGGACTTAATTGATATTTATAGGAAATTCCATCCAAAAACAACAGAATACACATTCTTCTTAAGGGCTCCTGCAACATTCTCCAGGATAGATCATATCTTGGGTCACAAAACAAGCCTTGGTAAATTTAAGAAAAAGGAAATCATATCACGTATCTTTTCCGACCACAATGCTCTGAGACTAGATATCAATTACAGGAAAAAATCTGCAAGAAATACAAACACATGGAGGCTAAACAACACACTACTTCATAACCAAGAGATCACTGAAAAATCAAAGAGGAAATCAAAAAATACCTAGAAACAAATGAAAGTGAAAACACAATGTCCCATAACCCATGGGATGCAGCAGAAGCAGTTCTAAGAGGGAAGTTTATAGCTATACAAGCCTACCTTAAGGAACAAGAAACATCTCAAATAAACAACCTAACTTTACACCTAAAGCAATTAGGGAATGAAGAACAAAAAAAACCCCCAAAGTTAGCAGAAGGAAAGAAATCATAAATATCACATTAGAAATAAATGAAAAAGAAATGAAGGAAATGATAGCAAAGATCAATAAAACTAAAAGGTGGTTCTTTGAGAAGATAAACAAAATTGGTAAAGCATTAGCCAGACTTATCAAGAAAAAAAAGGAGAAGACTCAAATCAGTAGAATTAGAAGTGAAAAAGAAGTAACAACTGACACTGCAGAAATGTAAAGGATCATGAGAGTTTACTACAAACAACTCTATGGCAATGAAGTGGACAACCTGAAAGAAACTGACAAATTCTTAGAAATGCACAACCTTCCGAGACTGAAACAGGAAGAAATAGAAAATATTAACAGACCAATCACAAGCACTGAAATGGAAACTGTGATTAAAATCTTCCAACAAACAAAAGCCCAGGACCAGATGGCTTCACAGGCAAATTCTATCAAACATTTAGAGAAGAGCTAACACCTATCCTTCTTAAACTCTTCCAAAATATAGCAGAGGGAGGAACACTCCCAAACTCATTCTACAAGGCCACCATCACCCTGATACCAAAACGAGACAAAGATGTCACAAAGAAAACTACAGGCCAGTATCACTGATGAACATAGATGCAAAAATTCTCAACAAAATACTAGCAAACAGAATCCAACAGCACATTAAAAGGATCATACATTATGATCGAGTGGGGTTTATCCCAGGAATGCAAGGATTCTTCAATATACGCAAATCAATCAACGTGATACACCATATTAACAAATTGAAGGAGAAAAACCATATGATCATCTCAATAGATGCAGAGAAATCTTTCGACAAAACTCAACACCCATTAAATATAAAAACCCTCCAGAAAGTAGGCACAGAGGGAACTTACCTCAACATAATAAAGTCCATATATGACAAACCCACAGCCAACATTGTCCTCAATGGTGAAAAACTGAAACCATTTCCACTAAGATCAGGAACAAGACAAGGTTGCCCACTCTCACCACTATTACTGAACATAGTTTTGGAAGTTTTAGTCACAGCAATCAGAGAAGAAAAAGAAATAAAAGGAATCCAAATAAGAAAAGAAGAAGTAAAACTGTCACTGTTTGCAGATGACATGATACTATACATAGAGAATCCTAAAGATGCTACCAGAAAACTTCTAGAGCTAATCAATGAATTTGGTAAAGTAGCAGGATACAGAATTAATGTGCAGAAATCACTTGCATTCCTATACACTAATAATGAAAATTCTGAAAGAGAAATTAAGGAAACATTACCATTTACCATTGGAACAGAAAGAATAAAATAACTAGGAAGCAGCCTACCTAAGGAGACAAAAGACCTGTATGCAGAAAATTATAAGACACTGATGAAAGAAATTAAAGATGATACATACAGATGGAGAGATATACCATGTTCTTGGATTGCAAGAATCAACATTGTGAAAATGACTCTACTACCCAAAGCAATCTACAGATTCAATGCAATCCCTATCAAAGTACCACTTGCATTTTTCACCAAACTAGAACAAAAAATTTCCCAATTTGTATGGAAACACAAAAGACCCCGAATAGCCAAAGCAATCTTGAGAAAGAAAAACGGAGCTGGACGAATCAGGCTCCCTGACTTCAGATTATACTACAAAGGTACAGTAATAAAGACAGTATGGAACTGGCACAGAAACAGAAATATAGATCAATGGAACAGGATAGAAAGCCCAGAGATAAACCCGTACACATATGGTCACCTTTATCTTTGATAAAGGAGGCAAGAATATACAGTGGAGAAAAGACAGCCTCTACAATAAGTGGTGCTGGGAAAACTGGACAGCTACATGTAACAGAATGAAATTAGAACACTCCCTAACACCATACACAAAAATAAACTCAAAATGGATTAAAGACTAAATATAAGGCGAGACACTATCAAACTCTTAGAGGAAAAGATAGGCGGAACACTCTATGACATAAATCACAGCGAGTTTCTTTTTGACCCACCTCCTAGAGAAATGGGAATAAAAACAAAGATAAACAAATGGGACCTAATGAAACTTCAAAGCTTTTGCACAACAAAGGAAACCATAAACAAGATCAAAAGAAAACCCTCAGAATGGGAGAATATATTTGCAAATGAAGCAACTGACAAAGGATTAATCTCCAAAACATAAAAGCAACTCATATAGCTCAATATCAAAAAAACAAACAACCCAATCCAAAAATGGGCAGAAGACCTAAATAGACGTTTCTCCAAAGAAGATATACAGATTGCCAACAAACACATGAAAGAATGCTCAACATCATTAATCATTAGAGAAATGCAAATCAAAACTACAATGAGATATCATCTCACACTGCTCAGAATGACCATCATCAAATAATCTACAAATAATAAATGCTGGAGAGGGTGTGGAGAAACGGAAACCCTTTTGCACTGTTGGTGGGAATGTAAATTGATGCAGCCACTATGGAGAACATAATGGAGGTTCCTTAAAAAAGTAAAAACAGAACTACCATATGACCCAGCACTCCCATTACTGGACATATACCCTGAGAAAACCAAAATTCAAAAAGAGTCATGTACCAAAATGTTCATTGCAGCTCTATTGACAATAGCCAGGACATGGAAGCAACCTAAGTGTCCATCGACAGATGAATGGATAAAGAACATGTGGCACATACATACAATGGAATATTACTCAGCCATAAAAAGGAACAAATCTGTGTTATTTGTAGTGAGGTGGATGGACCTTGAGACTGTCATATAGCGTGAAGTAAGTCAGAAAGAGAAAATCAAATACCATATGCTAACACATATATATGAAATCTAAGGAAAAAAAACGAAAAATTAAATGAAAATGGTCAGAAGAACCTAAAGGCAAGATGGGAATAAAGATGTAGACCTACTAGAAAATGGACTTGAGGTTACTGGGAAGGGGAAGGGTAAGCTGGGACAAAGTGAGAGAATGGCATGGATATATATACAGTACCAGATATAAAATAGATATCTAGTGGGAAGCAGCCGCATACCACAGGGAGATCAGCTCAGTGCTTTGTGGTCACCTAGATGGGTGGGATAGGGAGGGTGGGAGGGAGGGAGATGCAAGGGGGAAGAGATATGGGGACATATGTATATGTATAACTGATTCACTTCTTAGAAAGCAGAAATTGACACACCATTGTAAAGCAATTATACTCTAATATAGATGTTAAAACAAACAAACAAACAAAATGAATGGCGGGGCTTCCCTTGTGGCGTAGTGGTTGAGAGTCCGCCTGCCGATGCAGGGGACACGGGTTTGTGCCCCAGTCCGGGAAGATCCCACGTGCTGCGGAGCAGCTGGGCCCGTGAGCCATGGTCGCTGAGCCTGCGCATCTGGAGCCTGTGCTCCTCAACGGGAGAGGCCACAACAATGAGAGGCCCTCATACTGCAAGAAAAAGAAAAAAGGCATTTATCAGTCAGTAAATACTGAAATGTCCATAAATTTTTCTTAAATATAAGGGATATCTTGTAAAAGATGGAGTTATCTTGAGAAAGCTGCTTACTATTTTATGATTTTTAAACTTAAATCATTAATAGCAATATTATACACTTCAAAACTGGTATATCATATGATTATATAGTCTATATATGGATATTTGTTCATGTGCAGGTTATGCATATTTTCAAATAACTAGGTTAGAGTAATATGTAAAGGTATTTCCAGTCATATTATCAGCATACTTTAATTCAAACTCTAATTCAAAAAGATACATGCACCCCAATGTTCACAGCAGCACTGTTTATAGTAGCCAAGATATGGAAGCAACCTAAGTGTCCATCATCAGATGAATGGATAAAGAAAATGTGGTATATGTATATACTGGAATACTACTCAGCCATAAAAATAATGAAATAATACCATTTGCAGCAACATGGATGGACCTAGAGATTATCATTCTAAGTGAAGTAAGTCAGACAGAGAAAGACAAATATCATATGATATCACTTATATGTGGAATCTAAAAAAATAATACAAACGAATAAAACAGAAAAAAAAAAACCTTACAGATATAGAAAACAAATTTATGGCTACCAAAGGGGAAAGGGGGTGAGAGATAAATTAGGAGTATGGGTTAACATATATTCACACCACTATATATAAAATAGATAAACAACAAGGTCCTACTATATAGCACAGGGAAATCTACTCAATATATTGTAATAACCTATAATGAAAAAGAATTGGAAAAAAAATATGTATAACTGAATCACTTTGCTGTTCTCCTGAAACTAACAAAACATTTTAAATCAACTATAGTTCAATTTTTAAAAAATTAATGTAAAATAGCATAAATATTATCTCTAATGTGGCAATTATAAAAAATGAACAACCCAGTAGAAGACACTTGGGAGAATTCAGGCCTCAAGATTTTATTGTGAATGTTAAAAAAAAGTCAGACCAATTTAGCATTTTAAGGTTTGTTTATTCTGGTTCTGATCTCACTGGCTCTTTTATTTCAGTTTCTTTTGCTGGTTCTTCTTCTTTTCTCTTTTCTTAACATTGGAATGCTCCGGTGCTCAGTCTTTGGACTCATTGTTTTCTCTGCACTGATTCCCTTGGTGATTTCATCCACTTTCATGGCTTTAAATATTTTTGTGTTGGTAACTCTAGGGCTTCCCTGGTGGCGCAGTGGTTGAGAGTCCACCTGCCGATGCAGGGGACACGGGTTCGTGCCCCGGTCCGGGAAAATCCCACGTGCCGCGGAGCGGCTGGGCCCGTGAGCCATGGCCGCTGAGCTTGCACCTCTGGAGCCGGTACTCCGCAACGGGAGAGGCCACAACAGTGAGAGGCCCGCGTACAGCAAAAAAAAAAAAAAAAAAAAAAAATATATATATATATATATATATTTGTGTGTGTGTGTGTGTGTGTGTGTGTGTGTGTGTGTGTGTGTTGGTAACTCTATAATTTATCTAGACCAGACTTCTACCCTGAACTCCTGACCTGTATAGCCAACTTGCCTACTCATCATCTCCACTTGGCTACTCCATCTTTCCTGTTTCTCAAGTTTAAACCATTGAGTCACCTTGATTGATTTCCTTCTCTCATATTTCAAGATGCTTTCCATCTTATGGCCTTTTGGACTGACTGTTCTCTCTGCCTGGAATGTTCTTACCCTGAAATCCATATGCTTGGGTACACATCCTCCCTCAATTATTTGTTCATACACCCCTTCTTTCATCAGTGAGGGCCACACCAACCACACCACTTAAAACTGCAGACACTCAGCACCACTGATTCCCCTGCCTACTCTATTTTTCCATGATAATTACCACCATCTAACATACTATAAAATTTACCTCCTTATTATGTTAATGTTTCCCTGTCTCTCCTCATAAGAATGTAAACTCCATGAGGGCAGAAATTTTTGTCTATTTTGCTCACTTTATGTATACACAGTGCCAGAAGCTGTGACCAGTACGTGTAGCTCTCAATAAATAGTTGTTCAGTGAAAGAATGATACTATGTCAACATATGTGGTCTCTATTATTTTTAATGACCCTAAAAGTGGTTCTTCATGTCTGGAAGTTACTGATGTGGATTTTCCAAAACACACAAGTCACTTTCTTTCGTAGGATACACGATGTGTTTTCTGACTGGACCAACATGTACAACTTTTAACAATCCAAGCAGCTATTATTTAACCACATGCCTTCTCTACCTACAGCCATCTCCAACTCATATTGTCAAATTGTGATTTTTATCACTTACTGAAGTATTTCCAATTTGTCTTTCTCTACTAGAGAGTCAGTAAGGGCCTTGATTTCTGGATTTTCTCTTCTTTCTTTTCTAAACATCTCCCCTATACAGCTTCAAAAGTAAAATCAAAGACATTTTCTATGAAAGTTTGTATTATGATAACATTTAATTATCATTCATATTTCACACTGTGTTTTTTGAAAGTTCTCAAGGCTTTGTTCTCTTATCAATATTAACTTGTCTCTAAAAGTAGGTAGTTTACAACCTAGAAAATAAAGCAAAATAATATATGTACACAATTAGCACAAACTAATCTTGCTATGAGAACTTTAATTTCAGATTTAGGGACTTAAATGTTCTTTTATTTGAGTTATCAACCTCAGAGTCTCTTTAGTCTAAATTTTACATTTTTTTTACATCTTTTTTGGAATATAATTGCTTTACAATGGTGTGTTAGTTTCTGCTTTATAACAAAGTATATCAGTTATATATATACATATGTTCCCATATCTCTTCCCTCTTGCGTCTCCCTCCCTCCCACCCTCCCTATCCCACCCCTCCAGGCGGTCACAAAGCACCAAGCTGATCTCCCTGTACTATGCCGCTGCTTCCCACTAGCTATCTACGTTACCTTTGGTAGTGTATATATGTCCATGCCTCTCTCTCGCTTTGTCACAGCTTACCCTTCTCCCTCCCCATACCCTCAAGTCCATGCTCTAGTAGGTCTGTGTCTTTATTCCTGTCTTACCCCTAGGTTATTCATGACATTTTTTTCCTTAAATTCCATATATATGTGTTAGCATACGGTATTTGTCTTTCTCTTTCTGACTTACTTCACTCTGTATGAATTGATGAAGACTCTACTGCCTCCATGTATTAGCACATATAGTCTACAAGTTATGTGATGTCCAGTAGGAAACACTGTTTTAGGATTCCTTTTCCTAAGTCTTAGTTCCAGCTATTTCATTAAATTACTATGTGATTTCAGACTGATTATCTAGTCTGTCTGTGCATCAAGGCTTTTAAGTCTAAGAATTTAGAGATATACTCTTCTGCTGTACATGTCTTAAAGGAGGAGACATTAATGTGTGCTGGACAGAGCACAAGTTTTGAAGTCATAAAGGCCTGCATTCAAATTCTGCCTCAGCCACTAACTAGATTTGTGGCTTTAGGGAAGTCAAGATCACTGAGCCTTATTTCTGTCATCTCCAAAATGGTGATAAGACCTACTTGGTAAGGTTGTGAGGATTGGATAAGTAATTTGAAAAGTACTTAGCATAAGTGGCCAGCACACATCTCAGTTCTCTTTTTCTTTTTGTTCCTCCATCTGCCTCTGTCCTGGCAGTGGATTGAGGTTGTGTCCCATTGGTTTGAGAATGTTCACCTTCCCAAATGACTAAAATATCCAAAAACTAAAGTCTCTGCTGCATGGATGAGCCCATTATCTAACAGCCCTACATTTTGGCAAACATTTTATAAGATAAGTGATATAGACTCATAACTAAGAAAATGTTTAAATTATCAAATCCGTCACTTTGCCTGACATGTTTAACAGAGTATTATCTGCTGCTAATTGGAATCAAATGTACAATGTCCAGGGCTCATTGACATCCTTGGAAATAAAAATCTTAGGGGAATGTGTGTCTTGATAAATAGGTACAGTTAATTTTAACAACTTCATGTATGCCTTCTTTTATATGCTCCCAAAGTGAAATGTATGGTGTATGTGAATACTAAAGATGAACATTTGCTAATGTCTTGAGGAGGAAAGGCCATTAGCAAGTTCATTGATTATGGTTCTATTGCAATGAGTATTTGTTTGTAACACATCTTGCCTTGATTTAATTCACAGTTACTCATATGTTAGTGGTAATGTGCTCCAGCCGCTATAGACCATTTTTTGATCTTCATATAATTTCCTTTCTCTTTTTTCAGCTTATTTTATTTTTTACACTTTCAAATAAGAATTTAATTTCCCTATAGTGGTTGCCAAACAATGATATTCTACTTCCATCATTCCTTTTACATTTTCTATTTGCTATTAGATCTATTTTTATTGAAGGATAGTTGATACACAAAATTATATAAGTTACAGGTGTAATTACAACATGGTAATTCACAATTTTTATACAGCACTCAATTTGTAGTTACTTTAAAATATTTAGTATATTCCCCGTGTTGTATAATATATCCTTGTAGCTTATTTATTTTATACATAATAGTTTGTACCTCTTAATCCCCTATGCCTATCTTGCCCCTCCCCCCTTTGCTCTCTCCACTGGTACCTACTAGTTTGTTCTCTAAATCTGTGAGTCTGTTTCGTTTTTCTTATATTTACTAGTGTGTTTTATTTTTTAGATTCTACATATAAGTGATATAATACAGTATTTATCTTTCTCTGACTTATTTCACTTAACGTAATACTCTCCAAGTTTATCCATGTTGTTGCAAATGGAAAAATTTCATTCTTTCTTAAGGCTGAGTAGTATTCCACTGTGTATATATACCACATCTTCTTTATCCATTCATCCATTTATGGACACTTAGGTTGCTTCCATATCTTGGCAATTGTAAATAATGCTGCTATGAACATTGGGGTTCATGTATCTTTTCGAATTAGCGGGGTTTTTTTTTCCAGATATATATCCAGGATTGGAATTGCTGGGTCATATAGTAGTTCTGTTTTTAGTGTTTTGAGAAGCCTCCATACTGTTTTCCATAGTAGCTGCAATCAATTTACATTCCCACAGATAGTGCACGAGGATTTCCTTATTTCCACATCTTTACCAGCACACTGTTATTTTGTCTTTTTGTAATAAGCATTCTGATAGGTGTGAGGTGGTATCTCACTGTGGTTTTGATTTGCATTTTCCTGATGGTTAACAATGTTGAGCATCGTTTCATGTGCCTGTGGGCCATCTGTATGTCTTTGTAAAAATATCTATTCATGTCTTCTGCCCATTTTTAATCAGGTTTTTAATGTTGATTTGTGTGAGCTGTTTATATATTTTGGATATTAACCCCTTATTGCTCATGTAATTTGCAAGTCTTTTCTCCTATTAAGTATGTTGTCTTTTCATATTGTTTTTGTTTCCTTAGCTGTGCAAAAGCTTTTAAGTATAATTAGGCCTCTTTTATTTATTTTTGCTTTTATTTCCTTTTCTTTGGGAGACAGATCCAAAAAGTTTTGCTGTGATTTATGTGAAAGAGTGTTCCACAAATTTTTCTTGTGGGAGTTTTATGATTATTAGTCTTACATTCCATTTTGAGTTTACTTTTGTATATGGTTTTAAAGAATGTTCTAATTTCATTCATTTACATGTAACTGTCCAGTTTTCTTAGCACCTCTTGATGAAGAGACTGTCTTTTCTCCATTGTATATTTTTTGTCTTAGATTAATTGACTGTAGATACATGGGTCTGTTTCTGGGCTCTGTATTCTGTTCCACTGATCTATGTGTCTGTTTTTGTGCCACTGTTTTGTTTTGATTACTGTAGCTTTGTAGTATAGTCTGAAGTCAGGGAGCATGATTCCTGTAGCTCTGTTCTTCTTTCTCAAGATTGTTTTGGCTATTCAGGGTCTTTTGTGTTTCCATACGAATTTTGAAATTATTTGTTTGGTTCTATGAAATATGCCCTCGGTATTTTGATCTTCATATAGTATAATTTGTCTTCTTTCACCTTATTTTAGAATCAAATGGGTATTTTTTTTTCTATTTTAGGATCCTAAGGGTAGTCATATTCCTCTGGCCTTTTAAAAAGGTGAATAAATATGGCTTAACTGTAAGATGTATGCTGATTTTACTATTCTTGACTGAGTTAAGTGTATGAAGTATGATGTATAATGACATATCATCTGCTACAATTCCAGATCTACAAGTGAGGAGGTACTTATTTGTGAAAATAAAATAACATGAAAAATGTTTAAAAACTCTTTACCAAAAATGAAATAAATGGGTGGGAAAATAACTAAACCAAATGGTCAGGGAAGGTAAGACCTAAAGTTTTGAGATTTAGGGTTTCTTTTCCTTTTATTTTTTTTAAAACAGAAAAGTACAACTCACTTAAGGTGAATATAGAGCCATTTATATTACACTGTCTGAGTGGAAGTTGCCAAAAATAATGAAAGTAATTAATTTTTGGCTTTCAATTGGAAAATTCTAAATAAAACTCATTTCATGTAAGTGACTTTAAATTTTTCATATTCAGCTTAACAGTTCAGTTCAACAGACATTTACACTGAGCAGTCTCCCATGGTGTTTAAGAGCATGGGCGTTAAAATCAAATGAGTTGTGGTTGGTTTCCCAGAGCACAGTTTACTGTCTGACTTTGAGTGAGTTACAACTGCTAATGGTCTTAGTTTCTTCAACTATGTAATTGGGCTCTCCTACCTATTCGCAAGGATGCAGCAAGGATTCAACAGGAAAGTATATGTGTGTGCCTGGCTACAGTAAGCACTCAATAAGTGATAGGCACTAATACAAACTGTGTGTCGGACTTTGTATGTTGTTTATACAAAGACAGATAAAACATTATATGTTATTGAACATAGAGTAAACTATAAGCAGAGTATATATTGAGACATGACTGTAATGCTGCTGGCTTGACAATTAACGCATACCAAAGAGCTACATCGTTGTCCATATTGTCCATATTATAGAAAATATATACTATACAAGCAATGCTAAATGAGTTCTCTCTGGGTAAATATCAAAGAGTATATGGGTTCTCAAACCCTGATATAAAATTCCTGGTGGGGCATAAGTTGGCTATGATTTTACACTACAAAGTATGCTAGATATAAAATGTATTTTGTGGAAATTCATTATATCCATAACATCTTCAGAGTGAGATCAGCATGTAAGAAAAGCGAAGTTTGCTTTGCTCTAAAATGACTCCTTTTAAAATAAAATTGACATTTTGGAAAATATGTGTTTTTTGTTGCTTAGAAGCTTCACATGAAAAACCTCTATGAGGTCAAAAGAGCATGGCCTCAACCTTCTGTAGGTTTATTGGTCAATCTCTGTAGATTGCTTTATAGTTAAAAAAGCAAGCCCTCCAGAATGCAGTCAAATATATAATAAATTACAGGAACGCAACATGATTTATTTTCATGCAAAGAGTGCATTTATTTTAACAGAGGAAACATCAATATAAAAAACAATGTAATTATCTCATTGAGAGTTATGTGTGAATTTCTCAGAATTAAGAATAGCTTTTGGGGTGTGCCATGGGCCCTGATGAGTAAAAGATAGGTAGGTGTTTTCTACATCATTTTCTCCCCTTCTGTATCCATCAGCCAACAGAGGTACAAGAGTATCACTAGGATGATGACAAACCCTTCTTATGCCCAATTCACACAATGCAGTTTTCCAGTTAATTTAGCATTTTATTTAGACAGAGCTCTCTGTCAACTAGCAATCCATACTTGCCATATTCTGATCAGAGCTCACAATGGTCACTCCCAAGGCTCACAAGTTTCTTCTGAATCAGAAGAGGAGGTTCATTAATGTCCAATGTAATATTCAAGTATGGGTTATATTTTGATGTGTTCTTTAGCAATTCATCATTCCTAGATGGCGTATTAGATGTGATTATAAATAATGTGACTGCTCCTCTTGGGTGGCTTGTAAATGGATTCTGAAGGCAGTTGCAGACATATTTTAGGAATATGTGCATACTTCCCACAGCTACTGCCATTGAAAGGTCACTTTTGTTATTTACTTTGTGCATGGCTGAGAGGTTACAGAGATGAGGAAGTCTTGGCCCTGCCCTCAAGGATGTTACTGTCTTGTTGAGGAAATTAAATGAATCAATCAACATTTATAGTACAATGTGGTAAGTGCTCTTATAGAAGAGAACACAGGTGCTGTGGGAGACAGATGTGGAACAGATAACCAAGTTATAGAAGCCTTTATAAATTGGTATGAAAACATATACTTGGATAGATAAGTTCTGAGATGTACATGCCATATGTCATATTTTGCTATCTTCTTTAGTGACAAAATTTTTAATGAAACATCCCAGATGGAAAAAAAGAGTTACAGAATTGTTTTATTTTCTCTCTTCCAAGGTATTCACATACCCAGGCTCAGAAAGAAGGTTGAGGAACTTTGTTTGGCTCCTCTGTAATGATACCCTGAAGCCAAGCTAACTGGCTTAGTATAATAAGAACAATAAATCAAGAAAATAGAGTTAAGTTTCTAAATGGAACAGAGGTATTCATCATTATGAGTATAACTGTTTATTTTTCTCCCATAAACTGCAGCCATAATATGTGTTTTAATGTGTTTCTGATTTTCCTGGTGATGTGAATCATAGATTCAATCATCCTAATCAACGGCCAAATGTGCCAACCAGGACACTAGCACATTTAATATATGTTTTCTTAGCACAACTAATAATATTTTCTCTTCCTTCTCTATTTGTCTTCTTTGTACTTTCTGTAGAATGACTATTCTTGTTGAACAGTGAATTGAACAAGAGTGAGGAGGATGGGAGTTAGGCTGTGTTCCAAACTGACAGAATTAGTCTGTGGAAATCAAAAGGTGTCCAGGGCCATTTACAGTGAAGACAGATTTGAGGGGATATTCTTCCTTTCTGCCCTGGGCCAATAGGTCTAACTAAATTAACTCAGCTGGCAAACTGTTTAAAACATGCTCTATGTGTAAAATGGATTCAAAGGAAAAGAGTGTTACCTCCAAAGCACTCTGTAGCTAAGCATATTGTTTCACACAACAGACACTGGGTCTAGAGAAGAGGAAAACCACAGGGATTTTCAATCATGATATGAATAAGTCTTCAGATCATAAATAAGCAGCATGGAGAAATACATTTTCTCTTCTTGTCATCATAACCCACAAAACCAATTCAATTTCATATATATTTCTTGGAGGCATGCTAGAAATATAGTGATACACAAAATAGACATGAAGTTTGCAGTCTGGAAGGCAAGACAGGTATTGCACAAGTAGTTACAGGTATGACTGTTATGAAAGAAGTCGACAAGATTATGGGAGTATAAGAGGGGACCTAATTTAGCCTTGGAGCAGGTAGATATGATCAGAGTATCACCTAGCCTGTATCTTGGAGATGGGAAAGACAAAGGAGAGAATAGTCAGACTTTATTATTTGTCTGCAGTTCTCACTATAGCTGAAACATGCTGCAGAGTCGCTGGGACATTTTCTCTAGGGATTTGGGTGCAGGGCAGTCTCTGCCTGGTTCACATGCTTTATATGTAGGTATTTCCTCTCTAAGCTGCAGTGCTTGTTACTCTTTACATTCCACCCCCAAAGATAATGTAGCCATTTCATCTCAGTGCTAAACTCCCCATGCTCTGTAACCTTTCTAGAAGGGTTAACCCTTACCCATCACTCAGGAACTTAGGTATGTTTTCCAGGAATTCTATGACATTCTCAGGCCCAGTGCAATGTCTTTACCCTTCTTCCATTTGGCTTCAGAAGCTTGTCTCTCAGGACAAAATGTATGGAATTAAATTTGGTTTTAGCCAGTTCTGTAGTTTATTCATTGAGAGTATTCTGGGCCAAGCAGTGCGTTGTCAGTAGGAGTTAGTTTTCCCTAGAGAGCAAGAAAGTAATTTTTTTTTAAGTGGTGTGTCAGGGGGACTGTGAAGACAACAGTATTTATTCCGGAATTTACAGGGATTCAAAGTTGCTTTCTTGGGTGAAAGGAAGTGTATACAAAAAATGGGGATCAGTACTTTGCTCCACAAAGTATTATTCCTCAGGAAGCATGGTAAGTTGTCTTTCTGAAGGTCTGTCCTGTTGTGGCCTGAGTAAAGGGCATTGAGGAGAAAGTGCTGCTTTTCCTTCACACCCAGACCTGGCTGACTTGGCAGGTGAAAGGCACCCTTGGGATATGATGAATTGTGGAGGGAAATCTGGGTTCTAATAGTCCCAGCTGTGCTGCCAAACCTGGGCAACTGACACTAACCCTGGGCAACTCATTTCTCTTTTCTGGGACTCAGTTTCACCATCTGTAAAACTGAGAAGGTTCAACTGTAATTCTGGGGCTTTCTTCATAGCCATAGGCATTCCATGGAGATATCATTAGGAGGAATTGCAGTGGCCAAAGATTTGTCACTGCGTGCACGTACACTCACACATACACACACACCCTTATTTTCAACAAGAGTAGCTCAGCTTTTATCTGCTTTCATGTTTTCATCTCCTCAAGATTCATATGTTGAAATTATAATCCCCAATGTGATGGTATTAGGAGGTAGGACATTAGGAGGTAGGAGGTAGGACATTGGGAAGTAATTGTAACAATTAAATTTTAAAAATTAAAGGATCCCTTAGAGCTCTCTTGCCCTCTTTCTGCCAAGAGAGGATACAATAAGAGGCAGTCTACAACCCAGTAGAGAGCTCTCACCAGAACCCAACCATGCTGGCATCTTGATCTCAAACTTCCAACTTCCAGAACTGTGGGAAATACATTTCTGTTGTTTAAATGCCACCCAGTCTGTGGTACTTTGTTGTAGCAGCCTGAACTAAGACAATCATTTTAAGGGACTTTGAGGGGCTTTAAGATCCAAGGAAACATCCAAGGTACTTTTATTTGGGATTTTTATAATCAGAAACTTGGACTTTGGAAATTTGAATTTCTACTATTTTTTATTATTGTAATTATTTCATTTGGTTTCGTCTTCATTTTGCTAAAGTTGCTTTTGAAAATGTCATCTTAATTATGTTTCAAAGGAAATGTATTTCTTTAGGAACATCCTTGGCAGGGCTGGCATCATGGATGTGCTACCCGTGCAGTTGCTTTGTTTACTGCTCTTCTGTTGCTTTCTTGAAATTCTTAATGCCTTTTGAACAAGAGGTCCTGCATTTTCATATTATACCAGGTTCCACAAATTATGTAACCAATCCTGGTCCTTGGTATCTATTTTATCCTGATTTTACTATGTTATATGGTCCGTAGATGTTTGTGGTAGGGAGAAAAATGGACAGAAAGGGAATATGTGGTTTGTTCTAGGCCCTAGACACCCAGAGTTTGTCATCCAGCCTGATTACCAGGTTGAACTGGCTGGAAATTGAGTTGGCCCTAATTCTTGAGATTGGGAGGTGAAGTTCCCTGAGGCCTAGGTATAGTCATTTCTGTGTTGCTGCCTAGGTAATTCATGTCTGTCATATATGAATTATTTTAAAGGTGCCTGATGTTAGCTCTCTTGTAAACTTGGCTACAGAGGCAGGGCAGATAGAGTGCTGGATTAGGAGGATTTACTGCTGCCATCAGATAAGAAAAGAGGACCCAACTAACAGCTTCCTATCACTCTGGAATGCTATATACAGTACAGATTAATAAGTGAATGCTGGCACATGTCTTGGGCTCCCTCTTAGGAGAGGTGTTGAAGCATCACTGAGATTATTTATTGTTATTGTTTATGCCATTCTTATGAAGCCCGCAGGATGAGGCCTGACATGATGATTAACATTGCAGAGCTGTAGGCATCAGAGTGAATATATATATCCCAGGCTTAGCAACCTGGAGGTAAGCTCCAAGCTAACAAACATGACAGATTAAAAGCCTGTTTCACCTGGATGTCATGACACCAATAGAGTTGTTAGGTACTGACCCACCATCACTAGGATGCATACTCTGAGGGATTCTCCATGAGAAACACTGGGTCTTTTTTCTTCTCACAGGATCTTCTTGGAATTAGAAAGAGAGATATGGTGGCTGTATGGGAGCAGTCTGTGGCTGTAGAAAGTTTTAAGACAAATGAATTTGCTAGTCAATAACCAAGGCTTTTCTGGTGCCTCTTCTGATCAGGTGAAGAATCATCTCTATTTTCTTGGTCTATTAAAAAAAGTTCCAAAGGGCTTCCCTGGTGTAGCAGTGGTTGAGAGTCCGCCTGCCGATGCAGGGGACACGGGTTCGTGCCCTGGTCTGAGAAGATCCCACATGCCGCGGAGCGGCTGGACCCGTGAGCCATGGCCACTAAGCCTGCGCGTCCGGGGCCTGTGCTCCGCAGTGGGAGAGGCCACAAGAGTGAGAGGCCCATGTACTGCAAAAAAAAAAAAAAAAAAAAAAAGTTCCAAAGAAAACGTGTATACCTTAACTTCTGTCATGTTAGAGAAAGAGCTTTAAGAATGCATTAGCTTAGTGAAGTTTATTTGAATTAGCCCTTATTATTTGCAGCTTACATTGCCCTGTTTGGAAATGGGCCATCATGTGCCTTTTCATTTCTAAGATACTACTTACATTTAGTACAAGCAGAGTAGGTATGTGGGTCTTCTACCAGCATGTACTCTTGGCGTTCAGGGACTTATAGTGGTCACTTGCAGTTTCTGAAATCAATCTTGCTGTGAAATGGGGCCACCCAGTTTGCAGCTTTTCCCTCCTACAGTCATTTAGAGTTATTGATTTACACTGAAAAAATTAAAGTTGGAGCATTTTTTTTTAACATCTTTATTGGGGTACAATTGCTTTACAATGGTGTGTTAGTTTCTGCTTTATAACAAAGTGAATCAGTTATACATATACATATGTTCCCATATCTCTTCCCTCTTGCGTCTCCCTCCCTCCCACACTCCCTATCCCACCCCTCTAGGTGGTCACAAAGCACCGAGCTGATCTCCCTTTGCTATGCGGCTGCTTCCCACTAGCTATCTACCTTACGTTTGGTAGTGTATATATGTCCATGCCTCTCTTGCGCTTTGTCACAGCTCACCCTTCCCCCTCCCCAAATCCTCAAGTCTGTTCTCTAGTAGGTCTGTGTCTTTATTCCTGTCTTACCCCTAGGTTCTTCATGACATTTTTATTTCTTAAATTCCATATATATGTGTTAGCATACGGTATTTGTCTTTCTCTTTCTGACTTTCTCTTTCACTCTGTATGACAGACTCTAGGTCTATCCACCTCATTACAAATAGCTCAATTTCGTTTCTTTTTATGGCTGAGTAATACTCCATTGTATATATGTGCCACATTTTCTTTATCCATTCATCCAATGATGGACACTTAGGTTGTTTCCATCTCCAAGCTATTGTAAATAGAGCTGCAGTGAACATTTTGGTACATGACTCTTTTTGAATTATGGTTTTCTCAGGGTATATGCCCAGTAGTGGGATTGCTGGGTCATATGGTAGTTCTATTTGTATTTTTTTAAGGAACCTCCATACTGTTCTCCATAGTGGCTGTACCAATTCACATTCCCACCGGCAGTGCAAGAGTGTTCCCTTTTCTCTACACCCTCTCCAGCATTTATTGTTTCTAGATTTTTTGATGATGGCCATTCTGACCGGTGTGAGATGATATCTCATTGTAGTTTTGATTTGCATTTCTCTAATGATTAATGATGTTGAGCATTCTTTCATGTGTTTGTTGGCAATCTGTATATCTTCTTTGGAGAAATGTCTATTTAGGTCTTCTGCCCATTTTTGGATTGGGTTGTTTGTTTTTGCGTTATTGAGCTGCATGAGCCGCTTGTAAATTTTGGAAATTAATCCTTTGTCAGTTGCTTCATTTGCAAATATTTTCTCCCATTCTGAGGGTTGTCTTTTGGTCTTGTTTATGGTTTCCTTTACTGTGCAAAAGCTTTGAAGTTTCATTCGGTCCCATTTGTTTATTTATGTTTTTATTTCCATTTCTCTAGGAGGTGGGTCAAAAAGAATCTTGCTGTGATTTATGTCATAGAGTGTTCCGCCTATGTTTTCCTCTAAGAGTTTGATAGTTTCTGGCCTCACATTTAGGTCTTTAATACATTTTGAGCTTATTTTTATGTATGGTGTTAGGGAGTGATCTAACCGCATACTTTTATATGTACCTGTCCAGTTTTCCCAGCACCACTTATTGAAGAGGCTGTCCTTTCTCCACCGTACATTCCTGCCTTCTTTATCAAAGATAAGGTGACCATATGAGTATGGGTTTATCTCTGGGCTTTCTATCCTGTTCCATTGATCTATCTTTCTGTTTTTGTGCCAGTACCATACTGTCTTGATTACTGTAGCTTTGTAGTATAGTCTGAAGTCAGGGAGCCTAATTCCTCCAGCTCCGTTTTTTTGTTCTCAAGATTGCTTTGGCTATTCGGGGTGTTTTGTGTTTCCATACAAATTGTGAAATTTTTTGTTCTAGTTCTGTGAAAAATGCCAGTGGTAATTTGATAGGTTTTGCATTGGAGCATTTTTTTTGAATATACTCTTTTTTAAGGGCTGCCAGGAAGATTGGCCCCTTTGCCAATATGATCTAAGCTTGTTTGACTTAGTGCCTCATTCTTGAGGTTTTCTCTGGCATTTGAAGGTACCAGCTGGGGATTATGCCCCATGGGCACAGCTGACTACATGTGTGGGTACAGTCAGTAACCATCCACATCAAAGGGCCCAACTCCTCTGCCTTAAGATTTCATTCTCTCTGGCCTGATAGAATGTTGGAAAAGCCTATGTTGTGCCTTTCCTTTGCTTCTATTACTCTCCTTGACCGACCAGAATGCCTTCCTCTCTTGCTTTTCCCTGCCCAAACCCATCCTTCATGACTCCTTGTGCCACCATCTCCATGAAGCCTTTTCTAAGTACTTCTTCTCAAACCAAATATCCTGTCCTTGGAATTCAGATGGTGCTTGAGCCCTGTACCATGTTTAACACTTAGCTATCCTGTATCTTAAGTTGCCTTTTCTTATTATTGTTTTAGGTCTCTTTAGCTATATAGTGCCTATAGTGTACATACTTATTTATCTTTTGTTGTTGTTGTTTTCTTTTTTTATCCTGCAGACCACTGGTACAACTTAATAAATACATTATTGATTATTGAGTCACTGGAAGGGTTATATCCTTGATGGCTTCATTAAGAATGTAGATATTATCTGAAAAGGGCAGCCATTTACTTTACGTAAACTAGCTTGTTAGGTTAACCTAAAACACAAATCTGGGGTAATCTATTGGAGAAAAAGAGGAAAGGAAGAGTACCAAAGGTGTTGCTTAGAATTATCATCCCCCCTAAAGAAGGTCATTCCTTTTTGAAGATGAGGAAGCTAAGGCATAGAGATGCTAACTGACTTCCCCAGGATTACACATCTAGTGTGCAACAGAACCAAAACTGGAACCCCAGTTCTCTGACTAATGTTATGCTCTTCCCCACTGAAACATGATATCCTGGCAACCTTGGGTGGGTAAGGGTCCTTCACTTTTTCTGTGTCCCTCTTAAAATGCAGCACTCAGAAGCTATGTGTGTGTATGGGGAATGCGAGTGGGGGGAAAAAGAATAGCTATCAACGCCTTAGAAATTTGAGTGCTGGCTAATTACAGTATGTGAGCTAAAACTGAAATGTTACTCTCTCTTCATCTTCCCCCTCATTCTTCTAACAACTCCTCCCCTCCCCCTATTTCACTCCTCTTCACGTCCCACCTTCCCTCCCCTCCTACCCTCAAGCATCTAATTACAGTTTTGCAAGAAAAATTACAGACTACATACTGCTATATTCACACCTGGAATTTTCATTGATTTTACTGAATCAAGCTCCAGTACCACTTTGTGTTGCATTCCCATAGCAACACCAAATAGTAGAATGGAAGGGGAAAAACTGAAAGCTCAGCAATATGGCTCCTTGATCTTGTGCATTTATGACTTTGCTCTTCATGAATAAGTTGCCTACTTTTCTAACTTTGTTTTTGGAAAGGAGACACAAATTAGAATGATACCGCTTCATGTTTTGATTGCTTTGCATTTGAAAAATGCACAAAAGCATGTTGCTATACAGTAACAGAAAATAATGAGTTTTGGATAAGAGACAGAGGAGGAGGTATAAAAAAGTTTGTAAAAGCCTCCTGAGAACTCTAGTTTCTCTGACCTACTAGAGTAATAATCAGAGTAATCTGGGGGGGGGGCCTCTGACATATCCTTCTACCTACAGTGGCCCTTCATGTGCCTATCAGCCTCAGTGTCACCTGTGCTCAGAAGAAAGGAAAAAGAAATTATATGTTTCAAAATCAAAGGAAGCTGCCTGAGTAGACCAAAACAAAACCAAAAAAGCAAACACAAAAAGCAAACTCCAGTGAACAAAGCAGAATTGAATAGGGGCATTGAATGCCAGACTAAGGAGCTTTGATTTTTATCCTAAAGGCAAATCAGAATCATTGAAAGTGTGGCAGGAAGAGATTAAACAAGGTGCCCAGGCTGTAATGGATGATCCAGAGCTAGTATCAAAGTCCTTGACTCAGATTCCTGTGTATTCAGTTACTTCTCTAAGTAACAGCATTTAGGATAGAAATATAAATGCACAGAGTTTAAGAGATTGGGCTCTAGACTCAGACCGCCTTTGTTCACATCCCAACTTCAGCACCTTCTAACTGTGTGACCTTGGATCTCAGTTTCCACACCTGCACAATGGCAATAATAAGAGTACTTAGGTCATCAGATTTTTTTTTGAGGATTAAATGAGATAATATATAAAGATTGAGCACAGTGTCTGGCACATAGTAAGTGCTTAATGGTGGTTGCTATTAACAAATTTAAAAAGGGAATGGAAGGGAAAAGGAAAGGAAAGGAAAGAAAAAAAAAGAAAAGAAAAGCAGTCAGAGGTCAAATATTGCTGCCTTGAAGTCAGATCGCATTTGGAGATTTGAACTGACCTGAATCCTGAGCCTTTGCCTGTTTTTTATTGTCTTGTTGGATCAAAGATGTGAATTTCCTTTCAGCTTTGCTTGAGTTGCTGGATCTCTTGTCTCCATCCCCTCTGTAAAATGATGTCTGTTTTGATGCCAGCCATGTGCTGATGCTAGAGGGTGCTGCCATTATCATGACTTGGCTCCCCTTCCCATGGATAATATTTTTTCAAGTCTCCTTTCAGTCTCAGCTCCGTTGTCATCTCATCCAATAATTCTTCCCTGACCAACATATGTAAAATAGCTCCCCCAACCCATCCCTTCAAGAACTCTCAGTCCCATTATTTTGTTTTATTTTTCCATAGAGCATATTATTAATTCAGATTACCTAACGTGTTTATTCATTTATTGTCCGATTTCCCCCACTGACATGTAAGCTACTTAAGAGCAGAGGCCCTGTCTGCTTTATAGTCAGCACTTTTTCCCAGCCTCCCAGCACAGTCCTGGCTCAGAGTAGGTGCTCGATAAATATTTGCTGGACGGATGGATGGATGGATGAATGAATTAATGAATGACTGAATTTGGCAGGTACTTATTAAACACCCATTATATACTTACCACCTGATTACCTGTTTTGCAGAGAAGACACTGCTGGCCTCCTGAAGAGTTAACCAACAGAAATGCCAGACTTTGAAATGTTGATGTGTGCTGTGTTTGTTGTTGTTTCCTCTCACTGTGGCTTTCACAGCAGCAGCCATTCAGTACTCTTTCAGGATTCATGGAACAAGCTATTTCCAAGGCGCTCCTCAGAGCTGCAGAGTTTGGTTTGACTTGCTTCAGGAATATTTCCAGCCACCTTGCTTCCTCCTAATTCACTGTTAGCTCATTGAGTTCTAAAAATGTTGGCATGGTTATCTCCTAACACGCCCAAACTGAAGGTAAATAAATACACTTGGGAAGCTGATGTTTTGCCAAGATTTTTGTCCTGTGCACCTAAAGGCAAACTACAGTGAGGCTAAGTTGACCTCTTCATAGTGATTTAGGTATTATAGTAATTTTCTTTAGGCTTATTGACTTCTTTTCTATACGGAAAGATGTTAAGTCTTAAGAGGAAGCACTGGGATGAAGAAAAATTATTTGCCCCAAGTGCAAAAGGTAGGAAACTAAATCAGCAATCACTGCTAATGACAACCACCTCCAAGGCACCATTCTCAGTGCTTTACATGCATTTACTCTAAGGAAGAAAAGGACACTTTAGAGCTGAAGCTGAGAGAACTTTGTTTTTGCTGTATGTCGTTAGACCTTTTCTTTTACTGGGATAAGACACATCAACATCCTTGTTTAGGGATATTAGAAAGTACTGTTTTAAGACCTTAATTGTGCTTTTTAAATAATTGACTTACCTTCTCTGGGACTCTGCATCCCCTATTTGGGCAGTGAGGGCGATGCTACAAGCTCTATCCACGAAATAGGAGTGTTGAATGGCTGTTATCTAATTTTCTCTGTATGGCAAAAAAGTTCATAAATGTGGCATTGTTTGGTCATTTTAATGGTCATTATTACTTACTTGGGTTTCTTTATCCTGGACAGATGCTAACGGTAACCAGTTCTTCTCATTACATGTGGCTGCCTACCAGGATTAAAGCACCCACAGTTCCTTGGGGTCTCAGTGATCAGTTACTGAATAGTTGGTTAGTGGTAGTGATGGGATTTCAGAAATGAGATCTGGATTTAACTGAGATATTGTAGAGTTTTCCAGGTTTTAGTATGTGTATATTGGACTTTATTTTTTAAAAGTTACAAAAATGTAACTTTTACTTTTAATTGTCTTCACATTATTTTGATTAAGAAAAATATTTTGAATCATCTTAAGGCAGTAATTATCACATTTGCTCTTCCAACCAGGAGATTTCACTATAAATCTAATTATTCATATGTATCTCACACATTTCATACAGTAATGCTATTTGCATAACAAGAAATCATTTCCCTCAGGAATGCTGAGCATGTCCTACACACATCAGTTTGGCTTTATGGAAAACATTCTGAGTCTAAGTGTTTCTCCTGGACATTAATGGGGTCAGTGCCCTCACCTGCCATTCCGAATTAGAAATCACCCCTGGATCCTGTTGTGTCCTTAGGACTAGTAAGTAGATTCCATGTCCTGGGACTCAAATAATGTTTCAGTAGTGTCCTTTACCTTCCTTGGGCCACTCTATAATTCCTGAAATAGGTGATGATTTTTAAGTTTGGAGTTTAAATTGGGTAAGAGGAGAAACAAAATGTCTTCTTTTTTGACTCATCTATTCTTCCTCTGCTCCTATTCTAATATTTTTGACACCAGGTTTCTCTCAGTGCTGCTTTATTTATTTATTTTCTTAAAAAGTATTTATTTCTTTTTATTTTATTTTTTTTCACACACACACATACACACACACTGTATTTTATTTTTACAAGAGATAAACCAAGCATTGTAAATGGATGAACACAACAAAAGCGACAATGATTGCAATTACCAAACACAAAACACACTCATACTGTGTCATAATATTGACATTCAGTTCAGTAATCCTCCACTGTAACAGCTCCTTTACTTTGCAGTGAAAATAGATTTGTATATTTTTTGCCTCTGAGTCCTTGTGGGATTTTTTTTATTCAAACAGAAAGTCACAAAAATTATAATCATCCTCATCAGTTCACTCAGTCCCATGTAATTAATTTTTTTTAATCTTGATCTTTTGTTGGTGCTTTTATGAATTCATCAGTTTTCCATTAGAGTTCTGAAAATGCTTATTCATTCAGTTCAGCAGTATAGTCAGTTACCAGAAACCTGTACTTGTCAGAGTCTTTTCCATGAATTCCTTGAAGATGAAACCCTTTTATAGGAATATTTTTGCAAAAGCATCAGAGTACACCCAGAACTGTCTGTAATGACAAAAGACTTAAAAATGACCACAGTTGGTCCAGTGGTTAAGACTCCGTGCTCCTACTGCAGGGGTTACAGGTTCAATCCCTGGTTGGGGAAGATCCGGAATGCTGCACAGCACAGTCAAAAAAAAAAAAAAAAAACTATAAAAAAAATAAATAAAAACTCTCAGTGCTGCTTTAAAAGGTTCTTTGTATAAGATTAAAAGTAAACAGTGTATCTTTGCAAATAACAAGACATAAATATAAGTATCTTTCAAGTATATAGGATTCATTTTCCACATATACCATAACTTAATGATAGGATCTATTTGTGCATGTGTTTGTGTGTGTAAGTATGCAATCAGATACTTTTTATGGATCTATGATAGGTTCACTTGTATTTTCAATGATGTACGAAATTTGATGGTGAGTGCATGTTACTCAAAATTCATTGATTAATCCAGGTTGGGTTTGAAAATTGTCCAATAACTGCTTTATAGAACTAGTATAATTTAGATTCATTCATTTCAACCAATTC
Source organism: Pseudorca crassidens (assembly GCF_039906515.1). Lineage (NCBI taxonomy): Eukaryota > Metazoa > Chordata > Mammalia > Artiodactyla > Delphinidae > Pseudorca > Pseudorca crassidens. The sequence continues at coordinate 41,788,708 of NC_090317.1, read as the reverse complement.
TTAAACAAAACCTTCAGGGGAAGAAAGCCCCTTTGGCTTTCTCTGAGAAATATGCATAATGGTTGACTTGTCTTTTTTTTTTTTGCATTACTTGCCTTTATCATAGTATTACATTGTACCAGGGATTAATTTCTTGTGTATCCATGAAAAAGAAGAAATAACTCTTTATCCATCTCTACCTAAATCAACATCAAAGACATGCAGATATTATTCATGAATATTAGTTAGTTTGGATAATATGGCAGACTGGAATCTAGTAGGGTGCTCTAAAGGAAAAACCCTCATGTACGGATCCCACCCTGGAGATTCTATTTAAATGGTAGGTTATGGGACTCTGACATGAGTATGTTGGTTTTTTTTTTTTGCGGTACGCGGGCCTCTCACTCTTGTGGCCTCTCCCGTTGCGGAGCACAGGCTCCGGACGCGCAGGCTCAGTGGCCATGGCTCACGGGCCCAGCCGCTCCGCGGCATGTGGGATCTTCCCGGACCGGGGCACGAACCTGTGTCCCCTGCATCAGCAGGCAGACTCTCAACCACTGCGCCACTAGGGAAGCCCCATGAGTATTTTTTTAAGTGCCCCACATGATTCTGATGTTCAGCCAAGGCAGAGAATCATTGCTCGAGGTCAGGGTTGGCAAGCATTTTCTGTAAAGGACCACATAGTAAACATTTTAGGCTTAGCAAGTCAGACAATGTCTGTTGCAACTACTCAACTTTTCCATTGTAGCTTGAAGGCAACTTTAGACAATACAGAAATGAATGAGTGTGGTATATTTGAATAAATTTTATTTACAAATACAGGAAGCAGAACCAGATTTGGCCTGAGAGCTGTAATTGCTGACCCCTGTACTGGGTCAGTGGTCCTCCAATTTTAGAATGCATCAGATCACCTGAAGAGCTTTGTTAAAGTACAGATTGTTGAGCTCCTCTGATTCAGTAGATAAGGGAAGACAGCAAGAATTTGTATTGCTAACAGGTTTCCAGGTGATGCTGATGTTGCTGGTCTGGAAACCATACTTTGGGAAAACCACTGATCTAGACCCTTTTAGCTCTAACTACACTGCTTCATGATCAGTCTAATACAGCCCATTTTTAGACCTCCAGTTAACGTTAGTGGAAGAGCAGAATAATTCCTTATATGATAAAAATGTTTTAATAAAAATGCCAATACAAAAATGTAGCATTGTGGTTAATTATGAAAATAAAAGTATTCTCATTGAAGCTGGGAACAAGGCAATATCACCACTATTATTTGACTCAATTCTGGATGTATCAGCTAATACAATTAGATGAAAGAAAGATGTAAAATATTTAAAAATTGGAAAAAAGAGGGAAAATGATCATCATTTACAAATGATATGATTGTTATACATGGAAAATCCAAGTGTACTAACTGGAAATTATTAGAATTATACAACATATAAGTACATATCTGTAGAAATATAGAAATTATGTAATGGATTCCCTGTATAAAAGCACCTAAAACCTAGAATTACTATTGTCTGATCATTAAGAAATTTATACACCCAATCTGAAGAAAAATTTTAAAACTATATTGAGGGACATGAATAGATGGAAAGAGATACCTTGTTTACCTTCTTCTTGGATAGGAAGACAATATTAAAAGATGTTAGCTAATGTGAACCTGACTAAAATGCCAAGGGAACTTTGGGCTAGACATAATGATTACAAAATACATGGAAAATATGAAAATAAACATGTGAGTATAGCTAGGAAATTCTGAAAAGTAGGAGTAATGAATAAAGATTAACTTTATAACATATATTATAAACTAAAGTAATTAAGGTACAGGAATAGGAAGACATGTCAAATAAAGAGATTTTTTATCCCAGAAATAGACCTAACACTAACATATAATTAGAGAGCCATGTTAAAATACAAGAAAATTATGTTGAAACTGACTATCCATTTAGGGTGAGAAAGGTAAATAAGGATGAGTCCCTATCTCATTCTCTATAGTGAAATTAATTCCAGGGAGATCATAGATTTGAAGATGAAATAAGTAAAATTATAAAAGTATTGGAAGTGAACACTGGCCATGTAGAAGGTGGGTAGGGGTCTTGAAATATAAAAGGTCTAAGACATAAAATATAGAAACTCTAGTGAATAATATTAATAACTGTCACTATATAAATTTTAAAATCCTTCACAGGAGAAAAAGTATAATGATCAAAGGGAAAAGCTAGAAAATATTTTTCAACACATATTACAGATAAAAGTCTAATAATTGGCATTCTTATGAATCAGTACAAGATCACTATTTAATACAAAAGAAAAGCGATAACAAGCAATTCAATTAAAGAGAAATAGAAATGGCTTATAAACATAGGAATCTTCAGTTTCACTCATGAGTAAATGCAGATTAAAGTAAGTGGTAAATATTAATTTTGTATAATATACAGTGTTGGCAAGTGAACAGATAACATAGTTAGAAGCAACTCTGTTACTAGAAATTTGTACTACTGATTGGTAGTTCTTAACCTGGGAAATTTGCCCCTAAGGGGACATTTGGCAATGTCTGGAGGCATTTTTGATTGTCACAAGAGGGGTGGGTGTGCTACTGGAATTTAGCGAATAGAAGCCAGGGATATTTCTAAACATCCTACAGTGCATTAAACAACACCCTGCAACAAATAATTATCTGGCTGAAAGTGTCAATTATGCTGAGGTTGAGAAATCCTACTATAGATATACAAGCATACAAAGATGTACGTTCAAGGGTGTTCTTTGCAGCATCATTTGTAAAAAACAAAAGACTGGAAGCAACCTAAGTGTCCATCAATAGAAGTCTGATCACATAAACTATGACATATTCACAGAGTGCTATTATACAGTCTATAAAAATAATAAAGTACATATATACTGATAGGAAAATATTTACGAGGTATGCTAAGTAAAGAAAAAATCAGGATTCAGAACATGTATACAATATATGTCCCCATTTGTGAAATAGAAAAGGGTATACATGAATATATATATATATATGCATATACATGTGAAAATCTACAAGCATCACAAGAAATTATTGAAAATAGTCACTCTTGGGTAATGGGTCTAGGCGGGGACACTCACTTTTTATTGTGTTCTCTTTTGTTGCATTTGATATTTTACTTTATGAGTGGGTTTTTTTTTTTCATACTTTTTTAAGAAATCCAGGCTGATATTACTCCATCTTACCTTCCCCAGCCTTCTTACCCATTTTCTCCCTAAAAAAAACCTGCTCTCCAGGGAAGATGGACCAAGATTTATTTGTCTGTTTGTTTTTGCTCTGTACCTTCTGCCAATGAAGTCTTTCTCCCAATTGACTTCTTAAAAATTTTTTTTTAATCCCTCAAGGAATGACCCAGCAATCCCACTACTGGGCATATACTCTGAGAAAACCACAATTCAAAAAGAGACATGTACCACAATGTTCATTGCAGCACTATTTACAATAACCAGGACATGGAAGAAACCTAAATGTCCATCGACAGATGAATGGATAAAGAAGATGTGGCACATATATACAATGGGATATTACTCAGCCATAAAAGGAAACGAAATTGAGTTATTTGTAGTGAGGTGGATGGACCTAGAGAGTGTCATACAGAGTGAAGTAAGTCAAAAAGAGGAAAACAAATACTGTGTGCTAGCACATATATATGGAATCTAAAAAAAAAAAATTGCTCTGAAGAACCTAGGGGCAAGACAGGAATAAAGACACAAACATAGAGAATGGACTTGAGGACACAGGAAGGGGGAAGGGTAAGCTGGGACGAAGTGAGAGGGTGGCATGGACACATATACACTACCAAATGTAAAATAGCTAGTGGGAAGCAGCCGCATAGCACAGGGAGATCAGCTCGGTGCTTTGTGACCACCTAGAGGGGTGGGATAGGGAGGGTGGGAGGGAGGCTCAAGAGGGAGGGGATATGGGGATATGTGTATACATATAGTTGATTCACTTCATTATATAGCAGAAACTAGCACAACATTATAAAGCAATTATACTCCAATAAAGATGTAAAAAAAACAAATCCCTCATGGAAAGTCCCATCTCAAAGACCACTTTCTAAACCCAGTCTTTTCTAGTATCCTCAGTTTTAGGGCACTCATACCCTGTGTTGTAGTGATTTATGAAATTTTGGTTTTCTTCTTGCCTCCACCCCAAGAACTCGCGTTAGATTGTGAGCTTTTCAAGGGCAAAACCATGTGGTATTCATCTTTGAACCAGTTATAATGTGCACCAGAGTGCCTAAGGCATAATCATTGGTCAATAAATGGTTGTTAGATTGAATTGAACTGAATGAGGGCTTATAATATATAGTGAACTATAAATAGATAAGCAGAAAACCTAAAGCAAACAGAAACAAAATAAGATTTTTCCATCTGTTAGCAGCCTAAACTCTAGTGTTGTTTAGTAGTTTTTGAGCTTAACATTTGAGTATATACTGCATTTTCTGAACAGAAATCAACCCTGTATAGTATAATATACCTAGGTAAAGTTTCTTTATTAAAGTTCCTTTAATAAAATCATTTCAATTCTTATAGCAGTTCCACTGAAATTGTAATTGCTACTTTTAAGTGTCAGTCATTTTTTATATGTCTCACTGGGGAAAATACTATTTGCTTTTATTTTACAAATGACACAGCAATTCTAGAAGTGAATGAGACACTTCTTTTAACCTCTCTAGCCTCTATGTTTCTTAACTATTTTATGATTCTGCTGAAAAGCAGCATTTCAGATATTCATGAGGATGAAACATGTCCATCATCATCACACCTCCATTTCTTTAGGAACAACATGAGATATAGTAGAGAAACTCATTAGGTTGTTTCTTGAGGAATGCATCATCCGTTTCATCCATCCCGTGATAAGGTAAAACTGCAGTAGGAGTTTTATTATGGAATTAGAAGATCTTGGTCTTTTGAGCCATTTTGCATTCTCTAAAAACGTTTTAAAATCAGATTTGGGCTTGGTTGGAAAGTGTGACAGTACTGAGTCTTGCCATATCCTAGTCTTTCTGGGTCTTACTAGTCTCTCCATACATGAACATATTCATAAGTGTTTTCAAGTCAGAATTTGATATATTTATCACTATAGCTCTGATTTCTTTACTAGAGGGGGAAAATTATTCTGCATTATCTAATATCCTATGCATATAGCATTCTCTATTCCCAACACAATTCTAGCATCTAATACAAATGGGCCATAGTTTCTCCCCCTGTGAAGCATTATTACAGGCATTGACTACCCGCTTAACAGTGGTTACTGTACTTCAGTGTATATGCTATTGCTTAAACACACCTTCATTCCTCAGTTCAACCTCATCCCAACTAGTGCAAAGTTAGTGAGCTCACCAGACATAGAAAACAGATCTGTGGTTGCCAATAGGGAGGGGGAGTGGGGGGGGAATGGATTGGGAGTTTGGGGTTAGTAGATGCAAACTATTATATATAGAACGGATAAACAAAAATGTCCTATTGTATAGCACAGGGAACTGTATTTAATATCCTGTGATAACCCATAATGGAAAAGAATATAAAAAAGAATGTATACATATATGTATACATGTATATATATATATATATATGTGTGTGTGTGTGTGTGTGTATATATAACTGAATCAGTTTTCTATACAGCAGAAATTAACACAACATTGAAAAGCAACTATACTTCAACAAAAAAATTTAGTGAACTCACTTTCTATTCTAACCATATTCTAGCTATACAGCAATTTCTCTTGTTTTCAAATTTTAAATCAAATCACGTTAGCAAGGGTAGATGTAGAAACTTAAGATACTCTGGCCTTTCTACAGGTATTTTCCTTGACAAGGACCCAATTGAGTTAGCCATTTAGCAACGTACATTTTGGGGGCACATTAATAAGGTGTACACAAACGAACATCTGAACATCTAGAACTAACTTTTAGCTTCTCAGATAGAAGAAAAAATATAAGATCCAGATGTTGCTGTTACTACCGTTAATAATTTAGCCAGTTGTAATGTTTATTGGATTTCAACCTTGGATAAATTGAAGGAAGAAGGGGGAGAAATAGCTAGTTTATTTTTTCTAAGTGTAAAGCCAATGTAAGAAAATCTGCCACGGCTAATTATAGTGTCCAGACTAAGAACTTTCAGTCTCTTCCAGAATAATTTATGAGCACAGAGTTAATCACACATATGGGATTTTCAGAACATTTAATTAAGAAAAAAATATGAAGAGCACTCTTGAGAAAACATGACCCACAACATTCCCATTACCCCTGCTCTCAAACTTTCCCATTGGCAACTATCTTACTTACCTGTTCCTACCTGTTACTTTGCTAGATAGTATGTAAGGGAGCCACAAAAGTAGAATAAGACCTGATCTTTGCCTTCAGGTTAGCTCTGGAGTTAATAATTAACATGGAAACAATCACTGCATTGGGTGACTCAGACAAATATGATAGAAGCATAGAATTTCGAATTGACTGGGGTAATCGGAGCAGGTCGTATGGTGTAGGTGGGCCTTGTAGGATGGATTACAACATTATTGTTTCAAAAATATTAGTGCATATCTTCTTTGGAGAAATGTCTATTTAGGTCTTCTGCCCATTTTTGGATTGGGTTGTTTGGTTTTTTTTGTTATTGAGATTCATGAGCTGCTTGTAAATTTTGGAGATTAATCCTTTGTCAGTTGCTTCATTTGCAAATATTTTCTCCCATTCTGAGGGTTGTCTTTTGCTTTTGTTTATGGTTTCCTTTGCTGTGCAAAAGCTTTGAAGTTTCATTAGGTCCCATTTGTTTATTTTTGTTTTTATTTCCATTTCTCTAGGAGGTGGGTCAAAAAGGGTCTTGCTGTGATGTATGTCATAGAGTGTTCTGCCTATGTTTTCCTCTAAGAGTTTGATAGTTTCTGGCCTTTCATTTAGGTCTTTAATCCATTTTGAGCTTATTTTTGTGTATGGTGTTAGGGAGTGATCTAATCTCATACTTTTACATGTACCTGTCCAGTTTTCCCAGCACCACTTATTGAAGAGGCTGTCCTTTCTCCACTGTACATCCCTGCCTCCTTTATCAAAGATAAGTTGACCATATGTGCATGGGTTTATCTCTGGGCTTTCTATCCTGTTCCATTGATCTATCTTTCTGTTTTTGTGCCAGTACCATACTGTCATGATTACTGTAGCTTTGTAGTATAGTCTGAAGTCAGGGAGCCTGATTACTCCAGCTCAATTTTTCATTCTCAAGATTGCTTTGGCTATTCGGGGTCTTTTGTGTTTCCATACAAATAGTGAAACTTTTTGTTCTAGTTCTGTGAAAAATGCCAGTGGTAGTTTGATAGGGATTGCATTGAATCTGTAGATTGCTTTGGGTAGTAGAGTGATTTTTACAGTGTTGATCTTCCAATCCGAGAACATGGTATATCTCTCCCTCTATTTGTATCATCTTTAATTTCTTTCATCAGTGTCTTATAATTTTCTTCATACAGGTCTTTTGTCTCCTTAGGTAGGTTTATTCCTAGATATTTTATTCTTTTTGTTGCAGTGGTAAATGGGAGTGCTTTCTTAATTTAACTTTCAGATTTTTCATCATTAGTGTATAGGAATGCCAGAGATTTCTGTGCATTAATTTTGTATCCTGCTACTTTACCAAATTCATTGATTAGCTCTATACAGATTACCAACAAACACATGAAAGAATGCTCAACATCATTAATCATTAAAGAAATGCAAATCAAAACTACAATGAGATATCATCTCACACCAGTCAGAATGGCCATAATCAAAAAATCTAGAAACAATAAATGCTGGAGAGGGTGTCAAGAAAAGAGAACACTCTTGCACTGTTGGTGGGAATTTAAATTGATAGAGCCACTATGGAGAACAGTATGGAGGTTCCTTAAAAGTGTAAAAATAGAACTATTATACGACCCAGCAATCCCACTACTGGGAATATACCATGAGAAAACCATAATTCAAAAAGAGTCATGTACCAAAATGTTCATTGCAGCTCTATTTACAATAGCCAGGACATGGAAGCAACCTAAGTGTCCATCAATGGATGAATTGATAAAGAAGATGTGGCACATATATTCAATGGAATATTACTCCGCCATAAAAGGAAATGAAATTGAGTTATTTGTAGTGAGGTGGATGGACCTAGAGTCTGTCATACAGAGTGAAGTACGTCAGAAAGAGAAAAACAGATACCGTATGCTAACACGTATATATGGAATCAAAGAAAAAATAAATAAAAAGGTCATGAAGAACCTAAGGGTAAGACGGGAATAAAGACACAGACCTAGTAGAGAATGGACTTGAGGATATGGGGAGAGGGAAGGGTAAGCTGTGACATAGTGGGAGAGTGGCATGGACGTATATACACTACCAAAGGTAAAATGGATAGCTAGTGGGAAGCAGCTGCATAGCACAGGTAGATCAGCTCAGTGGTTTTTGACCACCTAGGGGGGTGGGATGGGGAGGGCGGGAGGGAGGGGGATGCAAGAGGGAAGAGATATGGAAACATATGTATGTGTATAGCTGATTCACTTTGTTATAAAGCAGAAACTAACACACCATTGTAAAGCAATTATACTCCAATAAAGATGTTAAAAAACAAACAAACGAAAGAAATGGCATAAAAGTCCCTTGCGCTGTCTGTCAGCCTCACAGGCACTGTGTTGATATGTATTTTGCTTGGCAAAGCAGCACTACATGAATAGTGACCTTGTTCCCCATATTCTTCCATATGGTGGTCTCTTCTACATTCCCATCTCTTCACATTTTGGTGATAAGAAATACATTCCATTTTGAAGTGGACTTCACTTCGCTGACTGTTTAGACAATAAGCACACAATTGCTCCAGCCTGTGAGCAAATATCTTACTCAGCAGTCAGTGCTATGCAAGAGAATGACCCTTTCAACACTGAAAATAGTGCTCCAGGGACCTGAGTCAATGCAGGTTTTGAAAAGGCCAAGGGATAGCACAGGCTTGTCACATTGTGACTCAAAGTGATATATGCTTCTGGCAAATACACAGGGTAGTGGCAGTAACTTATTTATTTGGAGTTTATACCCTGATTTCTTTCAGAGGAGTTTGAAGTAGTTTATAAGTGATCATAATGCAGAAAAACTGAACAATTTTACGAATTAAGACAGAACAGAGACCATACTGTTAATGAGTACAGCTATGGCACTCTCAACTATGGAAATGTACTATTCCTTATTTAATCAGTGAGGGTTGTTTGGTTGTTTGATTTTTCCTTGCTGTGTGCCCTATATCAAATCAGGCCCTAAATGAAAATTTTCAGGCCCTCTCATTGTTTGGTTAGATCACTGGTGGTCTCATGTTTTTGCCCCTGTACTTTCCTACTGCTCAGAAACGTCACCCTCAGAGGTGGTCCACAATGTAGCTTCATCAGGAGCTTATTGCTGGGGGATCAAGGCAGCCCCCACCGAATGATGCAGAGCAGCCCTCAGCTGCTTTGTGACAGCAAGTACAAATGGGTATGGCTTGCGTGTGTGTTTCTCAGTGCATCATTCATTACCTTCATGAGGTGTCTCTCCCGTGGCAATAGGCATTGATAGCACAGCCCCCGCAGTAAAGCATGTCTGATAAATTTTATAGACTGTTAGTGGAAAATTTCAGTGTTTTTCTTTCTAAGTGCTTTAGTTTATCTTGCCAACCCAAGGCATAGTACAGACACCTTTGCCAACATCCATGAGGCTCTAAGACCAAGCTCTGCTTTTAAGATTTGATTTGTAGTAAGTCTTTAGTTTCCCAGAGTGAAGAGTTAAAGTTTCCACAGTTCTGGCTTTAATGGTTTTTCCCTGACCACTGGCCATCTGTTGTGGTGCAGAGACATTTTCTAAAGGATACATGCCTTAGCAAATTTTTGTCGTCACTGTCATATCAACTCAGCATTTTCTTGTCATCTTTCAGTTTTTATAAACTGCTTCTGAATTGACAGCTGTCACCAACATGCTCAGGTAGCAATTTAGAGGTTAGTTTAATTGATCAAGGTTAAATTTTCTACTTGCTCACTAAACACTAAGAAATCGGGACTGATATATTGTTAGGAGCTAATGCCTAGTTATGTAAAAATTTATAAATGAATTATGGGACATAGTAGTTTTTATGCATCCTAATAGTAATCTTTCATACAGAACTGGATGTAGTGTTCTGTCTCTGTATGCATCAAAGATTGATGTCACAGGCATACTACAGCTCATTTTATTATAGCTTTATTGATAGCAAGGCATCAATATAGACACTTTGCCATCTTTTGTTAGCATATGATCTTTAATCTCATTCTAGTTAAGCCTTGAGAAGTTACCATAACAATACTACGGCTTAAAATATTTTTGTTTTACTTTTTATTTTGCTTCTATTGAAGCCAATTGTTTTTTAAATTTAAAAACACGCACTACACACATACTAAAATGTTGTTGAGAAGTTATGTTTTCAAAACTGCGTCCAGCAAATTCACTGATTAAAGAAAGCTACCCTTTGTCCTCAGTTAGGTATGCAATTTTTTAGTGAGTATGGACATGTAATTTTCTGATATACAAACTTACCGACTACATGGCGGTAAGGGAACGGCTGGTACTTTTTGCACTACACTTAAGGTAATAGAGTCTTATTCAGAGCCGACCACAAAGTGAGCTTTCATAAACTGAATTCTATTTCTCCCATTTTATTACTTTATTGTTCTTCCTTTCCCACCTGGCTACAGAGGCAAGTGTCAACTACATATATCTCACCTCAGCCACGGTGACACAGTGAGAAGTTGGCGGAAAAATTGTACATACCTTTCCTTAGAAAATCCTAGTGACCTTCTGGAAATGCTGTGTATAAGAAATGTGTTCCCTCTTTCACTCATTCCCTTGTAGTTACTTTCACCGCAGGCATACTGGAGTGTACATCCTGAGCCTTGGTGGCAAATAAAGTATAGGGTTTGGCCTTTCTTTTTATACTTTGGGTACTGAATACTCTAACATTATTATAATGTCCCCTAGAATGGGTCGTCTTATAAATCTGCACTTCTAGTCCCAAAGAGGACTGGATGAGGGAGTGTAGATGGCCCAACCTACCATCATATCTGGGAAACCAACTCAGAATGCAGTTTGTACCTGATCCTGTGAATAAGCAGTATGTGAAAGAGAATAAAGAATCATATTATCGGCAAGGATAAGTCTCACGTTTCTGAGACTGTTTTGTTCATCACGGACAGCTGTTTTTCCCTTGGACTATATTTTCTCCTAGGACAAGTATCATGCCTGTTATTTACTCTTGTACAATGACTTTTACTGTCTAATATTTGAGACATTTCAAGTTTGGGGGTGAAATGGACATATTCTCTCACCACAGAATTGTTTCCTGCATCAACAAAAGCTATATTTCTGCTTGACTGAAAACTCTGTTTAAATATCCTCTCTCTAGTCTGGATTTCAGATGGAAACCCTAAAATTAGTTTTAACCAAATATATAACTATTTACTGAATCATCTCAGACTAGATATTTGAACTCATTATATCATTGCACTATTTTGCTCTCTTTCATTTTTTTCTTCATCTCTTTCATTTTCTTACCTCTGATATCAGAGGCCACTGCCATATTTTTGTTTTCTCATGCCCTCTTGCCTTTAAAGGAGCTAGAAGCATTGCCTAAGTTCCCCTGTTTTAGTTCACGTTTCAGGTAGTTAATTCATCACTCCTCGTTTTCTGTACAGAAGTTAGAAACAATTTGGCTCCTGACCATCATATGTGCTCTCAATCACAATTGTTTTCTGCACTAGGCAGTTGAGTGCTGTTGCTAAGGATGAATTCTTTTGAATTCTACTTCCTACATCACCAAAATCTGTTGTAGGTTGGCAAACTAAGACCAATGCATACCTTGTCACTCAAAATAGGAAGTTTTGACAATTTCTCTCTGTATAAGGAGTTACTAGAAAACACTATAAAAATATGCAGTCATGTCTTTCCTTGTGTGGTTTAAAAGTTGCAGGAAAGTATTGCTATTTTGCTTGGCTGATGGGAGATTTAGAAGTTTCTTCCTCATTTTATTCACACAAATAAAAACTCTATAACATTTTACAAATGACTTATCCACCTCCAACACCCCTACCCCCAGCATGGGATGGATATATATTTTTTAAATGGTAGCAGTACATAATGAGAGATTTCAAAATGACATTGAAACAGTCCTGCATCCATGCTTCTTTTTCTTTTTTCTTTACAAAGCATACAAAAGGAAAAGTATCATTAATGCACTAATCTCCACAGCAAATCATGAAACACAGTGGATCTTGCAGATGAATATAAGGTGATTTAAGGATTATAAAAACATAACAGACATTGAATACTCTTCAAAAGCACGAAAACATCAATGGCCCAAGAGAGGGAGGAGACCTTTAAAGCATATTGCAAATTATTATTCAATAAGGCAAATGCATTATTTGATGCCTTCTTTGGGGTCAGTAGCAGTTGAAGGACCTATGTTACAAAATTATATTTAAAGGTCAACAGCTGTTTTATTCTAGATGCATTCTATTTCTAAAGCTGTTTAAACACATCTTTTTCTTTTTCTTTTTTTTTTTGGAATGGTAATTACTGTAGGGATACTGGCCTACCCCTGCAAGACGTTTAGGGCCTATTAGAGAAAAAAATACTTTAGTAGGAATATATTAACTCCAGTGAAGCCTGGTGGAAAAAAAAATCCCATAAGATGACTGACTGCATGGAAATTGGCCTGAAATTCAGTTTACCAGTAGAGGACATTAGAACAGAATTTGCTCCTATAGATTTAAGGAAGTGGTGTTACTGGGGAGCAATGAGTAGTGAGAGTGCTTGCTACCCGTGCTTTCATACCCCCCTCTCCCTAAGACCTTGAGTATTTTATGGCTCTAGACATATTATTGATACTTTTGGCTCTACTCAGTGTCTCATTGTTTTTTCTACAAAATGTTAATATATTAGTGCATTTAAGTTATTAAACAACCTGGCCAAAGGAAGAGTTCATGCTGTACATGCCTCGGAATCAGTGATCAAGGGACCAGACAAGTTACTTGAGTTGGTCAAAGGGAGATTCGGAGGAGAGGTCCACACAGTGGCCAGCGGAAGGATAAGAGTCTTGGAATCAGGCCCCAACAGGAAATTGAGATGGTAAGTAGAACATGGACAGGAGGCTAGAAAGCCTTTCACAGAATTGACAGAATGCCAGAGGACTGCCTTCCAAAAGGCAGGAAAACAGCAGGACTGTCCAGAGGGTCACAGATGATAATGAATTAGGCTCAGAGTGTTCACATTGTGTTGACATTGAAGGTTTACAGGTCAAAGCTATGTCTATTAAGAACTCAAAAAAATGAGTGTATCAATTGGAATTTCAAGGGTTTTTTCTTCCCTTTGTTGCATTTTCAGACAGCACTTATTTTTTTTAAGATTTATTTATTCTTTATTTATTTAATTTATTTTTGGCTGCATCGGGTCTTAGTTGTGGCACACGGGCTATTCCTTGTGGTGCATGAGCTTCTCTCTAGTTGTGGTGTGTGTGTTTTCTCTTCTCTAGTTGTAGCACATGGGTTCCCTTGTTGAGGCACACGAGCTCAGTCGTTGTGGCATGTGGGCTTAGCTGCCCCATGGCATGTGGGATCTTAGTTCCCTGACCAGGGATCAAACCTATGTCCCATGCATTGTAAGGCAGATTCTTTACCACTGGACCACCAGGTAAGTCCCCAGATAACACTTACTGAACACCCACTTTGAGCCAGGCGCTGGTACAGGCTGTAAGGAATACAGAAATTTATAAAATAGTGTCCCTGCCTCCCACAAGCTCACAGTATACTGGGGAAGAGTACTGAGAAAATTTCACTATTATGAAAGCATTAAGTGCTATGATAATATTATTCAGTAGGAGCTGAGGGAGGGCAATGGAGAGACACCTGCATTTTATGTAGGTTTGAGCTGTTGGTCATATGTGAGCAAAAACAAAAATGATCTTAGAAGAAAATGTCACTAGAGTTGAATTTTTAAAAATAAGGAGAATTGACCAGTTCAGTGGAGCCGGGGGAAGGCATTTAAATTAGCAGGAAAAGATATGTGCTAAGACATTGAGAGATGCAAGTGTAGCTTCTTGCGGGAGCTACAGGTAGGGAAGTTTGGCTAACACTGGAGATGAAAGGGAAAAGATGGCAGGAGATGATGCTAGAAAGATAAACAAGGGTCAGATCAGGAAGAGCCTTTGGAGGCCAAAGTAAAAGAGTCTGATGTTACCTTGGAAACAGCAGAAAACCACTGAAGGATGCTAAGCAGGGAGTGACATAATGAGATTTGCATGCTAGAAAGAAATCAAACTGACAGCTATGTGGTAAGTACTATAATAGAGGTAAGCAGTTGAGTTAAAGGAGTACAGGGGAGGTACACAGAAGGGTGCACTGAACTCAGTTAATAACTGACAGGTTAAATAAGCCAATAAAACTGGTACAACCATTTGTGGAATGCAGAGTTATTTAATTTGAGCTCTTTTTTTTTCCTCCAGAATTTTGAGTACTTTTTAAGTTTATAGGAATTTAGGACATTTGCCAGGATGTGATGATTGAAGGACATAGTGATGTCCAACACATCCATATATTACAGCTGCAGAATGTACATAGAGAGCTACCAAGATGTGGGGAGGGGAGGCATTTTCTGACACTTTGAGGATGGCATCAAGAAAGATGTCAGCTCCAACATGGCCCTCATGACTTTGTTTGAGGCAGAATACTGACATTTCATATCACCAGCAATGTCATTAGGGAAAATCAGGAATTTGATATTTCTCTTTGTACCTTCTCTATTCAATATAAATATATGAACTTTGGTTTTTTCCATTCAAATAATTGGAAAGGCTACAAAATTCAAACAACTTTTCAATTTCTCCTTAAAATGAATTTAAGTTTATACCAATATCACAGACACCCCTAGCTCAAGCAATATTGTTCAATAATTTAGCTTGAGGGAGAACAGGAAAATTTTAATTTTAGATTTTCAGTTTCTCTTGGGTTAGAATCCACAGCTGCATCAGTGATTACTGTTTCCTTTGGAAATGAAATCAAAGGTCATCGTTATCTGTTTTGAGTTGTGGCCCTGGCATTTGCTGCAGTTATGAATCAAACAGCTGGGTACCTTGACATTGCAAACCTAGCAGAATCACTTGAAAGAAAAGTTCCTCCGATATTCATACATTTGTGTTTTTCATCATCTAATGCTAGCTGACCAAAACTATATTCAGCAGAGAGTCAGGATATTGATTTTATTGAAATTGATAAGTAAAACATATATAAATTAGTAATTGCCAAGTCATAAAATGTTTCTTATAGTTTATGCATCTGTATGCTCGAGTGACATTCATTGTCCCTAATGATGTTGCTGAACTGATCCTTATATTAATATTTTGCAAGTTCAGCTGTTATTATTGGCACCCCTGTGAATGTTAATAAGTTACAAGGAAGTGAGAATGTATTAGGTATACATATATATGCTGAATATCATTTAACAAGAAAATACAGTGTTGCTGAAGATGAAGTTTGTCTGAAGGGTAAAGGTGAACAATTAATCAATATTTGCTTGTGCACTATTATTTAAGACCAATCATTTAACTTAAATTTGGTTTCTTATTAAGCTCCAAGTTTGGTCTTTCCTTGTGATTTAATTACGTACCTTTTGGTGTATGGTTGCCTTTCATTTTGATGTTATATTCAATGAAGCATTCAGGCACGTGCAGATAGGACTTAATTTCCCCCAACTCCCAAGTCAATATTTACTGAAACTTTATGAAGTGCCCAGGCACTGTACTAACTACTTTTGTAGAGAATATCTCATTGAATTCTCACTACACAATCCTATGAAACAAGTGTATTTTACATATAAGGAATCCAAGGTCCATGGTCATTAAATAATATGCCCAAGGCCCTCACAACTTTTAAGTAATGGGGCCAAGATGTGAACTTTGGCAGTCCAAGTCGACAAACCTTACTCATAACCACTGTGCTATACTATCTTAATACAGTGGTTTTTCAGCCAGAATCAAAATTGTCAAGGCTCAGAAGAGGGTTCATACCATTACCAACAGGTAGTCTGGCTTCAGAGCCAAAATTTTGTATATATTAAAATTCTTAATGCTATCATACCCTATCATCCAACTTCCACTCCTAGATACTTACCCCAGAAAAATGAAAACATATGTCCATAGAAAGACTTTTTCACAAATGTTTATATCTGCTTTATTCATAATAGCCCCAAATTGGAAACAATCCAAACTTCTATCAATAGGTAAATGGATTGCGGTATATTCATAAAATAGAATACCACTCAACAGTTAAAGAAGATGAATTGCTAATACATACAGCATGGATGAATTTCACAGACATAAGGATGAGTGAAAGAATCCAGGCACAGGGGCGAGTACATACTGTATGACTCCATTTATATAAAGTTCAAAAATAGGCAAAACTGCACTTTGGTGAAAAAAAATCAGAATGGTGGTTACCTCTGGAGAGGGATTGACTAGAAAGAGTAGAAAGAAAATTTCTGGGATGTTAAAAATACCATTTAACTTGATTGGGATGTGGGACACACAGGTTTATAAATTTGGAAAAACTCATTGAACTGTATATGTAAGATCTGTGCATTTCACTCCTTAGAAATTATACCCCATAGAAATGTAAAATAAGCAAACAAAAAGAGCAAAATTTAACCCTCAAAAAAACTTTTACATAGTTCAAATGTGTAGATCATATCCAAATCCATTATCAGGCCAAGAATCCAGAATCAAGGCCATCTCCTCTGAGGAGACTGGGATGAAGCTTTGAAGATCCACAGTGGAATGATGAAATGTTCCTAGCCAGGTGATTCTAAGAGTTTTGGCCAAAAGGTCTTAAGAAAATGATATTATAGCCCAAGCCTATCCCCAAGGAAATGACTGTGGTCTTCTTGAGGGAAGATCCATGGATTGTCATCTCTGTAATATTGATACCAGTGCTTAATACACTAGAGCAAAAATAAGTAGGACCCAGTCATGTAGCTGGGATGCCAGATGACTTTCTTCTGGGTACCTGGCCTAGAGTGGGACAAGAAAAGGTCTGGGCATTTCAGACTTCCCAAGCAGAAGAGGTACAGAGGCAGGCTGGAAGGCCCCCAGAATGCTTCTGAAAATTGTCCTAGAGCATTCAAGGCTTTAGCCTTGAGCAAAATGTCAGCAGATAAGCTTCTGTTTCCTCTGAAACTCACAGCCCCAGCTATTCCCTTGGCTTTCTTCTTCAGTGTATTCATGTCTCTGCTCAGATGACACCTCCTTGGGGAGACCTTTCTTGACCATATTATCTACAATAATTACACCCTACCCTCACCATCACTCTCTGTCCTCTTACCTTGCTTTACTCTTCTTCATAGCCCTTATATTATGCTACAAAATTATTGCTTTATCTAATTACTCTGTCTCTTTTCACTAGACTATAAGCCCCCTGAGGACTTGGGCTTTATATGTCTTGCTCACTACTATATCCTCAGTGTCTGGAAAAGTGTCTGGCACAAAGCACGTGATCAATAGGTATTTGTTAAAAGTAAGACATTGATTATAAAACCTGCTGATCAAAAGAAAACAGTGCAGGTTTATCCCAGTGAGAGAAAGTCCTGCCTCTTACATGGCATAAGAGTATGACTACTTATGCCTAGAGTTAGCGTATGATACTCAAAAACATTGGTCTGTTTCATAACAAGTGCTTACTGTAACTAATTAATCAGCCAATTATCAAGAAGAGGTAAGTAACAGGCAGGCCATTGGACTGAATTGAGCAGTCTTCTCATTGTAGTTTCTGCCACCTGGGCTGTGGAGTTCAAATAGTCTCAAGAGCTAAGGCATTTGCTCCAATTTATCTTTATGATCGAAGCAGGAAGTGCTGCTTTTCTATGTATTGACATCTGTCAGAGCTAGTTTCCTTTCATACTGAAAGAGATCAATCCTTCATGCGATAGAGGATTATCTTCTTTTCCACCCATAAGCTGGCTTTGATCCCTCTTATCTCTCTTCCTGAAAGGGTGTCACCATTTTACCATTTCTCTAGCAACCTGCAGAGTTCCAAACAAGGCACTATTTTAATTTAAGTAGAGACATATCTACCCAACCACTCACAAATATGGCTATTTTAGTGGTTTGAACCTTCTCAGATTTTCTGAAATGTCTGAATATCAGATTCTTAATTTAGGCTAATAAAAGAAGGGAAGTTATGCTACCAGAGCAATACATGATTTTATGCTTTAATATTTTTCTCCTATCATAGAGTCATCCCACAAACATGACAGTTCAATTTTCTTTCATAATTGGAACTTAGATTCACTCAGTAAGAAAGTATATATTGAGGTTCAGACTTACTAGCTTCAATGCCAGTGTGAGCCAGGTCTGTTTAATTCAATCCAGAAAACATTTAATGAACTCTTGCTCCATGCTAGACACTGTACTAGATAAAGAGATTTAAAAAAACATAACCTATGCCCTCATGGAGAATATAGCCCATAAGTATGTAACAAGTAATTACAGGTATGATGAGTAATATAAAGGAAGATATGCTGGGTAAAAACAGCATGGAAAAAATAGTCTATAGTATCAGAAAATGCTTCCCTAAGGAGGCAATTTTTAGGCTGAAACTTGTAAGATAAGTGGAAATTAGCCATGGACAGACTGAAAATGGTTATTATATTTCACATTAAGTGACCACATCTTTGATTCTAGCATACATGCTAACAAGCAGCCATGCCAAAGTCCATTGGCTTGTTTCTTAAGTAGATAACAAAGAGTTGGATATGGAGAGAATGTCATACATTGAATGAATTTATTCAGTAATTCAGTAAACATTTATTGAGTGCCTACTATATACCAGACACTGCTCTAGGCCCTAGGAATTTAATAGCTAATAAGGCAGACCATGTCTTCGTTATCAGGGTGCTTATATCTAGTGGGAGGATAACAACAACAGGACAATAAGCGAGAAGATACCAGACACTGATAAATATTAAAAATTAAAAAGACTAGGAGGTTTCTTTTTGATTAGATAGGAGGTGAATTTAAGCTGAGACATGAATTATAAGAGGGAATCAGTCAAGTGAGAATTGGGGGAGGAACATCCCAGAAAGTTGCAATAATATCAAGGGTAAAAGAAGGAGAATCCAGGAAAAAAGATAAGGAACATCTGGTGAGTTAGAAGAAAAAAAGTAGTAATGCAGAAGAAAGAACTATAGAAAGTGTTGTATACTAGGAGGGAGTTGTCAACAGTGTTACATGCTGTTGAGAAATCAATTCACGTAAAGAGAGAGAAATGATTCTATTTGGTAAGATAGAAGTCATTGGTGACCTTGATGGTGAAGTGACAGTGACAGAAGCCCCATTGGAGTGGGTTGAGGGGAGAATGTGGGTGAGGAAGTGGAGACAGTGAATATGAAAACTCTTTCAAGATTTGCCCTGAGGGGGAGCAGAGAAATGGGATAGTAGCTGGAGAAAGAATGTTAATAAGGAGGAATTTCTTTGTGTTTTATTAAAACGAGAGGTACTAGAGTATTGTAAATGCAGAGGGGAATTATCACATAGAGGGCGGTATTGATAACACAAGAGAAAAAAGGGACAATTGCAGGAGTGACGTCTTGAGCAATCTAGATGAAACTTTAATGGGAACAGGGATGCATCATCCATTGTAGCAGTAGCAGGCTGCAGGCTAAGAGTGTGGCAAGACCACCAGCTGAGATTATGTATACATGAGGTGGGAGAGTATGGAGGGGAGAAGAGCAGTGAAATGAGCTATTGCAGGCAGTTTGAGTAGAGTGGACAACGTGTGAAACTTTTTTTTTTTCAAAGTGCAAAAGTAAATATACTAGGGAAGTGTAGGAACATTTCTGGGTGGCAGTGTTTGTGACATTTGAGATTTATGGCCATGCATTTAAAGTGAGACCAATCTGCACAGTTATAGAGTTTTCTGCAACCATATTTTGGAACTGAAAGAAGGAACTAAAAGAAGATGTTCCTAATAAGATGTTCTATAGCTAAGGTCATAGGAACCTACTTGTTGCTTACTTTTTTTTTTAATGTTGCTTGATGTTCACTTAGGCTAGCTTAACAAAATGTCCCCAAGCTTGCCTTAATGCTAGTGTACATCCTGTCCTATGATGGTCATAATGCCAAATGACACTTTTCCCTATGTATAAGGCAAACATTTAATTTTATGTCTGGTATTTCCAATTTCCTACTAAGTCTTCTACGAGTTAATCTTATACTTCAAAATTGTTACCCCTCCTACTCATACCATTTCTTTTTCCTTTCCACACACTACTTTGGTCACATTTCTCTGCTGTCTCTCATTCCTTTAAGTATTTATGTTCTTCTATGGTTCCTCCATCCTTCCTCAGCTCCTTCTTCCTCTTTCGTTTCCTTCTCAAAACCTCTTAGTTGTAGATTCACTCCCTACCACATCATGCACTGGTAAATTTTTTTTTTTTTCCTGCGGTACGCGGGCCTCTCACTGGTGTGGCCTCTCCTGCCGCGGAGCACAGGCTCCGGACGCGCAGGCCCAGCGGCCACGGCCCACGGGCCCAGCCGCTCCGCGGCACGCGGGATCCTCCCGGACCGGGTCACGAACCCGCATCCCCCGCATCGGCAGGCGGACTCTCAACCACTGCGCCACCAGGGAAGCCCTGCACTGGTAAATTTTATTGTGCTATTCCTTTCATATGAAATATATTCTCTCAGCAAGATTCTTATTACTATTTCTTAAAAGTTCCTCTGTGAAGATTATTTTCCTGACCTAGCCTAAACTCCAGAAAAAGAGCACCTTTCATTACTATGGAATTACAATTAGAAATCTACTTTCCATGTATAGCTATAGATTTTTTGGATCACTTGATGTTAGTAATTCAACTGAAATTAGAGAATTATTGTTGAAGACTTGGGACAGCATAAAAATAGGTGCAAGCTAGAGATCTTTCATGGATGGCACTGGGAGACTGGGGTCTGTTTGCTCTCTGCTAAGATGACAGATGTCAGGGTTCTTACCTGAGATGGTTCTGGTAATCTAAAAATACTGATCATAACATCATCAGTCTCTAGTCTCATTGTTGGTATATATGTTCTTTTTTTAATGTTCAAAAGTGGTATGATGATTCCTTCATTAACCCTGGCTCTTTTTTAAAGAAACACTCTCACTAATCAATAACTACATCTACTGAAGTACAAAAATCAAATTAACTTTAAATTAAGAAACTTTTTATTATGCTTTCAAGAAAGTCTAATCGCTGGTACTTTTAAATACTCCAAATATTAAATGTTATATTAAAATGGCACCTGTTGCTGAACAACAATTACACTAGTTCCAGTGTGCTATATGAAGTCCAAAGAACTACAGGTTGATTATAATTAAATTATAGTTATTAACCATAAGAATCTGTCAGTGTTGAACTCCAGCTATAATGACAAGCGTGGTTTGCCGCCTCTCTGCCTTCAGCCTCCATGGCTGGGATATTTTAACCCCCAGCTTGTTCCAGCACCTGAAGATCAATCTGGCCCCTAATGAAGGAAATATAAAAATCCATTGGAGCCCTTAACCCAGCAGCAAGTCAGCCTTCATCTACTCTTGCTTGTTCCTTTTAGCCAAATCCTTGCTGGTACCTCAGTTTAAGTAACTGGGTTCCCACCACTTGCTCTCCTGACCCTGTACCTGACCCTTTCTGGCACTACCAAGTAAATTGTTACTACTAAATTATCCTAAAAATTGGCCCTAGCCACCTTTTGAGATGTCCTATGTTACCTAACATTGGGTCTTCTTAATGCCAACTGCCTATCTGGTTAGACATCCTAACATTGCCTCCTACTGTGATCTGCACAGAATACCTATACTACTCGGGTGAGTACGTCTAGTCTCCAGGATACTGGACATCTCTTCTCTAGTCTCTTCTATAGAAAGTAATTCTCTTTGGGCCCTTGGCAATAGTTACTCAATGTAATCATTTGCAAAAGAACTTAGTTCTTTCACTTTGTTCACTAAACAATAAATAGATCAAGATAAGAAAGCTGGCCATCAGGAGGCTCAACCTATTTCATCATTAAGGTATGATTATCTTGTTTCTATTTGAGGCTTTCTAGACATACCTTTCTAACCAAAACTGTGAGGCTGAAACTTGGTTCGGCCGAAATCAAACAGACTAAAGAATATTTGAATACTGGGACTTCCCTGGTGGTCTAGTGGGTAAGACTCTCCACTCCTAATGCCGGGTGCCAGGGTTCAATCCGCGGTCGGGGAACTAGATCCCACATGCATGCTGTAACTAAGACTCGGTGCAGACAAGATAAATAAATAAATATAAAAAAAAACCTAACAATTTTAAAAAAAGAACATTTAAATACTTGCTTCTGAAGAGGGAAAACCAAAAGAAAGGCATATGGAGAGTGTCGATTCTTAGTAGAGTGAACTTCATGGGAAAATTGGGCATCTTTTAAAGTGAAGTTTGAAGATGATAGTTCTAAGCATGGGATCTTAATAAATGGATACACGAAGCGATGTGACATGGTAAAGGGCTTTCTTATTACACAGTAGGTAAACTCAGGAGAGAAAAAGCAGAAGCAATTCATAGGCTCGGGTTTGCATATCAAAAGAGTGAAAGACGATGTGAAAAAAGATTATGTGAAAAGTGGGGGTACTCCTGAAGTGAACAGAAATCAGAATCTAGTTAGGTTGGTAATTGGGACCAAAGTGAAAGCAAAGGGGGTAAAAATAGAAGTGATGAGTTTCTGCAGAACAAATTTGGGAAGACTGCAGCAAGACCTGTGTGAAATTGGATGAATGCAAGCAGGAAACAGCACAGAATAGAAATGCAAAGCATTAAAGATCCTTCAATAGGGTCCTAAGAGTTCCGCCTGTCATCCACCAATAACAATAATAGGAGCTAAAGAGGCCTTCTGTGTCTGAACTGCTATATGCAAAAAGCATGGCAGGACAAAGGGAGGTCTATTCAAGGAATAAAACATAAGGTTTACAGGGAGAGAGGAAAATACCACAGAACGAGTTTGAGTGTAAAATAAAGATAAGCCTATCAAAGGAAGAGAATGAAAAGAAGAGCTAACGTATATAAGATGCCTTGAAAGTCCATCCGTTTCACAGTTTTGGTTTTCTGAATCATAGGCAGAAATGACCTCCACCTAAATAGCACCTTTTGTGATCTGGAAGTCGTGTTTTACATATTTTGAAATTTCTCCTCGATTTGAGGAATGAGGTCTTGGAATCCTTTTTGAAGTCATAGGAACTGAATGTTTTAAATCTTGTAGATGGTGGTCCATGAACTCTCTGGGAAAGAAAATCTTAAACTTTGTTTTCATAATGGTGGGATTTGTGTTGTTTACATATAAAACCTTCCTTCCTAGAGTGAAGAATGTCAGTAGCCATTACCGCAACCCCTGCAGCACGCATGCGCGTGTGTGCACACACGCTCACACACACACACACACCACACACCAACGTCATTATGTATCAATACTATAGAAGAAGAATTTTTTTTTCTAAAGAGAGTCTATGAATTAAGTCCTTTTAAAATTGAGTATTTTTAAGGAGGGAGAATGGGGTAAAGAAAACTCTGGTCTATGATATTAAGACTCACAATTTCAGATGATCTAGTTCTATAAATACCATCAAAATATATTCCATTCATAATGTCTTACTGAGACGGTATGTTAGAGTTCTAAGGTCTTTCATATCCCTGAGAGTTGCTGAGATAGGTAAAGAAATGGGTTGATTGTTTAAGACAGTGATATTTTTCTGGATGGGAGGATGTAATCAGTGGAGTTTCTAAATGTTCTTCTTCTTCCCACCATTGTGCTGGTATTTATATATGATAGATTTATTTTTATATCAGTGTTTGGTAGGAAAATCACCCAGGATATGCTTAAATTATATTCCTGCCCCTTCTGTCTCTCCCAAATATAAAATGCACAGCTGGTTTTAAATCACCATTCAGCGTGTTGTTTAATTTTTATTACTCTACATTACTGTAAGCATCCAGGGAGAGAGTGAAAAGTGATATGGCCTCCAAAAATCAATGAGCCATCAAAGAGTTGGCAATAATTTTGATGGAAGTTTAGAGTACTTAATTATCACCCAAAATATAGATACTTCTTAAAATAGCAAATATTTGGGATCCTCCACTTATAGATTTGGTTTTACAGGTGAACATAACAAAGCCCTAACTTTTAGTGGTTAGCAATTTTTCATATCCTATTTAGGTCATATTCATTCTCTCTCTCTCATTCTCATTGTCACACAGATTTAAAGAAAGATAATTACTTTTTTATCCTCTGTGTATCTTTCCATAATTTTCTTCCCCACATTTCAACTCCTTCTCTGGAGGAGGTTTTTATTACTGCTGTCAGTCTGACGCTGGGTCACTTGGTAAGGGTGAGAGAAGGCACCATTCTTCTTCACATTTCCGTACCTGATTCTGTAGCTCTCTGCTCTATTCATCTCTCCATTCACACATTACTAATATTACCTTCCTCCGTATATCTGGCTTCCCCATTCTCCTCCCTCCATCCCCATGCGCTCACATCCATACTTGCAAAAGTCATTCCTCCTCACTTCCAAGATGAAAAATAATAATTGACATTAGAGTAGCTAGTGTTTATTGCGTGCTTACTATGCCCCAGGTACTATTCTAAGAGCTTTATAGATATTAATTCATCTAATCCTCATTATAACCCTATGGGATAGGTACAATTATTATTTTATTATCATTTTCATACTCAACAGATGAGGAAAGTGACTATATAAATTTCTTAAGTTTGAGGTAGACTATATAAATTTCTTAAATTTGCACAGTGGCAAAGACAGAAATCAAATTGCAAATAGTCTGGCTCCAGATGGCACACTTTTTATCAATATATTATGTTTAAGTGAAGAAACCTAAGAAACCTGATATGTTGAGCTATCTCAAAGATTCCCAAAATGAAACACTAGGCTTTCTCCAAATTTATTCCAAATTTCAAGAGCGTTTCAGAAACATTACAAAATGGGAAAAAATCAGACTTCTCACTCCTGAGATTTTCTTCTTCAGGGCTTGAAGACTCTTTAGACAGGAGAGTCTTTTAGAGTTCCAGATCATCTGTCTACCACCTGAAAGGGTTGTCCATTTACTATTCCGGCTGGATGTCTTGATATCTGTTTTCAACATACATCTCTCTCCTGGTGAGGTGGTTTTAATGCTCCAAGTCATCAGAAAAGGAAAGCGACTTGGGTTTCAAGTGATGAATTACCAGGTTAAACATTACGAAGAATAAGTGAAAATAAAATGGGCAGGGAGAGGTTGAAGCTACGAGCTGCATCTTGAAGTCATAGTAAAAGATGCTGATATCACAAACATGGAAGAAACTTCTTTCTTATTTCTTAAGATTTTTACAGTCCTGGATCTAGACTTTTAAAAAATTTTCAATATTGAGTTCTTACAAGGTGTGGGAAACATGCAGTTAGTGAAACGAGAACACGTCGAATCTGTGATAAGAATTGGTGTCTTGCTCTTGGAGTTCTGCAATATAACTTCATTTTAATTACACTCCTACCTATCTTTAACATTAAAATTATACTATGCATGAAAATACTGAGCAGTATGTACCTTTTGAGGTTCAGGAATATAATTTAATTTTCAACAAATTATGCTTACATGTAATGTTAAAAAATTTATTGAAGGATGAAAATATTGAGAAGACACTGTGTCCCCTTCCCACTCATATTTATTTTAACATCTTTATTGTAGTATAATTGCTTTACAATTGCGTGTTAGTTTCTGTTAATAACAAAGTGAATCAGTTATACATATACATATGTTCCGATATCTCTTCCCTCTTGCGTCTCCCTCCCTCCCACCCTCCCTATCCCACTCCTCTAGGTGGTCACAAACCACCTAGCTGATCTCCCTGTGCTATGCGGCTACTTCCCACTAGCTATCTATTTTACGTTTGGTAGTGTATATATGTCCATGCCACTCTCTCACTTTGTCACAGCTTACCCTTGCCCCTCCCCATATCCTCAAGTCCATGCTCTAGTAGGTCTGTGTCTTTATTCCCGTCTTACCCCTAGGTTCTTCATGACTTTTTTTTTCTTAGATTGCATATATATGTGTTAGCATACACTATTTGTTTTTCTCTTTCTGACTTACTTCACTCTGTATGACAGACTCTAGGTCCATCCACCTCACTACAAATAACTCAATTTTGTTTCTTTTTATGGCTGAGTAATAGTCATCTTCTTTATCCATTCATCTGTTGATGGACACTTAGGTTGCTTCCACTTCCTGGCTATTGTAAACAGAGCTGCAATGAACATTTTGGTACATGACTCTTTTTGACTTATGGTTTTCTCAGGGTATATGCCCAGTAGTGGGATTGCTGGGTCATATGGTAGTTCTATTTTTAGTTTTTTAAGGAACCTCCATAATGTTCTCCAAAGTGGCTGTATCAATTTACATTCCCAGCAACAGTGCAAGAGTGTTCCCTTTGCTCCACACCCTATCCAGCATTTATCGTTTCTAGATTTTTTTTTTTTTTCTTTTCGGTACGTGTGCCTGTCACTGCTGTGGCCTCTCCCATTGTGGAGCACAGGCTCCGGACGTGCAGGCCCAGTGGCCATGGCTCACGGGCCCAGCCGCTCCGGGACATGTGGGATCGTCCCGGACCAGGGCACAAACCCGTGTCCCCTGCATCGACAGGTGGACTGCCAACCACTGTGCCACCAAGGAAGCCCCTGTTTCTAGATTTTTTGATGATGGCCATTCTGACCGGTGTGAGATGATATATGCCCAGTAGTGGGATTGCTGGGTCGTATGGTAGTTCTATTTGTAGTTTCTTAAGGAACCTCCATACTGTTCTCCCCAGTGGCTGTACCAATTCACAATCCCACCAGCAGTGCAAGAGGGTTCCCTTTTCTCCACACCCTCTCCAGCATCTATTGTTTGTAGATTTTTTGATCATGGCCATTTGACCGGTGTGAGATATCACATTTTAGTTTTGGTTTGCATTTCTCTAATGATTAATGATGTTGAGCATTCTTTCATGTGTTTGTTGGCAGTCTGTATATCTTCTTTGGAGAAATGTCTATTTAGGCCCTCTGCCCATTTTTGGATTGGGTTTTTTGTTTTTGTTATTGAGCTGCATGAGCTGCTTATAAATTTTGGAGATTAATCCTCTGTCAGTTGCTTCATTTGCAAATATTTTCTCCCATTCTGAGGGTTGTCTTTTGGTGTTGTTTGTGGTTTCCTTTGCTGTGCAAAAGCTTTGAAGTTTCATTAGGTCCCATTTGTTTATTTTTGTTTTTATTTCCATTTCTCTAGGAGGTGGGTCAAAAAGGATCTTGCTGTGATTTATGTCATAGAGTGTTCTGCCTATGTTTTCCTCTAAGAGTTTGATAGTTTCTGGCCTTACATTTAGGTCTTTAATCCATTTTGAGCTTATTTTTGTGTATGGTATTAGGGAGTGTTCTAATTTCTTACTTTTACATGTACCTGACCAGTTTTCTCAGCACCACTTATTGGAGAGACTGCCTATTCTCCACTGTACATTCTTGCCTCCTTTATCAAAGATAAGGTGACCATATGTGTGTGGGTTTATCTCTGGGCTTTCCATCCGGTTCCATTGATCTATTTTTCTGTTTTTGTGCCAGTACCATACTGTCTTGATTACTGTAGCTTTGTAGTATAGTCTGAAGTCAGGGAGCCTGATTCCTCCAGCTCAATTTTTCATTCTCAAGATTGCTTTGGCTATTTGGGGTCTTTTGTGTTTCCATACAAATAGTGAAACTTTTTTTTCTAGTTCTGTGAAAAATGCCAGTGGTAGTTTGATAGGGATTGCATTGAATCTGTAGATTGCTTTGGGTAGTAGAGTCATTTTCACAATGCTGATTCTTCCAATCCAAGAACATGGTATATCTCTCCATCTATTTGTATCATCTTTAATTTCTTTCATCAGTGTCTTATAATTTTCTGCATACAGGTTTTTGTCTCCTTAGGTAGGTTTATTCCTAGATATTTTATTCTTTTTGTTGCAATGGTAAATGGGAATGTTTTCTTGATTTCACTTTCAGATTTCTCATCACTTAGTGTATAGGAATGCCAGAGATTTCTGTGCATTAATTTTGTATCCTTCTACTTGACCAAATTCATTGATTAGCTCTAGTTGTTTTCTGGTAGCATCCTTAGCATTCTCTATGTATAGTATCACGTCATCTGCAAACAGTGACAGCTTTACTTCTTCTTTTCTGATTTGGATTCCTTTTATTTCTTTTTCTTCTCTGATTGCTGTGGCTAAAACTTTGAAAAGTATGTTGAATAAGAGTGGTGAGAATGGGCAACCTTGTCTTCTTCCTGATCTTAGTGGAAATGGTTTCAGTTTTTCATTATTGAGGACGATGTTGGCTGTGGGTTTCTCACATATGGCCTTTACTATGGTGAGGAAAGTTCCCTCTATGCCTACATTCTCTAGGGTTTTTATCATAAATGGGTGTTGAAGTTTGTTGAAAGTTTCTCTGCATTTATTGAGATGATCATATGGTTTTTCTCCTTCAATTTGTTAATATGGTGTATCACACTGATTGATTTGCGTATACTGAAGAATCCTTGCATTCCTTGAATAAACCCCACTTGATCATGTTGTATGATGCTTTTAATGTGCTGTTGGATTCTGTTTGCTAGTATTTTGTTGAGGATTTTTGCATCTGTGTTCATCAGTGATATTGGCCTGTAGTTTTCTTTCTTTGTGACATCCTTGTCTGGTTTTGGTGTCATAGTGATTGTGGCCTCGTAGAATGAGTTTGGGAGTGTTCCTCCCTCTGCTATATTTTGGAAGAGATTGAGAAGGATAAGTGTTAGCTCTTCTGTAAATGTTTGATAGAATTGACCTGTGACGCCATCTGGTCCTGGGCTTTTGTTTGTTGGAAGATTTTTAATCACAGTTTCAATTTCAGTGCTTGTGATTGGTCTGTTCATATTTTCTATTTTTTCCTGGTTCAGTCTCAGCACGTTGTGCATTTCTAAGAATTTGTCCATTTCTTCCAGTTTGTCCATTTTAGTGGCATAGAGTTGCTTGTAGTAATCTCTCATGATCTTTTGTATTTCTGAAGTGCCTGTTGTTACTTCTCCTTTTTCATTTCTAATTCTATTGATTTGAGTCTTCTCCCTTTTTTTCTTGATGAGTCTGGCTAATGGTTGATCAATTTTGTTTATCTTCTCAAAGAACCAGATTTTAGTTTTATTGATCTTGCTATCATTTCCTTCATTTCTTTTTCATTTATTTCTGATCTAATCTTTATTATTTCTTTCCTTCTGCTAACTTTGTGGTTTTTTTGGTTCTTTTTTCTCTAATTGCTTTAGGTGCAAGTTTAGGTTGTTCATTTGAAATGCTTCCTGTTTCTTAAGGTAGGATTTTATTGCTATAAACTTCCCTCTTAGAACTGCTTTTGCTGCATCCCATAGGTTTTGGGCCGTCATTTCTCCATTGTCATTTGTTTCTAGGTGTGTTTCGATTTCCTCTTTGATTTCTTCAGAGATCACTTCATTATCTTTTATTTATTTATTTTTTTTGCGGTACGCAGGCCTCTCACCATTGTGGCCTCTCCCATTTTGCAGCACAGGCTCCGGATGCGCAGGCTCAAAAGCCATGGCTCACGGGCCCAGCCGCTCCGTGGCACGTGGGATCTTCCCGGACTGGGGCATGAACCCGTGTCCCCTGCATTGGCAGGCGGACTCTCAACCACTGCGCCACCAGGGAAGCCCCACTTCATTATTAAGTTGTGTATTGTTTAACCTCCATGTGTTTGTATTTTTTACAGATTCTTTCCTGTAATTGATATCTAGTCTCATAGTGGTGTGGTCGGAAAAGATATTTGGTGCAATTTCAATTTTCTTAAATTTACCAAGGCTAGATTTGTGACCCAAGATATGATGTATCCTGGAGAATGTTCCATGAGCACTTGATAAAAATATGTATTCTGTTGTTTTGGATAGAATGTTCTATAAATATCAATTAAGTCCATCTTGTTTAATGTATCCTTTAAAGCTTGTGTTTCCTTATTTATTTTCATTTTGGATGATCTGTTCATTGGTGAAAGTGGGGTGTTAAAGTCCCCTACTATGATTGTGTTACTGTCAATTTCCCATTTTATGGCTGTTAGTAGTTGCTTTATGTATTGAGGTGCTCCTATGTTGGGCGCATAAATATTTACAATTGTTATATTTTCTTCTTGGCTCGATCCCTTGATCATTATGTAGTGTCCTTCTTTGTCTCTTCTAATAGTCTTTATTTTAAGGTCTCTTTTGTCTGATATGAGAATTGCTACTCCAGCTTTCTTCTGATTTCCATTTGCATGGAATACCTTTTTCCATCCCCTCACTTTCAGTCTGTATGTGTCCCTAGGTCTGAAGTGGGTCTCTTGTAGACAGCATATATACGGGTCTTTTTTTTGTATCCATTCAGCAGTCTGTGTCTTTTAGTTGGAGCATTTAGTCCATTTACATTTAAGGTCATTATTGATATGTATGTTCCTATTCCCATTTTCTTGATTGTTTTGTTTTTGTAGGTCTTTTCCTCCTCTTGTTTTTCTTGCCTAGAGAAGTTCCTTTAGTATTTGTTGTAAAGCTGGTTTGGTGGTGCCGAACTCTCTCAGCTTCTGCTTGTCTGTAACGTTTTAATTTCTCCATCAAATCTGAATGAGATCCTTGCTGGGTAGAGTAATCTTGGTTGTACGTTTTTCTCCCTCATCACTTTAAATATGTCCTGCCACTCCCTTCTGTCTTGCAGAGTTTCTGCTGAAAAATCAGCTGTTAACCTTATGGGGATTCCCTTGTGTGTTATTTGTTGTTTTTCCCTTGCTGCTTTTAATATGTTTTCTTTGTATTTAATTTTTGATAGTTTGATTAATATGTGTCTTGGTGTGTTTCTCCTTGGATTTATCTTGTATGGGACTCTCTGTTCTTCCTGTACTTGATTGACTATTTCCTTTCCCATATTAGGGAATTTTTCAACCCTAATCTCTTCAAATATTTTCTCAGTCCCTTTCTTTTTCTCTTCTTCTGGAACCCCTGTCATTCTAATGTTGGTGTGTTTAATGTTGTCCCAGAGGTCTCTGAGACTGTCCTTAGTTCTTTTCATTCTTTTTTCCTTATTCTGCTCTGCTGTAGTTATTTCCACTATTTTATATTCCAGGTCACTTATCCGTTCTTCTGCCTCAGATATTCTGCTATTGATCCCTTCTAGAGTATTTTTAATTTCGTTTATTGTGTTGTTCATCATTGCTTGTTTCCTCTTTAGTTCTTCTAGGTCCTTGTTAAATATTTCTTGCATTTTGTCTATTCTATTTCCAAGATTTTGGATCATCTTTACTATCATTATTCTGAATTCTTTTTCAGGTAGACTGCCTGTTTCCTCTTCATTTGTTAGGTCTGGTGGGTTTTTATCTTCCTCCTTCATCTGTGGTGTGTTTTTCTGTCTTCTCATTTTGCTTATCTTACTGTGTTTGGGGTCTCCTTTTTGCAGGCTGCAGGTTCATATTTCCCGTTGCTTTTGGTGTCTGTCCCCAGTGGCTAAGGTTGGTTCAGTGGGTTGTGTAGGTTTCCTGGTGGAGGGGACTAGTGCCTGTGTTCTGGTGGATGAGGCTGGATCTTGTCTTTCTGGTTGGCAAGTCCACATCTGGTGGTGTGTTTTGCAGTGTCTGTGGCCTTATTATGATTTTTTGGCAGTGTCTCTGCTAGTGGATGGGGCTGTGTTCCTGTCTTGCTAGTTGTTTGGCATAGGGTGTGCTTGCTAGTCATTGAGTGAAGCTGCCTGTTGATGTTGAGATGGAGATCTCTGGGAGATTTTCACTGTTTGATATTACGTGGAGCTGGGAGGTCTCATGTGGACCAGTGTCTTGAACGTGGCTCTTCCACCTCAGTTGCACAGCCCTGCCGCCTGGCTGGAGCACCAAGAGACTGTCCTCCACACGGCTCAGAATAAAAGGGAGAAAAGAAAGAAAGAAAGAAAGAAAGAAGATGAAATAAAAAAGTAAGATAAAATAAAGTTATTAAAATAAAAAGTAAATTATTAAAAAAATTTTTTTAAATAAAAAGCAAACAAAAACAAACAAACAAAAAACAGATGTACAGAACCCTAGGGCAAATGGTGAAAACAAATCTATACAGACAAAATCTCACACAGAAGCATACACATACACATTCACAAAAAGAGGACAAGGGGAAAAAATAATCTATCTTGCCCCCAAAATCCACCTCCTCAGTTTGGGATGATTCATTGTCTGTTCATGTATTCTACAGTTGCAGGGTACATCAAGTTGATTGTGGAGATTTAATCCGCTGCTCCTGAAGCTACTGGGAGAAATTTCCCTTTCTCTTCTTTGTTCGCACAGCTCCCGGGGGTTCAGCTTTGGATTTGGCCCTGCCTCTGCGTGTATGTCACCTGAGGGCGTCTACGTCACCTGAGGGCGTCTGTTCTTCGCTCAGAGCGGATGGGGTTAAAGGAGCCACTGATTTGGGGTCTCTGCCTCACTCAGGCTGTGGGGAGGGAGGGGTACTGATGCAGGGCCGGCCTGCAGCGGCAGAGGGCAGCATGACGTTGCACCAGCCTGATGCGTGCCATGCGTTCTCCCAGGGAAGTTGTCCCTGGATCACGGGACCCTGGCAGTGGCAGGCTGCACAGGCTCCCGGGAGGGGAGGTGTGGATAGTGACCTGTGCTCGCACACAGGCTTCTTGGTGGCTGCAGCAGCAGCCTTAGCGTCTCATGCCCTTCTCTGGGATCTGCGCTGATAGCCGCGGCTCGCGCCCGTCTCTGGAGCTCCTTTAAGCAGCACTCTTAATCCCCTCTCCTCTAGCACCAGGAAACAAAGAGGCAAGAAAAAGTCTCTTGTCTCTTCGGCAGCTCCAGACTTTTCCCGACTCCCTCCCGGCTAGCCGGCTAGCCGTGGCGCACTAACCCCCTCAGGCTGTGTTCCCGCAGCCAACTCCTGTCCTCTCCTTGGGATCTAAGCTCTGGAGCCGGAGCCTCAGCTCCCAGCCCCAGCCCGTCCCGGCGGGTGAGCAGACAAGTCTCTCGGGCTGGTGAGTGCTGGTTGGCACCAATCCTCTGTGCGGGAATCTCTCCACTTTGCCCTCCGCACCCCTGTTGCTGTGCTCTCCTGCGTGGCTCTGAAACTTCCCCCCTCTGCCATCTGCAGTCTCCTCCTGTGAAGGGGCTTCTAGTGTGTGGAAACCTTTCCTCCTTCACAGCTCCCTCCCACTGGTGCAGGTCCCATCCCTATTCTTTTGCCTCTGCTTTTTCTTTTTTCTTTTGCCCTACCCAGGTACGTGGGGGAGTTCCTTGCCTTTTGGGAGGTCTGAGGTCTTCTGCCAGCGTTCAGTTGGTGTTCTATAGGAGCAGTTCCACGTGTAGATGTATTTCTGATGTATCTGTGGGGAGGAAGGTGGTCTCCGCGTCCTCCTCTTCCAGCATCTTCTCCTGAATCCCCCGCACTCATTTTTAATAAGGATCTTGTGGTACCTCAAGAGCCAGGGTATTACTACAAATTGTCTTAAAATTGGGTTCACCATACCCCTCCTTTATATATTGTGAAGTTTCCTCTGCAGAATGTGAGATGATATTATTTAAATTCAATTCACACCTTTGGTTCAAGGTTAAACTGTCCCCCCTCCCTCAATGAGGGTGGGGAGGAAAAATGGTTTGTTCAATGTTAATGGAAAAAATTTCACCTGTGAAATAGCTTTAGACTGTGAAGTTAAATCCTCTGTCTATGTTCTATGTTCACTCCCTGAGCCTTCCTCCCTCTACCCCAATCTGTGGTCTCTTTGGACTCCCCCAAGAAAGTATTTAAATACCATGTTGCACAGAGGATAAATCAAGAGATCTAAACATGAAGTATCATTTCTATGACTTTGGGGAAAACTACTTTTGAATATTTCCTCTTGAACTAGAGTGTAAGATAAATAAGAACAAGGACAGAGATTTACTTTCACGTGGCCTCCTACAGTGCCTCACATAGGAGAGGTGCTTAATAAAGTTTTAAGGATGTTGATTTGAAATA
This sequence comes from Pseudorca crassidens, assembly GCF_039906515.1. Taxonomy (NCBI): domain Eukaryota; kingdom Metazoa; phylum Chordata; class Mammalia; order Artiodactyla; family Delphinidae; genus Pseudorca; species Pseudorca crassidens. The sequence goes on along the minus strand of NC_090317.1, from coordinate 41,754,610 downwards.
GCCAGTGTGTGTGACAAGTAACACCCCAGACTACTCAACAACTTTTTTGTCTATGAACCTTTCTATGTCTATGTTCATGTCTATTGTACATGACCCAACAACAAGAGCATTACCTGCAAGCTTATAAGTAATGCAGACTCTCAGGCCCCATCTCAGTCTTACTGAATTGCAGTGTGCATTGGAAAAAGATCTTCATGTGATTTGTATGCACATTAATGTCTTGAAGCATTGTTTTATTGCATTCAGGGCTGTACTTGACTAATTGTACTGAACACCTCTTTCTTTCTCTTTATCTTATATTTCTTCTTGTGTGCCCCAGCTAATTTTTTCTCTCTTTCTTCCTCTTCTGCTTACATTAGGAACCTCCTAATTCTACCTTTCTAGTTCACCATATAATTCCAAGTTTTTTAAGGGTTAGTCCTCACTATAATGCTTTGAACTCTTCATAAAAAGTGACATCTGGGCTTCCCTGGTGGCTCAGTGGTTGAGAGTCCGCCTGCCGATGCAGGGGACACGGGTTCGTGCCCCAGTCCGGCAGGATCCCACATGCCGTGGAGCGGCTGGGCCTGTGAGCCATGGCCGCTGGGCCTGTGCGTCCAGAGCCTGTGTTCCGTGGCGGGAGGGGCCACAGCAGTGAGAGGCTCACGTACCGCAAAAAAAAAAAAAAAAAAAAAAAAAAAGGTAACATCTAATCATCTCTGCTTCCTCAAATAGGTTTGTTGAAATTATATGAACAGAGGAGATAATTTTCAGCCTGCTCAGTCTTATGTGTCCTAGACCGATGTTACTTGTCCTTTCTCTAAAAAATCATGGAGTACAATATTATTCCCTTTAAATGATGAGCAGAGGTTTGGTAGGGAGATAATTTCCTCAAAGGGAATGATTTCTGATTCTCATAAGTATGGAATATTACTTATGTTTTATGTAGATAAGGTGCAAATCAATTAAAAGAAATTTATTCTGAGATTTCAGACACTTGAGGGATTTTTATCTTTACCTAATGTGGATGTTTGCTGTGTTTTGTCTCTCTGAAAGCCGTGGTGTTTCAAAATTTAATGAGATTATATGATATATTACCATCATTTTTGAATACAGTTAACAGCTGTGATTAATTCTGGCCCTTCGGAGAAGCAGTATTGGGTGTTATTTTTCCCCTCCTTGTGGGTATTTGTGTCACTCTTACTTTGTGAACTTTGAACTGAACTACGACAGAAGGGAGGAGCAAGCAAATGGGTGTTCGGAATAAGGCTTTTTATGACTGACTTTATGTGAACCTTTATGAGAGCCTGGGAGGAAACATCTCACTGAAATTCACATCATTTGGAGAGAAGAAAGTTTAAATCTTCATAGACAGATATAATATACTAATTTGTAGAAGGAATATAGTAATGGATATTTTCTGCTGAATTAAAACATGTGTTTCATTAAATTAAAACAGCATCAGCTCCTTGTACATGACTTTCTCAGGACCCCTATGTAGGTCTTACATTTCAAGGAAGTGATAGATGATTAGCTCCAGAGTTCCAAGATCTATTAAAGAAATCACATTGACTCTCAGTCAATTCCTCTATGCATGTAAGCAGTACATTTTATAACCCCCCCCGAAATCCAATCCAGCTCATCAATTATTAAGCAATTAAGCTCACCTGGAACCCTGAGAACTATGGTCTCCACGAATGAACCAAGGATGCATTTTGAGATTGTGTCACTGTTGAGTTCCAGTTGTATCATCTTACCACCACCCCTATCTCTACCACCACCTAGGCAGGATAACTGAAACCCTTGTTAGTTCCTTTCTCAAAAGAAGAGGGTAGATTTGCAAGGCTTAGAGTGAATAGGATAGAACCAGGACCCACAAGTATTCAGTTTCAAGATACCAGTGGTTCTATAAAGTCTTACCTGGTCAATTGTAAAAACAGAATTATTGCAATTACAGCTTTCTCTCAAGGGGGCTCTCTGCCAAGAAAAAAATATCTAGCTGGCAGCTGCCTTTATTATTCCCTATCTGTGCTTCACTCTCATAACTGCCTTGCACTCTGGCCAGCAAGTTGTATCTCTAACTCCCCTGTAAGTGAAATGCTTGACTAGACGCTGAAGCAGATACAAAAATACAAAGATGGATGAGAGGAATACTGCAACTGAAAGAAGTGAAGTGACTTGTCTTCACTTGTGAAAGATAATGGCAGAACTGACTAATGAGAGATGCTCAGCTATGTGTTCAATTGAACAGTTTTTCAAACTTTGGGGGAAACCAAAAAGAACAGTTCCTCATTAGGAACAGCTTTGGAATGCTGATGCATAGTCTACAACTTCATTTTGTAGATGTAGAAACTGGCCCAGATAGCATGATTTGTCCAAAACTGAACTAAGCCTAGGTCATCTCATACAGGTTGGTACTGCTTTTCCCGTATGATATATGGTTAGTACTCCATAGGCCAACTCATCTCTACCGCTATTTGGCTCAGTCTAGGAGGATACCTCCTGTTTGTGCTGAGAAAGGAAACTCTGTCTTAATTTAAATCCTAGTGACATGAAACAGGATTTAGGATTTAAACTGGATGGCAGTAGAGCCTGGCAATCTGTAAAGTCTCTTCTGGTGCTAAGATGCTACGATCACAAAATCCACCAGTGCTGAAGGTGAAAGTGGTTCATACTAAGCAGAGTGCCACACACACCGTAGCACTGCTCCTCCCTTTTCAAGAAGATGGAATGTTCAATTCTACCTAGTCGTGTTTTTCTTGAAGTGTTCTTTTTAATAAGGGTAATTGTGTTAGAGTCACAGTGGGAATGTGAGCTGATAATGTAGATAGGCTACAGAGATCTAATGCTGAGGTCAGAAATGATGCAAAGACCTGGAGAAGTGAGAAGGCAAATGCCAAGAAGGATAAAGTTCATGGAAAGAAGCTACAAAGGCAAAGCAGAAAAAGTCAGAAGCTTTTTGGGATCATAAACACTACACCTTCAACTGACTGACTGACTCACTAATCAAACTGATTAATAAAGGCAAGAGTAATGTTTCAAAGTGACAACTGCACTTTCTAATGAAAGAGAGAAACATCTTCCCTGGTTCCACACACTGGTTTTAGGGTGGTGTTTTTCAACATATACAAGTTATAGGGTTATTCCTCCTATACTATGCCTTCTCAGATGGTTCTCTCTAGGTTTGGAGCTCATATCTTCTCCTCTGGGTCCTTATTTTCCTTCATGTAGTGTGCATTTGCAAGATTCATGTGGATAGGTGTATGATGAAGTCTGTGGTCATCAAGTAAAGGAATATTAAGTGAATAGAGTTGGATGTGTGGTCTTGGCTTAAGGAACACCATCCTTGTCCAGAATATGTGGAATAGGTAACCAATATATGGCACAATTTCAGGTATCAGGAAGGGTCAGGCATTTCTTCTCCTTCCTGCACTCATAGCTTTATCAATGAGCACATGAAATTCTACTGTCTAAATGTTATTCTGTTAGTTGAAGACCTTAGTCTTTGGTACAGTCCTCCTAGACCATAAATCAGATTGTCACTAATCATTGGCAGCTTCATATAAATAGAGTGTCTGAGCCTCTATCTATAAAGGGAAGAGGAGGAACAACAATGAGAGTCCTAGGGCTCTACTGCAGATAAAGGGTCTACAACATGGATGCTAGGTAGGGACAGGTAAACAGCCTACTTAACAATTTTGTTTCAGGAGGGCCTGTCCGAGAGTCAAGTAACAAAATTTATCAGGCAAGTGAATGAATAATGCTGATCCCCCCATACATTGGGTTTAGGAAGTGAAGGTTAGTGTCATATCATTAGATGCTGTAGGGGGAACAGAAGAATCAGAAGACATTTTCATAGACTTTTAAAGCTAGAAGGAACTTCAGCAGATGTGACCAAGAATGAAAGAAATACAGCAACTTGTCCAAGATTACAAAAGAGAGTGACAGAGCTCTGACTAATGAGAGGCACTCAATATTGTTTGGACAGATTTTCAATTAGAGAACAAATGCAATGAAAATAGTGTTTTTATCTCTTTGTAATACTGTTTTGATTTGTGTGTAAATCACACTTTCCAACACTTTGCTTTTAATGGAGTGTTTCCCTCTGAGTATGGGTGGATCCTTACCATCCTCTTGCAGAAACCTCTGCCTGTTACCTTAAATAAGCTTATCCTTGAGATCTATACACTCTTTGAAAATAAACTATGCACAATTTTTAAATGCAGTTTTGAAAAATTAACTGTGCCTAATATTTTAATCGTTTAGCTTTGTCAGCAGGGGCTTTGTATTACCTTGCAAAGTGATTCTTATATTTTCTGTAGAGGTACTTTTGATTGTGTTTTTGGTTTTCAGTCAAACTATTTTAAGAGCAGCTTAGTCTCAAGAGTAAATAATGAATTGCATATTTGAATGGCTTCCCTGAAAGGTAGGGTACATTCTGTTAACCCAGAAATGCCAGTCTGATGTAGTACAAATAGAGGCTTTTTCCCAAAATAGCACTTGGCACCTTGGCAGTGTGTGCATTTCAGCCAGTTTTATTACTTACCTATTTACCATGGTGCAAGAGTTTTACTCTCATTCTGGGATGGACTTTGAGTGTTTCTTTAGCATGCCTGTTATAGTGGTAATTGATTATATACTTTTAAGATACACTTTTGCTTTTTATTATCTTTTTTTTTTTTTACCAGATTCATAAGTTTCCTTGTTAGATCCACAAGGGAACTATCTCCTCTCTTTTAATGTTTATATTAGAAATTTTAATGGAAGGGAGAGAATATCACTGTGGTAATTGGCCATTTCCCCTGCCTTAATAGCATTCCAGAGCGAAGGGTTTTTTTTAGATAGCAATGTTCAGCAAAAGGCATTTGTGCCGCTTCATTTTTTTTTTTTTACATCTTTATTGGAGTATAATTGCTTTACAATGCTGTGTTAGTTTCTGCTTTATAACAAAGTGAATCAGTTATACATATGTTCCCATATCTCTTCCCTCTTGTGTTTCCTTCCCTCCTACCCTTCCTAACCCACCCCTCTAGGTGGTCACAAAGCAGTGAGCTGATCGCCCTCTGCTATGCTGCTGCTTCCCACTTGCTATTTATTTTACATTTGGTAGTGTATATATGTCCATGCCACTCTCTCACTTTGTCAAAGCTTACCCTTCCCCCTCCCCATATCCTCAAGTCCATGCTCTAGTAGGTCTGTGTCTTTATTCCTGTCTTACCCCTAGGTTCTTCATGACCTTTTTTTTCTTAGATTCCATATATATGTGTTAGCATATGGTATTTGTTTTTCTCTTTCTGACTTACTTCACTCTGTATGTCAGACTCTAGGTCCATCCACCTCACTACAAATATCTCAATTTCGTTTCTTTTTATGGCTGAGTAATATTCCATTGTATATATATGCCACATCTTCTTTATCCATTCATCTGTTGATGGACACTTAGGTTGTTTCCATCTCCGGGCTATTGTAAATAGAGCTGCAATGAATATTTTGGTACATGACTCTTTTTGAATTATGGTTTTCTCAGGGTATATGCCCAGTAGGGGGATTGCTGGGTCATAAGGTAGTTCTATTTGTAGTTTTTTAAGGAACCTCCATACTGTTCTCCGTAGTGGCTGTACCAATTCACATTCCCACCAGCAGTGCAAGAGTGTTCCCTTTTCTCCACACCCTCTCCAGCATTTATTTTTTCTAGATTTTTTGATGATGGCCATTCTGACTGGTGTGAGATGACATCTCATTGTTGTTTTAATTTGCATTTCTCTAACGATTAATGATGTTGAGCATTCTTTCATGTGTTTGTTGGCAATCTGTATATCTTCTTTGGAGAAATGTCTATTTAGGTCTTCTGCCCATTTTTGGATTGGGTTGTTTGTTTCATTGTTATTGAGCTGCATAAGCTGCTTATAAATTTTGGAGATTAATCCTTTGTCAGTTGCTTCATTTGGAAATATTTTCTCCCATTCTGAGGGTTGTCTTTTGGTCTTGTTTATGGTTTCCTTTGCTGTGCAAAAGCTTTGAAGTTTCATTAGATCCCATTCGTTTATTTTTATTTCCATTTTTCTAGGAGGCAGATCAAAAAGGATCTTGCTGTGATGTATGTCATAGAGTGTTCTGCCTATGTTTTCCTCTAAGAGTTTGATAGTTTCTGGCCTTTCATTTAGGTCTTTAATCCATTTTGAGCTTATTTTTGTGTATGGCATTAGGGAGTGATCTAATCTCATACTTTTACATGTACCTGTCCAGTTTTCCCAGCACCACTTATTGAAGAGGCTGTCCTTTCTCCACTGTACATTCCTGCCTCCTTTATCAAAGATAATGTGACCATATGTGCGTGGGTTTATCTCTGCACTTTCTATCCTGTTCCATTGATCTATTTTTCTTTTTTTGTGCCAGTACCATACTGTCTTGATTACTGTAGCTTTGTAGTGTAGTTTGAAGACAGGGAGCCTGATTCCTGCAGCTCCGTTTTTCTTTCTCAAGATTGCTTTGGCTACTCGGGGTCTTTTGTGTTTCCATAAAAATTGGGAAATTTTTTGTTCTAGTTCTGTGAGAAATACCAGTGGTAGTTTGATAGGCATTGCATTGAATCTGTAGATTGCTTTGTGTAGTATAGTCATTTTCACAATGTTGATTCTTCCAATCCAAGAACATGGTATATCTCTCCATCTATTTGTATCATCTTTAATTTCTTTCATCAGTGTCTTATAATTTTCTGCATACAGGTCTTTTGTCTCCTTAGGTAAGTTTATTCCTAGATATTTTATTCTTTTTGTTGCAATGGTAAATGGGAGTGTTTTCTTGATTTCACTTTCAGATTTTTCGTCATTAGTGTATAGGAATGCCAGAGATTTCTGTGCATTAATTTTGTATCCTGCTACTTTACCAAATTCGTTGATTAGCTCTATTAGTTTTCTGGTAGCATCTTTAGGATTCTCTATGTAGAGTATCATGTCATCTGCAAACAGTGACAGCTTTACTTCTTCTTTTCCGATTTGGATTCCTTTTATTTCCTTTTCTTCTCTGATTGCTGTGGCTAAAACTTCCAAAACTATGTTGAATAAGAGTGGTGAGAGTGGGCTTCATCTTTGATTCACTCATTCTTATATTTTCAGACCTTCACCAAATGGGCTTACCAAAGACTCTAGCCCTGCTGTTTGACGTTCACTGCATGGCATAGGCCAGAGGAAGGGTGAACTGAAAAGAAATTAACAAAAGCAATCAGAATTTTGGAGAAGTCAGAATTAACAAGCGTTTATGATATTGGATAAGTCCTAGCTCCAAAGTAATTTTTAACCATAGCATTTAAATTATTTTTTTTTAATTTCTCAAATTATGTACAGCTCCATAGTAGAGACTGAAGGAGGTAGGGTGACTCAGGATAAATCACTTTCCTTCTGAGATGAGTGAGAAATGGGCAGGGGATGGGGTTGGAGAGGTGGCAGTCTTGGAAACCTGAGGGGAGGGTCTTGAATGGGAATTAGGAGTAACAAATTTACTTGAAAATTACAACATATGGTTAAGGACTTGGGCTTTGTCTTTAAGTCTTAGTTCTGCTCCTTATTAGTTGTGTGGTTTTGGACAATTCACTTAAACTCTATGAGTCTGCCTCCTCATATGTGAAGGTGGTACAATAATTTAACTTCATACTGTTGCTTTGAGATTCAAAGGAGATGCTATATGTAAAGCAGTTCATAGTACTGTTCATAGACTGGCATGTAGTAAGTGTTCAATAATGGAAAATGCATTAATATTTAATTCTCAATGTTTATTATGCCCCACCCCTAGGTTTCTCCTTTTATTGAAGTATTTAAAAATGCTGTTTCAGATTTTCCCTTGCTTTTTAGAATTGCTTTAAGAACTTACTGAGGTATAAATTCACACACCATAAAAGTCACCTATTTTAATTATATATTTAAATGAATTTTAGTAAATTTGACAAGCTTTGCAACCATCGCCATAATCCAGTTTAGAACATTTTCATCATAGCCATCAGCAGGAAACCACTAACCTACTTTCCATCTCTGTGGAATTAACTATTTTGGACAATTCATATAATTGGAATCATATAAAATGTGATCTTTTGTGACTGGCTTCTTTCACTTATATGATGTTTCCAAGGTTCATGTTGAAATATCCATGTTGTAGCATCAATAAGTACTTCCTTCCTTTCTATGGCTGAATAATATTCCATTGTGTGGATATACCACATTTTTATCCATTCATCAGTTGATGGGCATGTGAGTTTGTTTCCACTTTTTGGCTATGATGAGTAATACTGCTATGAACATTTATGTGCAGGTCTAATTGTGGTGGCATTACTATTAATATTAGCAGTAGTGTTTACTACTATATCATAATTCACCTGACAGATGCATTGATAACTACAGCAAAACAAAGTAACTAACTTCAGATGCCCGTTAAAGAAGCATCCCGGAAAACAAAACAAAACAAAAAACAATCGGCCTTAAATAAATAAAAAATTGAAAGATCCCTGTAGGAAACCAAGTTTAGTCACAGAATGGATCATCTGAAGACATTTTATTCACATCACCTTTGGGAGAATTCTGAAAACAATGTTTTTGTTTTGTTTTTGTTTTTTAACACCTCAAGTTTTGTCTTATTTCCACTTTTGTAAGATAACCATCTGAATGTCAATAGGGCATACAGTGTCTCAGGATGGTGCAGATTTCCCAGTGATTAATATGGGGTATAAATAATGGTGTCTGAATCTGGGCATCAAAGCCAGGAAGATATATCTTGTGACATTCCTGCCTTTTTTTTTTCCTGGGATACACAAATCAGCCCTTAACAGAGGAATGCTTTCACACCATTCAGTGGAATGAAATACAGTTCTATGGCAAGCAGGGCTACACAGTGGTTTGTCCACAGCAAAGGCATCAGGTCTTTCTAGGTTCCCAGCTTAGGGGTCATATTCAGTTGCCCTTCACTTAAAGCAATAAGTGAGTTCCTGAAAAGTAAGTGATGCTCATATTGTGGGCCTACTATTGACATATATCAGTACCAACTGTGTGCCCAGCTTGTAGAACTAGTTCTTTAAACAGGGACGCAGGGCTAAATACACACACGCACACACCCACACACTCCAACAGAGAATGATAAAACGCAATGTTATTAAGTTCTAATTTATATGGTACCATAGGATTTCAACAAAAGCAAGGTAGGTTGCAGTATTCAGGTTAAGTAGTCAATGAAATCATATATTTACATTCTCTGTCATTGTAGTTTCTTTGTTTGGTTCCTAGTGCTTGCCCTATTCACATCTTTTATCAGAAGGAAATGAGTTATTCTTTTTTTATTGGGGTGTAGTTGCTTTACAATTTTGTGTTAGTTTCTGCTGTACAGTGAAGTGAAACAGCTATATGTGTACATTTATCCGCTCCTTCTTGAACCTCCCCCCATCATGTGCACCACCATGTGTAAAACAGATAGCTAGTGGGAACCTGCTGGAAATGAGTTATTCTGATTTGAACTGTAATAGTAAAACTCATTGAACAGTGTGCCAAGTCAAAAGGATTCTGTCAGGTAACTGTGGAGCAGGGTTTCTCAAAGTGTGGTCCAAGGAAATTCCTTCAACCAAATAACCTAGAGCACATGCTGAAACTGCATGGAAGTTGGGCCCCACAGTAGTCATTTTGATCTCACTCTCCAGGTGATTGTGATACACACTGGTTTGAGAACACCGAAGTGGAGGCCTTGATATTATCTTTGCTTTATCTGCGTCAGTTATCCAAATGTAACTTGATGAGAAAGAAGCTGCCTTGACTCCTACAATTTGACTCAGCAAATCTAGCATAATATGCATTAGGCGTATAGTAAGCATTCAGTCACCTGAACTGAAATGCCTGGGATGTTGATTTAGGAGTTTTTAACATATCACCCCAAAATATGCTGCTCTGGCATATTGATTGTTTTGAGCTGAAGGCACTTGAGAAATTGCAGATGCAGAAACAGCTCTCTGACCTCCCCTTTTCTACCTAAAAGCAGGTCATAAAATTTCCCATGAGAAAGGTGCTCTCTCTACACCAGGAGAGAAGAACATTCTTATCACTGGTGACTAGAGTCAGTGCTAAAATGGATCTGTACAAACAGACCTTCTGAAATAACCCTTATTTTCCAATAGTTTACCCTATATATTTCTTATTCACTATCCCACAAATTACTTCCCCTAGCCTAAGTCCCTTAGTTTTGCCACATCCCCACAATTTATCATTCTTTGTTTCAAAAGGTATACAAGCTTTTGGGCCTAATGGGTTCTTCGGGTCATCATTTTCCTTTTGAAGGCTCCTGTGTGCATGTAAAACTATTAAATAAAATTTGTATGCTTTTCTCATTTTACACTGTCTTAGGTCAGTTTAATACTTAGGCTCAGCCAGAAAACTTAGGAGGGTAGAATGAAATTTTTTCTTTCCTACAATTATTTATAATTCTATTATTGGAATTGTATAGAGTATCTTCAGGGCTAATGTTCTATAGGGGAGGTAGGAAGAATGCCGGTAAAGAAATGGGAAACTCACATCAGAAAAAAGGCATTTTATTAAGTGAAAAGTATCTGTAAGTTTAATAAATTTGAACTCACAGCAAACCAACCAACAAACAAACTTTTGCAAGTAAGTCAGATTTTGTTTATAAAGGAAAGGGGGGGTCCCTCAAAACCAAAGGAAAATAATTGAGCCCTTGGCTCGCACTTTTAAGTTTCTGAATTTGTCTTTGAAAGGACATAGCTTTTTAAAACATCAAGGACTCTAGCTGTTAAGAACCACACAACACAAAAAAAGATTTCAGCCTGTAATTAAAGTATTATTAAAAAAGAGAGAAGAAACCAAAGAGGTGGCACTGGTAGCATAACACTGAGTAGAGAGGGGGTAAGAACTGAGTATGAATAGAATGGAATGGGTTGGGGAGGGAGGAGAGCATGTCTAGCAATGAAAACAAAAAGAAAAACATAGATGGAATAGAAAACAGAGGTAAAAGGAAAACAGTTTGTAGTAGGAAGCTTGGAAGAAAGTGACTAAGAGGGAAACCATGGCAGAGACCCAAGCATTTCATATGCCCCAGCAAAAAAAAAAAAAAAAAAAAATGACTACTCAGGAATGCAAGAAAGCAAGCTGACCCTCAACTGCTTTTAGGCAAGCTACCGAGTGTAACACAAAGGCTTACCAAGAGAAGCCTCTTGGCCAAAAGTAGAACTAAACCCCATGATGTGCCTGAAATCCCCACCATTAAACTCATTATTTGGGTTAAGGTGTTGTATTTCCAGGTGTCATTCCTTAAAGAGCAATTTAAATTGACTGGAAGGGTTAAAATACCTACAGCTTTGTTATGGGAAATGGACCCTTCACAGAAAGTCTTTTAGAATACTTTTAAATGTGCCCGCTATTCTAGAGGAATGAAGCATAACATGATATGACCTGCCCAGCCTCATCTCTTCCTAATCCCTACCCCCTTGCTCATTACACTCCAGCCATAAATGAACACACATTCGTGCTCCTGTACCTTTTTATGTACCATTCCCTCTGCTGAAAATGCCCGCCTCCTACCTTTCTACCAACCTAAGCTCAAAAATGTCTCCTCTGTGAAGCTTTCCTTGTGTTGCCTTCTCCTGTACTTCCACTGCAATTTGCATATGCCTAACGTTGAGCAATGCTGTTAATGTATTGTAATTAGTAGTTTCAGTATCTGTGTTCCTTTCTAGATCATAGTTTCATGCTCCTAAAACAACTGATGCTTTCATAATCATGTGTATCACATGGTAGAGGTGGTACTGTGCTTAAAATCTGGGGCACTGGAGTCAGAGAAACTTGGATTAGAATTCCTGTTCTGGCATTTCCTAGCTGGGTGATCTTGGATAAATTACATAATTTCTCTGAGCCTCAGTTTTGTTTAAAAAACAGGGTTAACAACAAAAACAATAATGTCTAATAGTATTATGGAGAGATTTAAATAAAATATTGCATGTGCATGAAAGTCCTTAATCTGCTCAGATGTTTTAAGCCTCCTTCTATGGAAAAATACAAAAGAAACAGGGCTAGGAGTCAACAATATTGAGTGCTGTTTTGAGTTTCTACACTGAATCACTTTTTAATCCCAGCAAGTTACTAAAACTCCTATTTTTCGTATTTCCTACAAACATCATCAAGAGACTGGTCTCCCATCTTCCTTATGTGACCACTGAGTTTAAACAGGGAGTAAACTAGAAGGAGATTGTAGCTTCTCAGAGTGAGGTAGCTGAGAAATGCCAGGTGTTGCTGTGGCCGTCTGAGAAATAGCCAATAATCTTAATCAAAATTGTTACCATATCTTGAGGGCTAACTTCTAATGTGCTCAGGCACTAAGCCAAGTATTTTATTTATAGTTCTCTGTTTTTCATCATGGATAAGCAATGCATATAAGTTGGGCAGACATGCAATGAGAGTATTCAAGTATGGAATTGGGTAGCCTGAGGGTATATGACTCTATTCTTCAGTAGCATCTTTTGCTTTCTTGTAGAATTATTTTTTTTATTTTGTCTTTTATTCTCTCACTGTTCCTCCGACTTTTTTTTTTCAAAGCAATAAGAAGAGAACTATACCTTCAATCATTGTTTGAAGTCCTGTTCAAGTCTGGAAGCTAGTTCAGAGGGAAAGCTATAAATGTTGAAACACCAGCTCTGTAAAAACAGCCAAAAGCGCCTTCTTACTGGAGTGAGGTTACTGTTAAGGTATGATTAGTAGTAACACATACATTAGCAATTAGAAAGTCAGCAGAATGGAGACGTGAACAAAAGACCATCTGTTATGAGAGAAATATCCAACCCTCAAAATCAGTAGGTAATAGATGCTCTCTTCTTGAAACATAATAAATAGTTAAAGAATAACAAAAGAATGTCTTGTTGCCTGCTAAAAATACTCTTGGGAATTCCCCCAAAAGAGCTGCACAGTAATAATAAAAGTTCTGATTTCTTAAAAATTGAGCTAGAAATAAGAACTGACAACAATTTTCCTCTGACCTTATTCCCATGTTCAGGGACTCCCTCAAAAGTAATTGTAGACCTCAACTGTTAATTGTTAAAGAGAGCGATTTCTGATTATGATTACAATAGACTTTGAATTTAAAAATATCTTTAACTCACATATGAAAATCACATGAAGGATATTTGGTTTACCTCCTGAATGTAGCAGACCATGAAGAGTCATAGGGGCTCCTGGAGAGCAGGGGCAAGGGTCCAGACTTTGGAGCCAGAGAAACCTGAGTGTTAAAGTTGTGTCTTCCCCACTTCATGTGGGACCCCGGGCAGTTTTTTAATTTCATTAAACCTGTTTCCTTCTCTATAAAGCGGAAGTAATATTTCCCAGCTTATAGTGTTATTGCAGGGTTTAAAGGAAATAATGCAATCAAGCATTTAGCCCAGTGCTACTGCCGCTGTTGTTTTTGTTTTGTTGTTGTTGCTGTTGTTGATGGTGGTGGTGTTATTCCTGTGACAAAATTTTGGGCAGGATAGACCAGAGAGTTATCCCGAATGACAGTCTGATGTCTTTACTTAACGGAGGCAGATTGATCTGAGATCCGTAAGATGAGGATTAATAATATTAATATTCACTACACAGGGCTATGTGAATGCAAGGAGCTGATGGAGGTAAAACAGCACAGTACCTGGCATGTAGTAAGCACTCAATAAACGTTAGCTACTATTATTATTATTTAGCACAGTGACACATAGGCTTTTGAATGGTATTGGCTCTTACTGTTACTCCCAAGAATACCCCTGTTCACCGTTTGATTATCAGAGGGCAGAGATTCCCCAGCATTGGCTAGTGTCTGAGGAAAGCCTACACTGCTGCTAGACTTGAGCATTGACTCAGCAAGGTGGACAGAGCAGAGGTAAAAGAAATGATACCTCTTATATAATATAGATTAGATATGGGAGAATGAGGACTTCATGCTAAATTAAGGTGACCATGCATATATTTAAAGATGTTCCATCCCTATCTTAGCATATCCATTTTTTTCACATCATTTATCATGGTTGTTAGAACAGTGTCAGCAGGTTTCTAAGAGAGAGCCACACTGCAAAATAAGCTGACGTCCTGTTCTCTTCAGTTTTAATCTAATTGTCAGATCTAACTTGGAGAGGTAGACTTGAATCATTTCGAGATAACCTATGTGTACATTCCACAAATCCCTTGAGATGTACTCAAGTAAAAGTCCTGGTTTGCATTCAATTCTAGTGCAAGGTCAGTGCCTCCAACACAGCTGTCATTCCAATCCTTTCATGCTTATTTCCTCAGCAAGACTGTTGATGTTAATTCTAGGGTGCTGTGGCTCCAGGACCATCTAAGGGACTGAGCAGATCAGGGAAAGCTATACTGAGGAAGAGATCTTCACACTTTTATCCCCATAAATCAGCTTAAAAAAATCTAAACAGTCTGTGAGAATGGAGGGAAAACCCATTCTTGGGTATGATCCTGGGAGTTTTTGGTGGCTGTGGAGCTTGTAAACAAATGAGATAGCTAAGGAACTGAGGACCTCTCCTCTGTCCGCCTTTCTGGGTTGTTGCTCAGTCCGTCAGCAGTACAGGGTTTCCCAAAACACCAGCCAGGGCTGAGGGCATCTCTGCCACTGGTACTTATTTAGTGAACAGGAGGATTCTCAGAAGATTGTTTCAGGAGGCTCAAATATTTAAGGTAGAGTTCATCTGTTTTCATTTACCACAACTGCTCTCATTCTGTTAAATTTACTTGTTCTTTAGATGATTTTGTTCATGACTAGACTGGACTTCCCAAGGCAGTATGTGGGCATTTGCCTGTGGTAAGTTAACCTGAGCCTCCTTCTTCCCTTGATTCCTTCCTTTTCCCCCATTTATTCAAGTAGTAAATAATATTTGAGTGTATACCTACCATATGACAGACAGAGGGTGGGGATGGAGATACATTATGGCAATTAAAACATGCATGGCCCTTGCCGTTGGCTAGTCAGTACAGTTAAGATATGAGCATTGGTAGCAGTCATTCAATTCTAGAAAGTGACCAGTGAATGGAGGCCTCCCTAATGCACATTTCTGAACACTTTATATGTTATTCTTATCCTTTATGAGATTTATGTTCTCTTTTCTCTTGAGGAACTTTTAAGAAATCTAAATAACATATTTAGATGCAGAATACTATATATATATATATATATATATATATATATATATATATATACACACACACACACACACACACATATATATATATATACATTTTATAGATTTGAAATATGTATAGTCCAAGGTTACTGAAACTCTTGTAAAGATAGGCAGCCAGCATGTGGGGGAATGAGGGGATTTAAAAAATGTGACTGGTTCCAAACAGTTTACTTAGTCTTACTCTGATACAAGAGAAAATCAAGATGAACCAGATTATAATCTTTAATTTCTGAAGATACTACTATTTTACTTTCTAAGTGCCCCTTTTCTAAAGATTTCCCAGTGACATGTGCTAAATGACTTATGGATACATCTTTCCCCTCTCTATCTTAATGAATGGCTCAATCAAGAAGCAGAATACATTTAAAACTTAAGTGATGTCCACCTCCACACTCCAAGTTACTAGGGAAATAAGAAAAGTCTTTTTATGGATATCTCAGGCTCGCCTGGCTTTCATCTCTGTGATCATTAATGGGGGCTAACACCCATGGGTAGATGGCATAAGAGACTGCTTGTTAAAGAGGATGTGAGAGGTGCTGAAAGTTTCAGTGGTCAGCCTCCTCACAAAGAGAAACCTCTCCCATTTCAGTGACTACTTTGAGGTCTATGTAAGTCTATATTTGAATGTCAAATAGCTGCTCTGAGAGGGCAGCACCACATAGTCTCATTCCTTGGAGGAGATGGTTAGTGGGCTAGTAGATTTTTCCCCTGTGGAGAAGGACTCAGAAAAGGTCCAAAATCTGAAATGCCTTCAGGTGGTTTTCTACAGTTTTAAGATCAGTGGATGCTAAGGCCACTGAATCTTGGTACCTCTTGACACCATCTGCAAGTTGAGTTATATATACATGAAAATAAAAAAAAAAACATAGGGCACTAAGTTAGACGGAAATGAACATGAAAAGGAGATAGAATGTGAGTAACCTAAGGCAACCTTTCTTATTTTATAATTTTGTTAAGCTGACACTGCCCTCCTTTATAGAGCTAATCACAGTATAACAATCAGAGTCCTTGAGTTTTGTGTCTCTCTTGCTCCACTTGACTGTAAGCCCTTGGAAGGTAGGAACCCAGATTTTAGTAGTTTTTTTTTTAATCACTTGTCCCTAGGTATGGCCTGATACATGATAAATGTTCAACAAATTTTGGGTGAAAAAAAAGAATGTCATTTCAGGTTTCTGAAACTTTTGAATCTTCTCTCACATTCTTTATTCTGGTCAAATGTCTAATCAGATGTCTTCCCTGACCACCCTATCTAAAATTGTACATTCATGCTCCAGTGCTTTAACTTACTTGCTTTACTTGCTTTATTTCGCTCTATAGCAATTACCACTCCCTGAAATTATATTATATAATTAATTCTTATTCTGTGTATTGTCTCTCTCCTCTGCTAGAATCTAACTTTCATAATGACAGGGACTTCGTTTGCTTATTCACTGCTGAATCCCCAGTACTTAGAATAGTGTCCAACACAAAATAGCATCTCAATAAATATTTGATGAAGAATGTACCAGCAGTTCTAGGGATGGGCTCCCAAATAGTTTTACTCCATTAATTTTTGTTAAATTAGGATTCCAAAGAACATCCAATAAGTTTGGAAGACAATATTAAGCACAGACCCTTAGGCAGAGAAAAATTTCTTCTAATTCCAGGTTTCATTACTTCAAATAGTCAATAAAATGATAAGAAGAATAAAAAAAACTAGAGCAGACATTGAGTAAGAAATCCTCTTGGCAGCATGAGTATATTATGTTTTTATTTTACTAGGGCAGGTAGTAGTTGTAAGTGCTTGTTTATTTCAAGAGTGGCATTATTTAAATTAATTTACTAGTTACAACCCTGCCTAAAAGTGATTTTTCCCATTTCAATTATCTTCATTTTCTGAAATATTTTCAAGGACATTGACTTCATGCTGAGGATAGAGAACATACTTGAAGAGCTGTATATAGCTCATGACTAACTAAAACTGTGCAATGGACCTCTTTATATATTTGGCAATTATTATACTTCTTTAAAATAAGATCAAAGAACAGAAAGAGTATTTTAACACCAAAAGGAGAGTACTTGCCTTGTTTTATTGAATACCCTGCATCTAACAGCTTAATGAGAATAGTCCCTTGTGTCAAATTCAAATTCTCATTTAGCACTTTTCCAAGTCAAATACCTTTCTACCTATCATATAATTTTGCCTTGAAGCATCTTGGCAATGGACAATATAGGGAGACTTCGAATCAAATTCTGCTTTTAATCTAGAACTAGAAATAGTCCCTTCATCTTCCAGGCTTATCTTTACATGATATGTATGTTACACTTTCTTTTTCAGAAGTCCACCCTCTGGGTTTAGTTATGGACACTATCAAGTACAGACATATATAAACTTGTGCTTTTACAATGTTTCAAGTAGCACAAGAGAAGATAGTAGTGTATGACCATGATGTGAACAGAAATAATAGCACAAAATTCTGTGTGTGGAATAGGACATGATTAAATAACAAAAAATGATGTAAGAATCAAATTATTGCCTAGAGGTACTTAGAGGTTTGGAAACAGGTAAGGAGTGAATGTTGATAACAAAGACTGGGAAAATTAGGTGTTACTGGTTTTCTTGTTGTTTGGGGAAAGTGATGTTTTCTGAAAGATTCACTGGTTGAGCAGAAGGTATGTAATTCTACAAACAAAAGCAAAAAGAGGCATCTTTACCATTAACTGCAAGCTTTTACAACTCTCTCTTCAATTTCCTTGTAACAGCTTCTGGGAGGTGTGTCGGGTGGTGTTCAGTAAGAGAAGACAGCATATTGATGTTGACAGAGATGAAGTAGTTATAAACTTGGCAAGGGATTCTTATTAGTTGTTATCTGTCTAACTTCTTTCCAACTTCTGCTGATTTGTGAGTAGAGTTGCTATGTTGTTTTTCACACTTTTTCTTTGCTTTTCTTTGGTAGCAGGGATGATGCCTTTTTTTGTTTGTTTGTTTGGATGGAAAAGTGTTTTCTATGCCTATTGCTATCACGTCAGGCTTTTCCTTAACCATTTCTTCTCTGTGGTGACATTTGAAAATGAACTTGCAATGTTTTCCACCGTGTATTGTAGGGGGATTATAGACAAAAACTCTTTTAAGGGGCTTCCCTGGTGGCGCAGTGGTTAAGAATCTGCCTGCCAATTCAGGGGACACAGGTTCGAGCCCTGGTCTGGGAAGATCCCACATGCCGTGGAGCAACTAAGCCCGTGAGCCACAACTACTGAGCCTGCACTCTAGAGCCCACGTGCCACAACTACTGACGCCCACATGCCTAGAGCCTGTGCTCCTCAACAAGTAAAACCACCGCAATGAGAAGCCAACGCACTGCAACAAAGAGTAGCCCCCGCTCGCCACAACTAGAGAAAGCCCCCGCACAGCAACCAAGACCCAACACAGCCAAAAATAAATAAATTAAAGAAAAATTATTTTAAGGGATCTTGTTTTTTTCCTGCTTAGAACTGTTATCAGTTTCACACACTCTTAATCTTCTTATCTTTAAGTAGGATCCAGGAAGAAAAGAGAGAAGGAGTCTCAAAACATATTTTTCTAGTTTTCCTTGACTATTATCCAAGGAGGAAGTAAAACTCACTTACATAAGACAAGTAAATCCTTTATTATGATTTTATTTGAAAACTTATAACTCTAATTGTTACTCAGTCCTGTCATTAGGACCACTTTAAAAAAAAATTTCAAGTGGAAATTATTTCCTCTGCCCTCAAGTAGCTGGGCTGTTATACTTTCCTTAACCAGTAGGCTGACCAGACTTTATCTTTGACTTCAGCATATTTCTGGCCTGCCCTTAAATGACAAATTAGTCTTAAAAGCCCATGGAATTAATGTTGAAAATGGTTCCTTTTTTTTTTTTCTATTAGCTCAACAATAGTGCACTATTCCCTATGCCCTTTTCCTCTTTTTGGGTATAGTGGCTATAAATTAGATTTTATTTCTTTTTTGTAAATTAATAATTTATTTTTGGCTGCATAGGATTTCTTTTCTTTTTTGTTTTTTGAATTTTATTTTATTTTTTAGACAGCAGATTCTCATTAGTTATCCATTTTATACATATTAGTGTATATATGTCAAACCCAATCTCCCAGTTCATCACACCACCACCACCACTGCCCCCCACCCCCCGCCACTTTCACCCCTTGGTGTCCATACGTTTGTTCTCTACATCTGTGTCTCAATTTCTGCCCTGCAAACCAGTTCATCTGTACCATTTTTCTAGGTTCCACATATATGCATTACCATATGATATTTATTTTTCTCTTTCTGACTTACTTCACTCTGTATGACAGTCTCTAGATCCACCCACGTCTCTAAAAAGACATGGGTCATCACCCAATTTCGTTCGTTTTTATGGCTAAGTAATATTCCATTGTATATACATACCACATCTTCTTTATCCATTTGTCTGTCGATGGGCACTTAGGTTGCTTCCATGTCCTGGCTATTGTAAATAGTGCTGCAGTAAACATTGGGGTGCATATGTCTTTTTGAATTATGGTTTTCTCTGGGTATATGCCAAATAGTGGGATTACTGGGTCATAGGGTAATTCTATTTTTAGTTTTTTAAGGAACTTCCACACTGTTCTCCATAGTGGCTGTATCAATTTACATTCCCACCAACAATGCAAGAGGATTCCCTTTTCTCCACACCCTCTCCAGCATTTGTTGTTTGTGGATTTTCTGATGAGCCCATTCTAACTGATGTGAGGTGATACCTCATTGTAGTTTTGATTTGCATTTCTCTAATAATTAGTGATGCTGAGCAGCTTTTCATGTTCTTCTTGGCCATCTGTATGTCTTCTTTGCAGAAATGTCTATTTAGCTCTTCTGCCCATTTTTGGATTGAGTTGTTTGTTTTATTAATATTGAGCTGCATGAGCTATTTATATATTTTGGAGATTAATCCTTTGTCCGTTGATTTGTTTGCAATATTTTCTCCCATTCTGAGGGTTGTCTTTTCATCTTGTTTGTAGTTTCCTTTGCTGTGAAAAAGATTTTAAGTTTCATTAGGTCCCATTTGTTTATTTTTGTGTTTATTTCCATTACTCTAGAAGGTGGATCAAAAAAGAACTTGGTGTGATTTATGTCAAAGAGTGTTTTTCCTATGTTTTCCTCTAAGAGTTTTATAGTGTCCAGTCTTACATTTAAGTCTTTAATCCATTTTGAGTTTATTTTTGTGTATGGTGTTAGGGAGTGTTCTACTTTCATTCTTTACATGTAGCTGTCCAGTTTTCCCAGCACAACTTATTGAAGAGACTGTCTTATTTCCATTGTATATCCTTGCCTCCTTTATCATAGATTAGTTGACCGTAGGTGCGTGGGTATATCTCTGGGCTTTCTATCCTGTTCCATTGATCTATATTTCTGTTTTTGTGCCAGTACCATATTGTCTTGATTACTGTAGCTTTGTAGTATAGCCTGAAGTCAGGGTGTCTGATTCCTCCAGCTCCGTTTTTTTCTCTTAAGACCACTTTGGCTATTCGGAGTCTTTTGTGTCTCCATACAAATTTTAAGATTTTTTTGTTCTAGTTCTGTTAAAAATGCCATTGGTAATTTGATAGGGATTGCATTGAATCTGTAGATTGCTTTGGGTAGTATAGTCATTTTCACAATACTGATTCTACCAATCCAAGAACATTGTATATCTCTCCATCTGTTTCTATCATCTTTAATTTCTTTCATCAGTGGCTTATAGTTTTCTGCATACAGGTCTTTTGTCTCCGTAGGTAGGTTTATTCCTAGGTATCTTATTCTTTTTGTTGCATTGGTAAATGGGAGTGTTTCTTTAATTTCTCTTTCAGATTGTTCATCATTAGTGTATGGGAATGCAAGAGATTTATGGGCATTAATTTTGTATCCTGCAACGTTACCAAATTCATTGATTAGCTCTAGTACTTTTCTGGTAGCATCTTTAGGATTCTCTATGTATAGTATCATGTCATCTGCAAACAGTAACAGTTTTACTTCTTCTTTTCCAATTTGTATTGCTTTTATTTCTTTTTCTTCTCTGATTGCTGTGGCTAGGACTTCCAAAACTATGTTGAATAGTAGTGGTGAGAATCAATATCCTTGTCTTGCTCCTGATCTTAGAGGAAATGCTTTCACTTTTTCACCATTGAGAAGGATGTTTGCTGTGGGTTTGTCATATATGGCATTTATTATGTTGAGGTAGGTTCACTCTATGCCCACTTTCTGGAGAGTTTTTATCATAAATGTGTGGTGAATTTTGTCAGAAGCTTTTTCTGCATCTATTGAGATGATCATATGGTTTTTATTCTTCAATTTGTTAATATGGTGTATCATATTGATTGATTTGTGTATATTGAAGAATCCTTGCATCCCTGGGATAAATCCCACTTGATCAAGGTGTATGATCCTTTTAATGTTTTGTTGGAATCTGTTTGCTAGTATTTTTTTGAGGATTTTTGCATCTGTATTCATCAGTGTTATTGGTCTCTAATTTCCTTTTTTTGTAGTATCTTTGTCTGGTTTGGTATCAGGGTGATGGTGGCCTCACAGAATGAATTTGGGAGTGTTCCTTCCTCTGGAATTTTTTGGAAGAGTTTGAAAAGCATGGGAGTTAACTCTTCTCTAAATGTTTGTTAGAATTCACCTGTAAAGCCATCTGGTCCTTTACTTTTGTTGCTTTGAAGATTTTAAATCACAGTTTCAGTTTCATTACTTGTGATCGGTCTGTTCATATTTTCTATTTCTTCCTGGTTCAGTCTTGGAAGGTTATACCTTTCTAAGAATTTGTCCATTTCTTCCAGGTTGCCCATTTTATTGCCATAGAGTTGCTTGTAGTAGTCTCTTAGGATGCTTTGTATTACTGCAGGGCCTGTTGTAACCTCTCCTTTTTCATTTCTAATTTTATTGATCTGATTCCTTTCCCTCTTTTTCTTCATGAGTCTGCCTAATGGTTTATCAATTTTGTTTATCTTCTCAAGGAACCAGCTTTTAGCTTTATTGATATTTTCTATTCTTTTCTTTCTTTCTATTTCAGTTATTTCTGCTCTGGTCTTTTTGGTTTCTTTCCTTCTACTAACTTTGGGTTTTGTGTGTTCTTCTTTTTCGACTTTCTTTAGGTGTAAAGTTAGATTGTTTATTTGAGATGTTTGTTGTTTCTTTAGGTAGGATTGTATTGCTCTATACTTCCCTCTTAGAACTACTTTTGCTGCATTCCATAGGTTTTGGATCATCGTGTTTTCATTATCATTCGTCTCTAGGTATTTTTGGATATCCTCTTTGATTTCTTCAGTGATCTCTTGGTTATTTAGTAACGTATTGTTTAGCCTCCATGTGTTTGTGTTTTTTACATTTTTTTCTCTGTACTTGATTTCTCATCTCATAGCATTGTGGTCAGAATAGATGCTTGATATGATTTCAATTAGCTTAAATTTAATGAGGCTTGATTTGTGACCCAAGATGTGATGTATCCTGGAGAATGTTCTGTGCACATTGAGAAGAAAGTGTAATCTGCTGTTTTTGGATGGAATGTCCTATAATTATCAATTAAATCTATCTGGTCTATTGTATCATTTAAAGCTTGTGTTTCCTTCTTAATTTTCTGTTTGGGTGATCTGTCCATTGGTGTAAGTGAGCTCTTAAAATCCCCCACTGTTTTTGTGTTACACTCGACTTCCGCTTTTACAGCTGTTAGCAGTTGCCTTATGTATTGAGGTGCTCCTATGTTGGGTGCATATATATTTATAATTGTTATATATTCTTCTTGGATTGATCCCTTGATGATTATGTAGTGTCCTTCCTTGTCTCTTGTAACATTCTTTATTTTAAGATCTATTTTATCTGATATGAGCACTGCTACTCCAGCTTTCTTTTGATTTCCATTTGCATGGAATATCTTTTTCCATCCCCTCATTTTCAGTCTGTATGTGTCCCTAGGTCTGAAGTGCATCTCTTGTATACAGCATATATACGGGTCTTTTTTTTGTATCCATTCAGCCAGTCTGTGTCTTTTGTTGGAGCATTTAATCCTTTTGCGTTTAAGACAATTATCGATATGTATATTCCTATTACTATTTTCTTAAGTGTTTTGGGTTTGTCATTTTAGGTCTTTTCTTTCTCTTGTATTTCCTACCTCGTGAAGTTCCTTTAGCATTTGTTGTAAAGCTGTTTGGGTGGTGCTGACTTCTCTTAGCTTTTTTGCTTGTCGGTAAAGGTTTTAATTTCTCCATTGGATCTGAATGAGATCCTTGCCTGGTACAGTAATCCTGGTTTTAGGTTTTTCCCTTTCATCACTTTAAATATGTCCTGCCACTCCCTTCTGGCTTGCAGAGTTTCTGCTGAAAGATCAATTGTTAACTTTATGGGGATTCCATTGTATGTTATTTGTTGCTTTTTCTCTTGCTGCTTTTAATATTTTTTTCTTTGTATTTAATTTTTGATGGTTTGATTAATATGTCCTTGGATGTATCCCGTATGGGACTCTCTGCACTTCCTGGACTTGATTGACTATTTCCTTTCCCATATTAAGGAAGTTTTCAACTATAATCTCTTCAAATATTTTCTTGGGTCCTTTCTCTCTCTCTTCTCCTTCTGGGACCCCTATCATGCGAATGTTGTTATGTTTTATGTTGTTCCAGAGGTCTCTTAGGCTGTCTTCATTTCTTTTCATTCTTTTTTCTTTATTCTGTTCCACAGCAGTGAATTCCACCATTCTGTCTTCCAGGTCACTTATCCATTCTTCTGCCTCAGTTATTCTGCTATTGATTCCTTCTCGTGTATTTTTCATTTATGTTATTGTATTATTCATCTCTGTTTTTTTGTTCTTTAATTCTTCTAGGGCTTTGTTGAACATTCCTAGCATCTTCTCGCTATTTGCCTCCATTCTTTCTCCAAGGTCCTGGATCATCTTCACTATCATTATTCTGAATTCTTTTCTCTGGAACATTGCCTATCTCCACTTCATTTAGTTGTTTTTCTGGGGTTTTGTCTTGTTCCTTCATCTGGTACATAGTGCACTGCCTTTTCATCTTGTCTCTCTTTCTGTGAATGTGGTTGTAGTTCCACAGGCTGCAGGATTTTATTTCTTCTTGTTTCTGCTCTCTGCCCTCTGGTGGATGAGGCTATCTAAGAGGCTTGTGCAAGTTTCCTGATGGGAGGGACTGGTGATTGGTAGAGCTAGCTCTTGCTCTGGTGGGAAGAGCTCAATAAAACTTTAATCTGCTTGTCTGCTGATGGGTGGCTCTTGGTTCCCTCCCTGAGGTGAGGCCTGTTGTGTTCCAACACTGGAGCCTACCTGGGCTGTTTGGTGGGGCTCATGGCAGACCCTTGGTGGGCTCATGCCAAGGAGTACTTCCCAGAACTTCTGCTGCCAGTGTCCTTGTCCTCATGGTGAGACACAGCCACCCCCTACCTCTGCAGTGGACCCTCCAACACTAGCAGGTAGGTCTGGTTCCGTCTCCTGTGGCATCACTGCTCCTTCCCCTGGGTCCTGATGAGCACATTACTTTGTGTGTGCCCTCCAAGAGTGGAGTGTCTGTTTCCCCCAGTCCTGTTGAGGTCCTGCAATCAAATCCTGCTAGCCTTCAAAGTCTGAATCTCTAGGAATCCCTCCTCCTGTTGCTGGACCCCCTGGTTGGGAAGCCTGACTTGAGGCTCAGAACCTTCACTCCAGTGGGTTGACTTCTGTGGTATAAGTGTTCTCCAGTTTGCAAGTCACCCACCCAGCAGTCATGGGATTTGATTTTATTGTGATTGCGCCCCTCATCCGGTCTCACTCTGGCTTCTCCTTTGTCTTTGGATGTGGGGTATCTTTTTTGGTGAGTTCCAGTGTCTTTCTATCGATGATTCTTCAGCAGTTAGTTGTGATTCTGCTGCTCTCGCAAGAGGGAGTGGGAGCACGTCCTTCTACTCCACCATCTTGAACCAATCTAGATTTTATTTCTTAAAGCACAAAAGAATCACCTTGATCACAGCATGGAACTTATTAGGTTATGTTACTTCAAAAGAAAATAATAAAAACAAATTGTGTAAGGGTGTTCATAAGTTATTTTACAAGGCAAAGTCATTCACAAATGGTTGCCCATATTTCTTATAGTCCCTCCCTTTTCACCTTCTCAGGAATCCATTATTAGCCACAAAATTCTTTCATATTTGGCTAAAGGTGTTTTATGAAAAAAAAAGTGTTGTTTAAATAACTGCAGCTGGGACTTCCCTGGTGATCCAGTGGTTTGGATTCCATGCTCCCAAGGCAGGGGGCCCAGGTTCGATCCCTGGTCAGGGAACTAGATCCTCCATGCTGCAATTAAATATCCCACATGCTGCAACAAAGGTCCTGCATGCTACAACTAAGACCTAGCACAGCCAAATAAATAAATAAATAAATGAATAGCTGCAGCTGTTTCTGTAGTCAAGGTGGGAAGAAGAACAAAGACAGCTGATTTGTTTGGGGAAACATATTAATGAGGCTTTCAGTTATGAAGGTAAGACTTTGAGCTGAAAGTAGAGGTTGAAATAAATAGGAGCTAAATTGATCTCCTCTATAAGCATTTTGAATTTTCTCTCAAGCAGCCAGAGACAAGAGTAGGAATCAGGAATCTGTGGAAAAGAGTTAATGGGAGAATGGGCTCCAGAATCATGGCAGATTGTCAATAACAAAACATCACTATGGCAGGAACTTATGTCAATTTTTACAAGTTGATACCTGCTCTGTCCAGTAATCTCCCTCTGCTAGGCCAGCTTAATAGAAAGTCCATTGCATGCAAAAGCACTGTGTTAGTGGTACCTTGAGGGGTCATGCAGAGTGGGTTTCATTGGGTTGGCCAAAAAGTTCATTCTGTTTTTAAATAAACATGAAAGACACATTTTTCATTTTCACCAAGAACTTTATTGAGCAACATATTCAACGTTTTGTTCTGCTACCCTCTGCCATTTTTCAGGCAACTTCATAATTCCATCTTCCCACAATTTTTTTATCTTTTTGAGTAAAGAACTGTTCCCGTTGCCTTTTACAGTCTTCCAGGGAATTGAATTTTTTCCATTAAGAGAGCTTTGTAAAGACCAAAATAAGTGGCAATCTGAAGGTGCAGTGTCTGGTTAATACGGCAGAGGAATCAGAACTTCCCAGCCAAGCTGAACAGATTTTACCTGTTCATTAAAGAAACATGAGGTCTTGCAGTAGAAGATTATGTGCTTTTTCTTGACTAATTCTGGATGCTTTTCACTGAGTGCTGCTTTCACTTGGTCTAATTTGGAGCAATACTTGTTGGAATTAATCGTTTGTTTTTTCTGCAAGGAGCTAATAATACAGAACTCCCTTCCAATCCTACCATATATACAACATCACCTTCTTTGGTTGAAGACCAGCCTTTGGCGTGGTTGCTGGTAGTTCATTTAACTTCCCCATGAACTCTTCTGTTCCATGTTATTGTACAGTATCCAGTTTTCATTACCTGTCACAATTTGTTTTAAAAACAGAATGTTTTTGTTACATTTAAGTAGGGAATCACATGCAGAAATATGGTCAAGAAGGTTTTTTGTGCTTAAATTATGTGGAACCCAAACATCAAAGTGACTAACATAACCAAGCTGGTGCAAATGATTTTCAGTGCTTGATTTGGATATTTTGAGTATGTCGGCTATCTTGCGTGTGTTATAACGTTGATTGTTCTCAGTTAATGTCTTGATTTGATCACTGTAAACTTCAATTGGTCTACCCAACCATGGAGCATCATAGAGCGAGAAATCTCCAGCAGGAAACTTTGCAAACCACTTTTGACATGTTCAATCAGTTGCAGCACTTCTCCATACACTGCACAAATCTTTTTTTGCGTTTCAGTTGCATTTTTACCTTTCTTGGAATAATAACGCATAATATGCCTAAAATGTTGCTTTTTTTCTTCCATCTTCAATATTAAAATGGCTACACAAAAATTCACCAATTTTAATAAGTTTTTTTAATGCATGCTGATATGACAGTTGTCACAATACAATCTAACAGAATTGTTTCGAATGAAATTTAAGACAACTAAGTGCTACTGGAGCCATTTTAAGGAAAAAAAACAAATAAACCTTCTGACCAACTCAGTATCTACATGTGGAGTGAGTCAGTGAAGAGAGAGAACAAATATCAGTAATAATAGTGCCAAGATGGCTGAAGTAGATCAAGAACTGAACTAGAAGCTGGAATTCAGAACTAAAGGTATTAGCAACAACTAGGAAAAACAAGAGAATATTGAGAAGAGTGTTGGACTTCCTGCAATTGTATAAGAATAGGGACTTGAATATTTTTCATTTGATATTAAAAGAAAAAGTTAGTCTGGAAGGCTAGAGAACTAAGGACATTAAATATGTGAGGGAGTATGAGCATAAACACACACCCTGGGGACATGGTAAATTTATGAATACTTATATATTTATATTTTATATAATTTTCATTATTGTACTTGGTCAGATTTGCTGTCTTTAAATAAAGTTGTTCAAGATCTGTTTGTAGTACCTTTATATTTTGAGTGCTCCATTTTGTATTTTAGATTTATGAAGTCTATTTATCACTCTATGTCTTTGCTGAAGCACTAGATATATATTGCTAGCTGTTTTTTATTTGAATTTTCAAATTAATGATTATAATATTACCATTAATTGATGATAAGTTCCCTATTAAGCACTGCATTCCCTAGCATGTTCTCTGACACACCTAATCCTCTTCAGAAAGGGAATCATGTTAAAACAAATTTGGGAAACACTAAACCAGAATCTACCAAGAGCAGATTCTCAATTCACATCTATAAAGTAATGGCTCTAAAAGGTATCACAGAGAGAAAAACAAATTTAATCTGGCTTTAAACAGATTTATATGACTGTTGAACACACTTTTTACCAACTCCTTATTTATATCTTATGGATCTAATGTTCATTAAAACAAAAGAATCCAATGTGTTTTTATATTTTCATTTATTCCCAGAAAAGTAATATAAAAGATCTATTCATTAAAGGGAGAAAAAATTCACATAACTACATTTGTGTTTAATGCATCTTTATACATAGATTATACCAAAAACAAATTGTCCTTTTTATTCCATGAGGAAATTAAATTCAATCTTTTTCCATCTTATACTCTTACTTACGTTTACTGAGCATTTCTTCTCTGTTCTCTTCAATCCAACATTAACTATCTACTCTGTTCCACTGAACGGGTATTACAAAGTATTGCTATGATGCTTTAATATAGTAATGAAGTTTCCCTTTCTGTGTATGGGTCCCTCATTTCTAAATCCAGTGCCTCATGTAGCTTATATGGCTCCCTCCACTAACCATGGTCCCATGAAAGTTCATGAAGCATAATTTTCATTCTTTTGGTGATGAGGCAAAACCAAAAATAACTAAAAGGAATTTGACCAATGTCTATGAGAAAGGCACTTTACCTTAACTTAGGGCTTCTTATTTCTAAACCTCTGGTTAGCTCAATGCCCTCTTTAATCCCAGCAGCCTACAATATGGGTTCCTGAAACACCTTGGAGCACAGACAACCATGGATCCAAACCAAATCCCCTCACTAAGGTTGTAAGAAATGAGAGCACAGAAAGTTTAAGCTAATTAGCCAAGATCACACAGCTAGTTAGAAACGTAGAAAAGATGTTATTCAACCTAGTCCTGGCTTCTCTTTCTTATGGAACAATCCCATTTCTAATCCAAGATATTTTGGAATTTCCAAAACCAACAACTACTACCTACAACATACACACACACACACACACACAAGCCAAATAAATACCACACTTGTAAAATGACATCAGAGAGACATTTAGTTGGGCCATTTACTAAATTAAAAGAAAAATGTCAGAAACATTTTTCTTTGGAAAACCAAATACATTTTTTAAAATATATAAGGTTTATTGGGAAGAATTGCCTTTCTGTCTAGCACATACCTTGACATCATAGCCCACCTGAAGAGTTGGTTGGTGTCAAGAACTCATATGTTGAAGGATTCCTGAGACCTCATTAATGTGACAGACAATAACACGTTTATGGTATGAACTTGAACTCTCAACTCTTATTCACAAAAATTGGTCATGATTGTGCTTTTGGAGCTATTGAAGATGAGCGTGATAATAATATACAATATAAAGGGAGAAAAATGAAGATCCGGGCTTCCCTGGTGGCGCAGTGGTTGAGAGTCCGCCTGCTGATGCAGGGGACACGAGTTCGTGACCCGGTCTGGGAAGATCCCACGTGCCGCGGAGCGGCTGGACCAGTGAGCCATGGCCACTGAGCCTGCGCGTCCGGAGGCTGTGCTCCGCAACAGGAGAGGCCACAGCAGTGAGAGGCCCACGTACCGCAAAAAAAAAAAAAAAAAAAAAAAAATGAAGATCCATGTCTAAATGAGACCTTTTATTCAGTTACTACATTTTCAATGGCTAACATGTACATGAAGAGATGATCAACATCACTAATCATCAGGGAACAGAAAATCAGAACCACATGAGATGTCATCTCACACCTGTCATAATGGCTATCATCAAATATACAAGAGATAAGTTGGCAAGGGTGTGGAGAAAGGTAACGCTTGTGTACAATTGGTAGGAATGCAAAATGGTACAGCCACTATGGAAAACAGTATGGAGGTTTCTACAAAAATTTTAAATATATGATCCAGCAATCTCACTTCTGGCTATATATCTAAAGAAAACAAAATCACTATCTTGAAGAGATATCTTCACTCCTATGTTCTTTGAAGCATTATTTGTAATAGCTAAGATATGGGAACAACCTAGGTGTCCAGCAATGGATGAATGGATAAAGGAAATGTGTGTGTGTGTGTGTGTGTATATATAAAATGGAGTATTATCTATTATATATATTATATATAATATATATTGTGTATATTTACTGGAATATTAGACATAAATAATAAGGAAGTCCTGCCATTTGTGACACATAGATGAACCTTGAGGGCATTATGCTAAGTGTAATAAGTCAGACATAGAAAGACAAATACTATATTATCATATGATAATATAGTATTTGTCTTATATATGGAATCTAAAAACATTATACTCATAGAAACAGTCGAATGGTGGTTGCCAGGGGCTAAGGGGTGGGGAAAATGGGGAGCTGTTGGGTAAAACTTTCAGATATAGGAGGAATGAGTTCTAGGAATCTAAGGTACATCATGGTGACTCCAGTTAACAGTACTGTGTTGTATACTTGAAAGTTGCTATGAAAGTAGAGTTTTAGTGTTCTCACCATAACAACAACAACAACAACAAATGGTAAGTATGTGAGGTTAAAGATGTGTTAACTAACCTCATTGTGGTAACCATTTCACAGTATATACGTGTATAAAATCAGCACATTGTACACCTTAAACTTATAAAATGTTGTGTATCAATTATATCTCAGTAAAGCTGAAAAAAAAATAAAACAGAATTACTACATTTTATCTTCATCATAGAGTCCTGTCAGGGATAATGGAGGAACTCTTTAACTCACAAGTTAACTTTGTATGTGCTTGTGGGAAGCACAGTAATATAGAAGATGGAGTCATTCTTTTGTGGATACTAATATGTACAACTTTGCTGATGTATACTGCTTGCTAATTTCCTAGAAGACGAAAGGAGTAGAGAAAATCTGCAAGAGGAAAAGGAAATGCACAAGTGTATAATAACCAAAAAAGGCTGAGTAAGAGTTTGTGGGATGACGCTCATTACTTTAATGTCAAAATTGATAGTTGGATTGGAAGGAAAGATAGAGAAATTGTAGGGAAGATGATGATGTTACTTGAAAAAGGCTACAGGGAAATTGAGGTGTAGTGTGATAGTGACTTGTGAGGGAGCACTGAGCACGGTGTGTGGGGCTAATCAGGGGGGAATGGGCCTTGACAGAATGAAGGATTCTTGTCAGTGAAGGGAGAGAGGACAGTTTGGATAGTTACAGGGGGTCAGCAATTCCAGACTAGGGAGTGTGATCTGGGTACATGAGAGTATGAGATGGCAGGGTGAGCAGCGGGCAGGGGAAGTAGTATACATCAAGCACCTTCCATGTGCCAATCAGGAGGCCAGGAGAGTCACATTTATTATCTCACTGAAATCTTCCTAGTGGCCCTCTAAGTGTTATTTATTCCTGAATCCATATCCATGCTCTGTTTCCCCTCATATTACAATGGCTGAAGAGTTCAAGCCCCTGTCAAAGGCCAGCCCTGCCATTTGTGCTCTGGATCCCATCACCTTAATCTCTCTTTTTTGACTGAAACATTTCTAATGGCATTCAAACATGCTCTACTCTTTCCTATTTTAAAGAAATAAGCAAATGCAACTCCTAAACTAGCAAATCTCTCTTATCTACGGCCATGTTTCTCTACTCCCTTTCATGGAAGAACTTGAAAGAGTTTTTCACAATCATTGACTCCATTTCCACATCTCTAATTGGCTTTTGAACACAGCTGAGGGTAGAGCAAGGGGAACAGACTTTCCCCTTGAGGCAAATTCTGCAAAAGTATTATGCTTTCATAATCATTGTTAAGAATATGGTGAAAAACTATTAAAGTAAGCTGTGGGAAAGCATGACCATGAAACAGAGAAATTAGTCAAAGGTTTTCCATCTCTTAAAAATGCACTTGATCCCCCACCAATTGCCCAAAACCTGCTCCTCTGGCCAGGACACACCCGCAGCATCATGCTCACACTTCTGCTATTCAATACACTGCAATCTGGCCCCTGTCCATTCCAACCAACCAAAACAGCTTTTGGTAAAATCATGGATGACCACCATGATGCAAAATCCACTGGTAACTGTGTCTTCATCTTTCTCAACATCTTGGTTGTATCTGATCCTGTTAATCATGTCTTCTTGAACCACTGTTTCTCCTGGATTGCTTGACATTATACTGGCCTGATTTTTCTCCTACTTTACTGTCTAGTCATTCTCACTCTCTTGACCTTTAATTCTTAGACTGCAGGGCATTGGGGCAGAGGAAGCATGCATGGTGTTTTGTGTCTCATACTACTTTCATAGAAGAGTACAGTGGTTATAGAATCTTTTCTAGGTGCATGATTAGTGGCTGAACCTCCAGTGTCCTGTCTCCTGGTGCTAGAAGGTTAATATCTACATCTTGCATTAATTTCTAGTCCCTTCTTTGCACCTCTGCCTTCTGTCTGCATTTTGTGTCCCTATAGGAATGTGCCTTTTGAAATTTATCATTCTGAATCCACGTCTTACTTAACTAAAGTAGCAGATTAAAAAAGACAGAGAGGGAATATAATATAGGACCGATGTCTATAAACTACAGTGTCATAGCAGAGAAAATATGCCATATTTCAATAGTATGAGGAAATAAAATTTCCTTGGCTTAAGGAATGAGAGTGGGTAATTTATAAAGATGATTAAAAGAATAAAATACATATAACTTGGCTTAGGGGGAGGTCTAAAGTTCTACATATGTCTCCAATTGTGCAAACATTAGCAAGAGAAAAGGTAGATTTAGCTTAGTAAAAGATACAAAGGAGCTGTAACTAAGAATAATGAAGTTACGCTTAAAGATACCAGAGAAGATGTGATGGAAATATTAGAATAAACATGTGGAGTAAGCCATGGAATGTCCTTTAAAGAGAGCCTTTATTAATAAAGGGAGACCAACTCTATTTAATGAAACAAGTGGCTATTTTGCAAGATCAGTGACATCCTCAACTCCAAGTCTGTGCAGCAGCAAAGAACACTACTACTCTGTCTTTTGTGGCCTTAATGGGGATAACAGTACCTGTGCTTCCCAACATATCTATAAATGGGTTCTAGGTAAACTTCTGCCTGTAGTTATGCCTTGATCTTTTAAAGACAATAATTACCAACTTTTTTTTTCCACACCAGAGCACATAAAGAAAACAAAAATATGTGTGTGGCAGATATCAGAGACCATCAGGGACTCTGGCTGCCTCAGATTCTGCTCAACCACCCCAAGGACTGAGGGGATCAATATGTTGGCTAACCTGGAACCCATTCTTGGCAAATCAGTGTTCTTTAAAACACTGATTAGGGAGCACTGTCCTAAAACCTTTTGTTTAGGCAAGGAAGGCAGCCAGTCTCTGACTCCCAATCCCCTCTTCCATTTCCCCTCTTGCACTACCTTCTTATAACTGCTGTGAAATAAGTCCCTCCTTTTACCTTCCCCCATTCCCTTCTCTGCCCAGTTATTGCTTTAATATCATAGCCCAAATGATTTCTCCCCAAATCCTTACAATGTGTAATCAGAGCCATAGTTAGTATGTGCTTAGGAGGCAGTTGGGGATTTTTCCAGTTCTCTAAGAGACAACTGACTATAACACTACTCTTTACACATTCAGATGGAGGGGGAGCTATTGCCATAAAGTTCTTAAACTGACCAATGGAAGTTTGCCCTGTTCATATTTAGGCTGTTCTTTTCATCCTGAAAGAGCCACAGTTTCCCAACCACCAGCAAAGAGTTATAATCTCTTTGAAACTGCCGAGTCTAATTAGTAATAACAAACTAAGATTCTGGAGTTATTGAGTCTAATTTTATGAATGTCAACTACGGTGTTTTAATTATGTATTCCTAAGCATAACTAGGGTTGAGTACTGTTTAAAAATTGGCAAAAGAAACCACTCGTAGGGCAATTAGTCAACCTGTAATAAACAGACCTCTAAATGCATTAAACCTTGTACTCAGAATACTTGATAGAAAGCTCTAAACACTTATTAGAATGTCAAAACAGTGGAGAAGATAGTCTTTACATATGAGGGAGTCAGTAGGATAAGTGGAAAGTGCACAGAACCAAGATTTAGGAATTCTGGGTTCTCTCTGGACCTGGTTCTGTCATTTGGAAATATTGTGGACTTAGACCTACTGGATATTCCCAAATCTTAAAGTATTTTAAGTAGTATTTAAATAGTATTTTAATTTTTTTAAATTTTTAATTTATTTTTGGCTGCATTGGGTCTTCATTGCTGTGTGCAAGCTTTCTCTAGTTGTGGCGAGCAGGGGCTGCTCTTCGTTGTGGTCCGTAGGCTTCTCATTGCAGTGGTTTCTCTTGTTGCAGAGCACAAGCTCTAGGCACGCAGGCATCAGTAGTTGTGGCACACAGGCTCAGTAGTTGTGGCTCGTGGGCTCTAGAGCGCAGGCTCAGTACTTGTGGCACATGAGCTTAGTTGCTCCACAGCATGTGGGATCTTCCCAGACCAGAGATCAAACCCATGCAGGCGGATTCCTAACAACTGTGCCACCAAGGAAGTCCCCTTAAATAGTATTTTTAAATGAATGATCTTTACATGGTGAACTGAATGCAAGCACGTACCTCCGTTCCATCTTCTAATCCCCCTAAAATGATATTAAAGAAGTAAAAAGGGCATAACTTACCAAATGAGAAAACAACCCCAATTGGCTAGGAGATGACAGCAGATGAGATAGCAAACAAACAAACAAAAAAGCTGGAGGTTGGAAAGCAGACGGACAAGTGTTATACTGATTCAACAGACCCTGAATAAGTGAAACCTAAGCCTGCAAAGGAGGGGGGTTGGGAAGCAGGAAGCAATCACATTTTTCCCAGAGAATCCCAGAAAGTTTCAAAAACTAGAAATATCAAATAGTTCTTCAGGCAGGGCATTGGGTGAGACTGAAAATAGGCTGCCTGATGAAATGTCTTAAAACATGGAGTTAAACTCCCACCCCAGGTCCCCTTCCCATCCTGTCCCCCCAGACAGCTGTTTCTCCCACCCCTATTCTGGTTGGAGACTGAAAGTTTACTCTTTGGAACGGCTTAACCACTCAGGCTCTGCACTCAGAGACACCAGGCCCAACTGAGGACAGAGGAGATGCTTTTTTCTGAAAACAGGGGAAATAAGAGGAAGTCTACGTGTTGAACAGTAAAAGCTTCAATCGCCTTTCCATACTGAAGTCCAAGAAACTGGCAGCCAGGTTTCTCACCCAGTATACATTGAAGCAGGAAGACAGAAAGCTCTAAGAGGGATTCCTCCAAGAACATGGCATCGATAGCATACTGATATCTTTGAATGCATATTCAGAGGTTTTTCGATTCTTTAGAGAATTTGGGAGTGAATTAATTTTGGCACATAAAAAACTAAGCAAATGAAAATATGAGCCAATTAATGAGCTCCAAAATTTTTTTAAAAGTAGTACAAGAAAAGGAAGGTAATCATAAAACATTGAGTAGTTCAGCTATAAATAATGTTATATCATCATAATAGTGTAAACATTGAACTGATTTAACCAAATACGGTGTATGTGTAGGACGAAGGGGGAATTTAGGAAAGCTGAATTCTCATCTTATAATAGGAAGTCAACAGATAGTATTTTAAATTGAAAAAAATGTTAAAATAACAGTGTAAGTGTGTAATTTAGATAGGGGGAGGTAAATATCAGAAGAAACAGAGGAAAGGGTTGGATGTGGTTTGCTTTTGCAGAGGATGGGGCAGGGATTGTTCTTGTCATTATAAGCCTAGTAGTACTAGTTGACTCTTTAAAGGTGGAGATTTGTTACTGAGTGAAATTAATTTTTAAGAAAGCATTAAGTTTGACTAAATAACCTTCAAAGTCTGCTGCTTCGAAAATTCAAAGACTATGAAATACTTTAATACTTTCTTCTCCCAAGAGCTTGAGCTTCACTCCCCTTCGTTAGATTAGATGCTATGAAGGAAGAAGTTACATTAAATGTTCCAGGCTCTCACAGACTCCATAGTACATGAAGCACTCAAGTTACTCATGTGAATAGTTTCCTCAGTACTCTGTAATAGCCTATATGGGAAAAGAATCTAAAAACGAGTGTATATATGTATATGTATAACTGATTCACTTTACTATATACCTGAAACTAACACAACATTGTAAATCAAGTGTACTCCAATAACATTTTTTAAAAAATCATTATGAATGAAAAAAATAAATTTAAAAAATCTGTTTGTGAATGTACTCCTTGTCACAGACATAAGGGAATTTTCCCTTTGGATATTGCATGACCACATATGTGCATCCTCTGAAAAATAGATGGAGAGCAAATGTGAAAATAACCAACTCATAAGTGAAAGCTACCATGAATAGTACTAGTCTAAGAGAAATTTTTATGTTCCACAACTGACCCTCACCTCAGGTTCCAGAGTTAGATAAGAGTTGTCCTGGTTATAATTTCTCCCTGGATTACAATTTGTATATCTTTCTCTTTAGTTGGTTCTTGGTGTTTATTTAAAAAATTCAGTTACCAGTTCTTACACACATCACTGGCAGTAAGGCTGAAATTCCAGACTGAACCCATCTCTTGCCTCTTGGTAAATCCAAGTGCTGATTCTTCTCTGTCTCTCATTCATGTCTTTGTCCAGTCCCTGCATTAGTATCTGGTGTATTCTAATAAGAAATAAATTATACTTGACTCACTAAGAATTTCAGTTATAATTTTAAATACATCAGGTTGGTGACCATCAAAATGGCATGTAAGTGTTGTTTACTGGTAGGTTTCAACACAGTGATATTTCTTTTTATATTCTTACTAATGGTTTCTTTGTTAGGTGCCATCCATCTTTCATTGTCCATTTTCCACTCTGCTATATTTACCCTCATAAGCATTAAGAGCTTTGTGGGGGAGGGTGCCAGACCTAGTAAAACGCCAGCACAAGGAATTTTTCTCTGGGATATTTCTTCATCTCCCTTACTCTTCTCCCTTTCTCCTATTTGTCACATCACATCTTTTCATATGATCGTAATCCTCATCCTGTCCTCTACCTCTACTCCTGAATATCTAGAGATTGCTGGTGTGATTCCTCCCACATGTGAGGAAGCATACCGTATCCAGCCCTATATTGCCCTCTCATACCTAACAAAATGTAACTGTATACATTTCAGTCCAGCTTGGGCTATGTTCTCTGCTAGGAGATAGAACTGAAAGCCTAATTCAAGTGGTAAGGGTTGAGATTCCTTTAATGTAATTCTCCTCCTAGGTAATAGCTGTACCTTAATGGGCTCCTTCATTCTACAGTACCCAAAGAAGGTACAGGTGTCTGTGTATGTATGTGTGTGTTTAGGAGGGGATAGCAAGTAATAGAAGGCAGGGGAGAAGGGGGATGAGAGGTGTTTCTGGTGCCATTCATGTCTCACTATGTGCAGGGAGTTGTATACTTTCCTTATATAGAGTGTTCTTTTTTATTTTTTTGAAGTTAGAACTTAATTTGAATGTTTTAATTTTGGCTTGGAAGATTACACATATTTATTTCACATCATTCATTATTATATCGGAATATTATCACAGCTTTGGTAACTTGTATTTTCTTCAGGCTTCTTTTTTTCTTTCAGACCTCTAATAATTATGAACCCTTTTTGTATGTTTGGTATACCATTTTATTCTGTGTAAGGTTAGTGTGCTGTTTTAGCCAATAAAAACAGAAAATGGCTTTTCTTTTTTTCTAAGCAATTAATCTATTCACTTATTCATTAATTTTTAGCAAGAAGGGGAATTCAATTCCCTGAAATATTTCCTTCTGGTTGATAATTCTTGATATTAGCTTGGGTTTTATGGTTTTTAGTCCAGCTGGTAGTGATGTAGGATTCCTATGATCTAGGGAGAAGATTTTAGAAGTAATTAAGAGTGAATACCCCCTCATCTGCTTGTCTTCTCTTATAATAAGAAATTTTCTTATTTAAAAGTGCCAGCTCTAGATCAGGAAACTTGCACAAGCCTCTTAGATAGCCTTATCCACCAGAGGGCAGACAGCAGAAGCAAGAAGAACTACAATCCTGCAGCCTGTGGAGCAAAACCCACATTCATAGAAAGACAGACAAAATGAGAAGGCAGAGCGCTATGTACCAGATGAAGGAACAGGATAAAATCCCAGAAAAACAACTAAATGAAGTAGAGATAGGAAAACTTCCAGAAAAAGAATTCAGAGTAATGATAGTGAAGATGATCCAGGACGTCAAAAAAAGAATGGAGAAAAAGATCGAGAAGATGCAAGAAATGTTTAATAAAGATCTAGAAGAATTAAAGAACAAACAAACAGAGATGAAAAACACAATAACTGAAATGAAAAATACACTAGAAGGAATCAGTAGCAGAATAACTGAGGCAGAAGAACAGATAAGTGACCTGGAAAAGAGAATGGTGGAATTCACTGCTGGAGAACAGAATAAAGAAAAAAGAATGAAAAGAAATGAAGACAGCCTAAGAGACCTCTGGGACAACATTAAGTGCAACAACATTCACATGATAGGGGTCCCAGAAGGAGAAGAGAGAGAAAGGACCAGAGAAAATATTTGAAGGGATTATAGTCGAAAACTTCCCTAACATGGGAAAGGAAATAGCCAACCAAGTCGAGGAAGTGCAGAGATTCCCGTACAGGATAAACCCAAGGGGAAACACACCGAGACACATAGTAATCACATTGGCAAAAATTAAAGACAAAGAAAAATTATTGAAAGCAGCAAGGGAAAAATGACAAATAATATACAAGGGAACTCCCATAATGTTAACAGCTGATTTCTCAGCAGAAACTCTACAAGCCAGAAGGGAGTGGCATGACATATTTAAAGTGATGAAAGGGAAGAACCTACAACCAAGATTACTCTACCAGGCAAGGATCTCATTCAGATTCAATGGAGAAATCAAAAGCTTTACAGACATGCAAAAGCTAAGAGGACTCAGCATCACCAAACAAGCTCTACAACAAATGCTAAAGGAACTTCTCTAAGTGGGAAACACAAAAGAAGAAAAGGACCTACAAAAACAACCCAAAACAATTAAGAAAATGGTGATAGGAACATACATATCAATAATTACCTTAAACGTGAATGGATTAAATGCTCCAACCAAAAGGCAGAGGCTTGCTGAATGGATACAAAAACAAGACCCATATATATGCTGTCTACAAGAGACCCACTTCAGACGTAGGGACACATTCAGACTGAAAGTGAGGGGATGGAAAAAGATATTCCATGCAAATGGAAATCAAAAGAAAGCTGGAGTAGCAATACTCATATCAGATAAAGTAGACTTTAAAAGAAAGAAATTTACAAGAGAGAAGGAATGACATGACATAATGATCAAGGGATCAATCCAACAAGAAGGTATAACAATTATAAATATATATGCACCCAACATAGGAGCACCTCAATACATAAGGCAACTGCTAACAGCTGTAAAAGAGGAAATTGACAGTAACACAGTAATAGTGGGGGACATTAACACCTCACTTACACCAGTGGATAGATCATCCAAACAGAAAATTAAGAAGGAAACACAAGCTTGAAATGACACAATAGACCAGGTAGATTTAATTTATATTTATAGAACATCCCATCCAAACACAGAAGATTACACATTCTTCTCAAGTGTGCATAGAACATTCTCCAGGATAGATCACATCTTGAGTCACAAACCAAGCCTCAGTAAATTTAAGAAAATTGAAATCATATCAAGCATCTTTTCTGATCACAATGCTATGAGATGAGAAATCAATTACAGAGAAAAAAAGTAAAAAACACAAACAGATGGAGGCTACACAATATGTTACTAAATAACCAAAAGATCACTGAGGAAATAAAAAAAAATACTTAGAGACAAATGATAATAAAAACACAATGATCCAAATCCTATGGGATGCAGCAAAAGCAGTTCTAAGAGGGAAGTTTATAGCAATACAATCCTACTTCAAGAAACAAGAACAATCTCAAATAAACAATGTAACCTTACACCTAAAGGAACTAGAGAAAGAAGAACAAACAAAACCCAAAGTTAGGAGAAGGAAATAAATCATAAACATCAGAGCAGAAATAAATGAAATAGAAAAACAAACAATTACTAAGATCAGTAAAACTAAAAGCTGCTTCTTGGAGAAGATAAACAAAATCGATAAACCATTAGCCAGACTCATCAAGAAAAAGAGGGAGAGGACTCAAATCAATAAAATTAGAAATGAAAAAGGAGAAGTTACAACAGACACCACAGAAATACAAAGCATCCTAAGAGACTACTACAAGCAACTCTATGCCAATAAAATGGAAAACCTGGAAGAAATGGACAAATTCTTGGGAAGGTATAACTTTCCAAGACTGAACCAAGAAGAAATAGAAAATATGAACAGACTAATCACAAGTAATGAAATTGAAACTGTGATTAAAATTCTTCCAACAAACAAAAGTCCAGGACCAGATGGCTTCATAGGTGAATTATATCAAACATTTAGAGAAGAGCTAACACCCACAGTTCTCAAGCTCTTCCAAAAAATTGCAGAGGAAGGAACACTCCCAAACTCATTCTATGAGGCCACCATCACACTGATACCAAAACCAGACAAAGATACTGCAAAAAAAGGAAATTACAGACCAATATCACTGATGAATATAGATGCAAAAATCCTCAACAAAATACTAGCAAACAGAATTCAACAAAACATTAAAAGGATCATGCACCATGATCAAGTGGGATTTATCCCAGGGCTGCTAGGATTCTTCCATATACACAAATCAATCAATGTGATACACCATATTAACAAATTGAACAAGAAAAAACATATGATCACCTCAATAGATGCAGAAAAAGCTTTTGACAAAATTCAACACCTATTTATGATAAAAGCTCTCCAGAAAGTGGGCATAGAGGGAACATACCTCAACATAATAAAGTCCATACATGCCAAACCCACAGGAAACATCATTCTCAATGGCGAAAAAGTGAAAGCATTTCCTCTACGATCAGGAACAAGACAAGGATGTCCACTTTCATCACTATTTTTCAACATAGTTTTGAAAGTCCTAGCCATGGTAATCAGAGAAGAAAAAAAAAATAAAAGGAATACAAATTTAAAAAGAAGAAGTAAAACTGTCACTGTTTGCAGATGACATGATACTATACATAGAGAATCCTAAAGATGCCACCAGGAAACTAGTAGAGCTAATCAATGAATTTGGTAAAGTTGCAGGATACAAAATTAATGCACAGAAATCTCTTGCATTCCTATACACTAATGGTGAAAAATCTAAAAGAGAAATTAAGGAAACACTCCCATTTACCACTGCAACAAAAAGAATAAAATACCGAAGAATAAACTGACCTAGGGAGGCAAAAGAACTGTATGCAGAAAACGATAAGACACTGATGAAAGAAATTAAAGATGATACACACAGATGGAGAGATATACCATGTTTTTGGATTTGAAGAATCAATATTGTGAAAATGACTATACTACCCAAAGCAATCTACAGATTCAATGCATTCCCTATCAAATTACCAATGTCATTTTTTGCAGAACTACAACAAAAAATCTTAAAATTTGTATAGAGACACAAAAGTCTCCGAATAGACAAAGCAGTCTTCAGGGAAAAATCGGAGCTGGAGGAATCAGACTCCCTGACTTCAGACTATACTACAAAGCTACAGTAATCAAGACAACATGGTTCTGGCACAGAAAGAGACATATAGATCAATGGAACAGGATAGAAAGCCCAGAGATAAACCCACGCACCTATGGTCAACTAATCTCTGACAAAGGAGGCAAGGGAGAAAAGACAGTCTCTTCAATAAGTGGTGCTGGGAAAACTGGACAGCTACATGTAAAAGAATCAAAGTAGAACACTCCCTAACACCATACACAAAAGTAAACTCAAAATGGATTAGATACCTAAATTTAAGACCAGACACCATAAAACTCTTAGAGGAAAACTTAGGAAGAACACTCTTTGACGTAAATCACACCAAGTTCTTTTTTGATCCACCTTCTAGAGTAATGGAAATAAACACAAAAATAAACAAATGGGACCTAATGAAACTTCAAAGCTTTTGCAAAGCAAAGGAAACTACAAACAAGACGAAAAGACAACCCTCACAATGGGAAAAATTATTTGCAAACGAATCAACAGACAAAGGGTTAATCTCCAAAATATCTGAACAGCTCATGCAGCTCAATATTAAAAAAAAACAAACAACCCAATCCAAAAATGGGCAGAAGACCTAAATAGACATTTCTCCAAAGAGGACATACAGATGGCCAAGAAGGACATGAAAAGCTGCTTAACATCACTAATTATTAGAGAAATGCAAATCAAAACTACATTGAGGTATCACCTCACACCAGTTAGAATGGGCATCATCAGAAAATCTAAAAACAACACATCCTGGAGTGGGTGTGGAGAAAAGGAAACTCTCTTGCTCTGTCGGTGGGAATGTAATGTGATACAGCCCCTATGGAGAACAGTTTGGAGATTCCTTAAAAAACTAAAAATAGAATTACCACATGACCCAGAAATCCTACTACGGGGCATATACCCAGAGAAAACCATAATTCAAAAAGACACATGCACCCCAATGTTCATTGCAGCACTATTTACAATAGCCAGGTCATGGAAGCAACCTAAATACCCATTGACAGCTGAATGGATAAAGAAGATGTGGTACATATATACAATGGAATATTACTCAGCCATTAAAAAAAACAAAATTGGGTCATTTTTAGAGACGTGGATGAATCTAGAGACTGTCATACAGAGTGAAGTAAGTCAGAAAGAGAAAAACAAATATCGCAGATTAACGCATATATGTGGAACCTAGAAAAATGGTACAGATAAACCGTTTTGCAAGGCAGAAATTGAGACATAGATGTAGGGAGCAAATGTATGGACTCCAAGTGGGGAAAGCAGTTTGGGGTGGGGGTGGGAGTGTGATGAATTGGGAGATTGGGATTGACATGTATACACTGATGTGTGTAAAATGGATGACTAAGAAGGACCTGCTATATAAAAAAATAAATAAAATTAACTTAAAAAATAAAGAAAAGTACCAGCTCTAGGTTAATTCTTTTCAGAGTAGGCAGTTTAGGTTTTGTGAGTAAGCCATGGAGTCTCCCCTGATTCAATCATCGTAATTTGGAAAAAGAGACAATATGGTGAAAAATGGGGATGCTACTGAAAAACAGCTGTCATTGTCCTTCACCAAGAAAGATTGGATGGCATCACAGGAAATCTGTGGTATCAAATCATGCCCAAAACATATTTAATCTCAGAAAAGAAACTCTATTTCTGAGAGTCAATAGATTGAGGGGAAAAAGAAGAGAGAAAAAGAGATGGCAGTTGTATAGCAAACCCGATCAAAGAATGGTGACTCAGTAGCCTGAAGGATCTGTTTTGGAAACAGCTTCACAGACCACCACTAAGGTCAAAGCTAAGGCTGCAACGCAGAGGTAAGGAGAGAGCAAAGTGGGAGAAGAAGGAATAAAGTCCGCACACCAGGAAGAGTATCCATTGGGACAATCTAGGTAGAGAAGGCAGAGGAACCAAAGCTGTGAGGGGACAAGTTAGTTTGCCATAAGATATTAATGAGATTTTCATGTTGTGTGCCATGAGGCACATGGTAAAGAAAGAGTTCATTTAAAAATGGAGTAATCAGTCAAAGAATAGCAAATTTTTGTAGTATTATTTTTTTTTAATTTTTATTGTGGTGTAGTTGCAGTACTATTTCAATGCTTTTTCACTGATGCTATATTTTCATGCTTAGTGAACTAAATTATTGGCATGGTTTGTTTAGGGCAATACTGTCCAATGGAAATATAATGTGAGTTATATATATATTATTTAAATTTTTCTACTAGCCAAATAAAAAATATATAAAATGAAGGGTGAAATTAAACTAATAATTTAACATAAGGTATTAAATATCATAATTTCACCAAGTAATCTATTTAAATGATTATTGATAAGATATAGTGCATTCTTTTTTCATACAAATACATAGAAACTCAGTGTGTATTTTGCACTTACAGTGCATCTTAATTTGCACTAGGCCCATTTCATGTGCTCAAAGTCATGTGTGGCTAACGGCTGCCATATTGGACAGTACAGGTTTAGAGGAACCCATCTTTTCATCACCACCTATGAAGTTGTCTTGAAAAGAAAACAAAGCAGAATTTGATCAAGCTGCTAGATCTGTACTGTCTAATATGTGACCACTAGCAACATGTGTCAATTTAAATTTAAATTAATAAAAATTAATTAAAACTAAAAATGTAGTACCTTGGTTGCACTAGCTGCATTTCAAGTTCTCAATAACCATATGTTATTAAGCAAGTGACTACTCTATTAGTCACCACAGGTTTAGAGACTTAATACTTCTACTATCTAAACTGAAAATTAGAGAAAAATATCAATTACAGGGCATTTGTATTAACTTTGATGAAAAAAATTATTTTATCATTTCAGTCCAAAATCCTCTTTCACTTTATGAACTTCTTCCCTCCCCCTCTGCTCAATAAAAGCTTACTATGGCCTTGCCTACAGGATGCAAAATTTTTCAAGAGAATCTTGAAAAATTCAGTTATGTTGATACCCCTTCTCTCTCAATAATTGCATTTTTCAAGTTTCATAAGGATGTGTGGCATCCTGTGCTTAGAATATATGGCACATCTGTAAAGAGTTGTGAGGAGTGAATTTCTGAGTATGCTTCGATAACTTACAAAACATAATTTTAGCTGGTGCTATGACAATTGTAGAATGTGCAATTTGGAAATTAAAAAGAAAGAAAGATGCAAACATATAGCAATACTCTTTTTACCCCTTCTACATTTTAGGCATTTTTTTTTCTTGTCTATGCTCTGGGCAGTGTTCTAACTTCATATTTGCAAGTCAATGGCAAGGCCTGCTCAGCGCTGAGGGTATTACATAGTTACAGACAGTTAGTCTTTTAAAAGGTCTGCTTCTTGGAAATTTGCCACTAAAGTCAGTATAGCCTTAGCACATAATGTAAATTTTTAATGATTATAACTTTTCTAAATTCAGCCTTTAACTAGTCTTATAGTAGTGTTTTGAAACTTTTAAATCAAACATAACCCAATTAGGTTGGTG
Source organism: Pseudorca crassidens (assembly GCF_039906515.1). NCBI lineage: Eukaryota > Metazoa > Chordata > Mammalia > Artiodactyla > Delphinidae > Pseudorca > Pseudorca crassidens. Next base: position 41,709,625 of record NC_090317.1, on the reverse strand, counting down.
TTTGATTAAACTGAACTGCCACTTCACTGAAGTGTTTAAATAAATCAACATTAATATGCTTTTACTACAGTAAATAAAGTTATGTCTATATAGCTGAAATGTCAATACTCACACATGGCTCTTGAAAATTAAGTACTCCCTGCACTCTGAATAACGAATCCAGTATTAAAGTGGGGGAAACTATTGATTTCTTTTTATAGGCCTGTGGGAGTACTTTGTCCCAAAACTGTACAAGTTCTTAGTTCTTAAAAAATAATAAACCAAATAGCTGTTGAATACTAAAACCACTGAGTTGTCCTAATAATGGTTCTGATTAATGATCTTTTCTCCCTAAAATGCAATACTAATTGATCCTTCAAAGAATAGCTAAAAGGAATCCGTTTCATTCTAACAGGATAAAATTATTAGGAGACCTTTGGCTGCTTTGCTTCCACAATCTACCACCAAGCACTTGCATTGTGAGCCCAACAGTAGATTTTCAATAGCAGATAGTCCTCATCAAAGGTTCACTAGCATGACATGGCAGAAAAACAACCCTGTTCCTGTCCATAGGCACAGCATGATCAATTTAAATATCTCATCTAAGTGTAAAGGAAGCTTTTCAGAAGCAGGACTTAGTTACACTGAAAAATGTAGCTTTCACTTTTCCATTTCTCTTGCTGTTCAACAGATGGATGCTGTAAGATGGTGCTACATTTTCCATGACATCCATAGTTCTGTTGTTCCTTGTTATCCCCTCTTTATGTGGCCTTTAGCAGCCTATTTGATTTTTGACTGATCCCCTGAATCCTGTAAGGATGAGTTTCAAAGTACACTAAATTCTTATTTGAGTATCCCCTGTTAGTGTGTCCGTCATTTAAAAAAAAAAAAAGGTAAAACTTAAGTAAATCTGCCTTGGAACACTTGTTTATCCCAAGGAGATGTTTACACAGTCTACACTAGAACAACTGTGATTAGTTAGACTTAAGTTTGGGTGACAGGGATAGAAAACCTTAAATAAGAGTAGCTTAAACAAAACAGGTTGTTTCTCTCATGCGTTCAAGTGCAGAGTTACCATAGCAGGGCTGATATGGTCTAGCCTGTTGGTTTCAGAGCTCTTCCATGTCTGGCCTCCACTATGAAGGATATCTCGTGGTCAAAGAGGGCTACCTCCAGCCATTCTGGCCAGCAAGAAGGAGGAAAGGAAAGAGAAGGACAGAACCCTCCCTTTAAGGACATTTTCCAGGGTTTGTATACTCTACCTCCACTTATATCCCATTGACCAGGACTTAGTCTCCTGGTCACAATTAGCTACAAGGACCACTGGGAAATCTTTATGCTGGGTAACCATATGATCAGCTAAAAATTTGGAATTCTGTTACTAGAGGACAAAGGGGATATTGGGGAAAAAACAGGTGTCTGTGCCATACTCTTCTCTGGCATGGGATTTTTGTTCAGCCAAAGACCATTTCATGAGCCTGGCAGCCGCTGCTAGAAAAATAAAGGAAGTGGCTAAGTTTCTGGTAGAACTTCCCCAAAGAATTACTTATAATGCCTTTTTCCCCCCTGGCTTACTATAATTTCAGAGCCCCTCTCACCACAGCATACGAAAATTTCTGCTACTCTCATAGGTCTTAAAATCCCTTGGATTTCAACTGTTTCTTATTGAAACTTCCTACACTCTCATGATAAGAAGTCACTTTCCAATTTTCCACTCTGGCATAATATGTCTGTCATGGGGAGAAAAAACGTTGAATTCTTTTCTTATAGGCCTGAACTTTGTATTCTTTTCCATTCTGCATTTTTTTTTGTTGGCACACATTGAAGCACCTCTGCTGACATTAAAACTGTCTATATAACATAAAATTAATTGAAGTTTTGGAGTTGATCAAGTAATAATAATAATGACCACTGTGCTTCGAGTGCTTACTCTATGCCAGGCATTGTGCTATGGATTTTACTTATATTATCTCATTAAATCTTCAGAACAACCCTATGAAGTAGGACTATTATTATTGTCCTTAGGTTTCAAGTGGGGAAACTGAAGCTCTTAGAGGGAACATAATTTGTACTAATCCCCACAGCTAATGAGTGATGGAATCCAGGATTCATACCTAGGAAAGCTGAATCCAGATCCCCCCTCAGCCCAGTCTTAAGCACAATATACCCTGACTGGTTAACATTATTCCATATGAAAAAAATCTAGATCCATGCTGTTCAATATGGTAGCCACATGTGGGTACTTACATTTAAATTGGAATTAATTAATTTAAACAAAATTAAAATTTCAGTGCTTCATCATACCACCCACCTACCATGTGCTCCTTAGACACAAGTGGCTAGTGGCTAGCATATCGAATGGTGCAGATATGGAACATGCCTACCATCACAGCGAGTCTCTTGGAGAGTACTGATCTAGATAACTCAGATCCTAACCTGGATTTTCTTATACTCTGAATTATCTGTCTGTGTAGATATGGGCAAAGTGAAACAGGTAGAACATCTTTAAGAAGATAGTGACTGAGTTTATCATTTTGCCTCATAAATTCTGTATTTATAAACAAACAGTTGAGAGAAAAATGTGAATATTCCTTGAATACTGTCCCTGAAATCATCACCAATCCATTATCATGTCCTCTTTATAACCTTTCTTATTGTTATATAAATGGTGAAATCCTGTCAGACACATAATATCAGCTCTACATAGTCAGTGTCTGATATAGCACAGCTTTGCCCTACATGGCATCTATTAGTCCTTTTAAAATTATAATGGAATAACTTGCTTCTTATTATTGTCAGTATTGTGCAGTGAATGTTTTGACAATGGTGAAAATAAAATGAGAAACACAAAGATGCATATCGGTGTGTAGGAGCCAAATACAATTAATTCTAATCTTTATCCTTTGCTATTTTATAAATTTATGATAAAGATTGAAAGGTGGGTATTTAGAAAAGAAACTGGATTCATCTGTGGATTTGATATACAATCAAATGCAAAATCCTATCCTTTAGAATCATCAATAGTTACAACTTCAAAACCTTTGCGGTAAAAGTGCTCAGTTTCACTAAATCACATCAGCTTTTACTGAAAAAGCCCAGTGGGTTTGCCTATTTGAAAATACTATATTAAAAGAGTACTCTGGTAGTTGGCGAGGGAAAGAGCACCAAAATGACTTAATATACCGCAGCCTAGACTTAGGCCCATTTTTCTTTTTTCAAAGGTGAAAAGAGAAACGTTTAACTTTAAAAAGCAACAATTTTCTATAATTTGAATATCTATTCTTTCAGAAATTAAAGTAGCAAACACCTAGGTTATTTAAATTTTAAAAGAAAAATGACAAGTTTCTTCTACTGAGCATCACAGTCAAACCAGTAATTTTCCTACCTGTATTCCTTCTGAATAAAGAGCTCCAACTGAAAGTAATAAAAAGTCATATTAAAGAAGCATATATTTTCACCTCTGTATACAAAAGGTTTTCTTAGCACTAACAGTTATTCTGGAAAAAAATAGATTTGCATTTCAGTCAAAGAACATCAGCCATGGGACAGAACAGACATGATCTTTCAAAGTTCCATTTCAGTGCACCTCTGAGATAAAAGGAGTGTTCTGACAATTTTCAGCACCCTGTGTTGCATTGTCTACTTTGAGGTACTATAGAAAATCCAAAAATATCCTTTGTCATTATAATGTCTACACCTCTGAACTGGTTAAAAAAATCAAAAGCAAGCATTCTAAAGCAGGTATAGAAATTACAGTCCTGATTTGGAGAAATCGAGAAATTTAGGGGTGGGAGAGACAACATCATTAAGACGAATCCTTTTGAGAGAAAAAAAAAAAACATAACCCGAGAGAACTTAGTATTGACTGTGGCTATATAGATCAAATCCTGAATTCTGAAAGATGAAATTTGGATGTAGAGCTCAGCTCTAAGATTAATTGTGGGACTTTGGCTAAGTCCGTTTCACTTTCCCTGGATCTCTGCTTCCTCCTCTCTTAAAAACAAAACAAAACAAAACAAAAATACAACTACATGTGGAACAACTCCTACAGAACACCACTGAATGCTGGCAGAAGACCTCAGCCTTCCAAAAAGGCAAGAAAATCTGCACGTACCTGGCCGAGTGGCTGACAGGGTCTTGGTGCTCTGGCCGGGTGTCCGGCGAGAACCTCTGAGGTGAGAGAGCTGAGTTCAGGACATTGGACCATCAGAGACCTCCTGGCCCCACATAATATCAATTGATGAGAGCTCTCCCAGAGACCTCTGTCTCAATGCTAAGACCCAGCTGCACTCAATGACCAGCAAGCTCCAGTGCTAGACACACAATGCCAAACAACTAGCAAGGCAAGAACACAACTCCACCCATTATCAGACAGGCTGCCTAAAATCATAATAAGTTCACAGACACCACAAAACACACCACCAGATGTGGTCCTGCCCACCAGAAAGACAAGATCCAGCCTCAACCACCAGAACACAGGCACTAGTCCCCTCCACCAGGAAGCCTACACAACCTACTGAACCAACCTTACCAACTGGGGGCAGACACCAAAAGCAACAGGAGCTATGAACCTACAGCCTGAGCAAAGGAGACCCCAAATACAGTAAGTTAAGCAAAATGAGAAGACAGGGAAATATGCAGTAGATGAAGTAGCAAGGTAAAAACCCACCAGAGCAAACAAACGAAAGGAAATGGGTAGTCTACCTGAAAAGAATTCAGAGTAATAATAGTAAAGGATGATCCAAAATGTTGGAAATAAAATGGAGAGAATACAGAAATGTTTAATAAGGATCTAGAAGAACTAAAGAGCAAACAATGATGAACAACACAATAAATGAAATTAAGAATTCTGTAGAAGGAATCAATAGCAGAATAACTGAGGCAGAAGAAAGGATAAGTGACCTGGAAGATAAAATAATGGAAATAACTACCTCAGAGCAGAATAAAGAAAAAAGAATGAAAAGAATTGAGGACAGTCTCAGAGACCTCTGGGACAACATTAAACACACCAACATTTGAATTATAGGGGTCCCAGAAGAAGAAGAGAAAAAAAAGGGACTGAGAAAATATTTGAAGAGATTATAGTTGAAAACTTCCCTAATATGGGAAAAGAAATAGTCAATCAAGTCCAGGAAGTGCAGAGAGTCCCATACAGGATAAATCCAAGGACATATTAATCAAACCATCAAAAATTAAATACAAAGAAAAAATATTAAAAGCTACAAGGGAAAAAGCAACAAATAATAAACAATGGAATCCCCATAAAGTTAACAACTGATCTTTTAGCAGAAACTCTGCAAGCCAGAAGGGAGTGGCAGGACATATTTAAAGTGATGAAAGGGAAAAACCTACAACCAGGATTACTGTACCCAGCAAGGATCTCATTCAGATCCAATGGAGAAATTAAAACCTTTACAGACAGGCAAAAGCTAAGAGAAGTCAGCACCATCCAACCAGCTTTACAACAAATTCTAAAGGAACTTCACGAGGTAGGAAATACAAGAGAAGGAAAAGACCTAAAATGACAAACCCAAAACAATTAAGAAAATAGTAATAGGAACATACATATCGATAATTACCTTAAATGTAAATGGATTAAATGCTCCAACAAAAGACATAGACTGGCTGAATGGATACAAAAACAAGACCCGTATATATGCTGTCTACAAGAGACACACTTCAGACCCAGGGACACATACAGACTGAAAGTGAGGGGATGGAAAAAGATATTCCATGCAAATGGAAATCAAAAGAAAGATGGAGGAGCAATTCTCATATCAGAAAAAAATAGACTTTAAAATAAAGACTATTAGAAGTGACAAAGAAGGACACTACATAATGATCAAGGGATCAATCCAAGAAGAAGATATAACAATTGTAAATATTTATGCACCCAACATAGGAGCACCTCAATACATAAGGCAAATGCTAGCAGGCATAAAAGAGGAAATCGACAGTAACACAATCATAGTAGGGGACTTTAACACCACACTTTCACCAATGGAAAGATCAACCAAAATGAAAATAAATAAGAAAACACAAGCTTTAAATGACACATTAAATAAGATGGACTTAATTGACATTTATAGGACATTCCATCCAAAAACAACAGAATATACTTTCTTCTTAAGTGCTCATGGAACATTCTCCAGGATAGATCATATCCTGGGTCACAAATCAAGCCTTGGTAAATTTAAGAAAATGGAAAGTGTATCAAGTATCTTTTCCGGCCACAATGCTATGAGAGTAGATATCAATTACAGGATAAAATCTGTAAAAAATACTGACACATGGAGGCTAAACAGTACACTACTAAATAACCAAGAGATCACTCAAGAAATCAAAGAGGAAATCAAAAAATACCTACCCCGAATAGCCAAGAAATCTTGAGAAAGCAGAATGGAACTGGAGAACTCAGTCTCCTTGAGTTCAAACTATACTACAAAGCTAAAGTAATCAAGACAGTATGGTATTGGCACAGAAACAAAAGTGTAGATCAATGGAACAGGATAGAAAACCCAGAGATAAACCCATGCACATATGGTCACCTTATCTTTGATAAAGGAGGCAAGAGTATACAAAGGAGAAGAGACAGACCCTTCAATAAATGATGCTGGGAAAACTGGACAACTACATGTAAAAGAATGAGATTAGAACACTCCCTAACATCATGAAAGGATGCTCAAAATCACTAATCATTAGAGAAATGCAAATCAAAAGTACAATGAGGTATCACCTCACACCTGTCAGAGTGCCCATCATCAAAAAATCTACAAACAATAAATGCTGGAGAGGGTGTGGAGAAAAGGGAACACTCTTGCACTGTTGGTGGGAATGTAAATTGATACAGCCACTATGGAGAACAGTATGGAGGTTCCTTAGAAAACTAAAAATAGAACTACCATATGTCCCAGCAATCCCACTACTGGGCACATACCCTGAGAAAACCATAATTGAAAAGGGACATTTACCACAGTGTTCATTACAACTCTATTTACAATCGCTAGGACATGGAAGCAACCTAAGTGTCCATTGACAGATGAATGAATAAAGAAGATGTGGCATATATATACAATGGAATATTACTCAGCCATAAAAAGAAACGAATTGAGTTATTTGTAGTGAGGTGGATGGACCTAGAGTCTGTCATACAGAGTGAAGTAAGTCAGAAAGAGGAAAACAAATACCGTATGCTAACACATGTCTATGGAATCTAAAAAAACAAAAAAAAATTCGTTCTGAAGAGCCTAGAGGCAGGACAGGAATAAAACGCAGACGTAGAAAATGGACTTGATGGCACGGGGAGGGGGAAGGGTGAGCTGGTGTAAAGTGAGAGAGTGACATGGACATATATACACTAACAAATGTAAAATAGATAGCTAGTGGGAAGCAGCCGCATAGCACAGGGAGACCAGCTAAGTGCTTTGTGACCACCTAGAGGGGTGGGATAGGGAGGGTGGGAGGGAGACACAAAAGGGAGAGAATATGGGGATATATGTATATGTACAGCTGATTCACTTTGTTATACAGCAGAAACTAACACAGCAATGTAAAGCAATTATACTCCAATAAAGATATTAACGAAAAATTAATAAAATAAATAGTATACTGTGAAAGAAAAGAAAAAGTTAAAACTCCTTTCAGGTCTTATGGTCTATGTATGATTTCCTGTTATTTGCCAAAGTTTAAACAGCTTGTTAGTATTTTCAAAGACTCTACTAAAACACTGAATTAGCCTGAATACATTATTATTATTACTATTGTTGTTGTTGTTAATTTAATTTTGGGGAAAACCCAAGCAAGCTAGTATCAGGAATTCATTAAAAAATGACTTCCAGGAAATATTTTTAGGTCAAACCACAGTCTTAGTCATTCTAATTTTCCATCCCTTGCTCTGGAGAGTGAGTGCTGATGTGCACAGTGATGACCATGAAATCCTGAATAATCATAATTGCCCAGTAAAAATGCAACTCTGTATGCTAGATTTTACTCACATGAGCTGGAAATTTGCCTTGACCATTTAAAGGTAATTTTCAACAAGGATTAAAAACAACAAAAATGCTTTCTGCTCAACTTTTGGTTAGATAGTTCAATTACCTACAATATTCTGTTCCCCAAGCATACCAGTTAATCAAGATTTTATTGTGCATTCTTTAAACCAGCTAGTAAGTTAATTAATTGGAGCAAGTGGATTGTTTGGCCTGGCTAGATGTCTGCACTGATGTGATCGGTTGCATTCTATTATTCTGTTTAGTAAAGAGCAAATTGCATGAACAGTGATATATGTAGGTTTGGCTAAGGCAAAGACACTTTGTATATGATGAGCATGGTCAGGCATTAGCAGAAGTAGTTGAAATTTCTGATACCACAATTATCCTGTTTCCCAGCCAACTCAGTCAGTGATACTGAGACCCCTTACCTACTTCTAGGAACACTTGCTAGTCAATTCTCTTCTGTCACCTTGTTTCCTATGCCAAGTCAAAATCTAGCTCCCTCCATTTAGCAGCTTTCCCTTACAGTGAACGGTAGGATCTCTCTATTGTGAGGAAGGAAGTGGGGCTTTTCATCATTGCATCTCTGGCACAGAACACAGAGTCTAGCAAATAGTAGACGCTTCATAAATGACTAATGAACTAAACAATGGAACAGGAACTGGGGATTATTTTTGACTAATAGGTTGCTCTTTCAGGGCCAGGTTTGTAGTTATATTAAATTAGATCCCTCCAACCAATTTTAGCCAAGATGAAACAGCATGTTATCTGAATGTATTTGGAAACTTATTTCTCTCTTTCACTCCCCCTGCTGTCAGTAAGAGAAAATTGGCCAAATCTTTGATAACAAATATCTTTCATATTTAGACATGTATAGTAGAGATTCAGTTAAATTTGTTGACTGAGTATATAGGAAACAAGGGCAGCTTACAACACAGAGAGCCATTTTACAGTTTTTTTCCTTTGTTTTAAAACAAAACAAAACACCAAATTTATAACTTAGAATTAACTCAGTTTAGATGGTGACATTGACGAAGTGGAGAAGGCGTGCCCACAGAAGGGAAGAGCTGACACACTAAATGAATGATTTTCTCTTAAATATGAACATAACTCAGCACCAAGTAAGGGAACTGCCATGTCAGTTTCCATGATGAAAGCCAAATAATTTAATGAGGATAATCACACAGGCAGTTTTCTGCCTAATTACTTCAAAGCTTAAAAATGCAAGAGTAGGATCAAGGCCATTTTATATCCAAGTGTAATCCTGACAACCAAGAACGAAGATGTTTGTAAATTGTTGACATATAATTATGAACAGTTGTCTGCTTCAGAGGTAAATGCAAATGTGCATGCTAGGGACATGCTTCATGACAGTCTGTTGACTGACCAAAAACTAAGGTGCTGAAAATGCTCTTCATGTTGGAAGAGCTTGCTTTCTGCTTCGTTGTTGAGTAAAGGAGAAGAATCTGATTAACATCAGCTACAATGTTGATGGTTCACCCCATGGTAAACAAGGATAATAGTCTCTTGCCTCCATCAACAGTATACAAGCTAGGCCCTTTGGCCAGAGAATTCAGAGTTGGTCTTTGAGGGCTTCATGTTTCCATCTTTGATCTCAGTTCCAAATCCTCTAATCAACGAACTGGGTTTTTTATCTTCATTTTATACTTACCAAGCTCATTGCAACTAAATTCTGAGAAACTTTCAATTTATTTCATGGAAAGTGTTGAATAATGTTCTGCTTCAACTGTTCTGACAAAGATTTGGAGCCACTTGGTCTGAATGGCTACTAAATAGGTGTGAACTTTTCTCATCACTCACCTGTCAGCCACTTTCCTTTGAGTCAAAGGAAGTGCAAACCTGTTGAGTTTCTAAAACCTACTGGCTATATGTACTGAAACTGTAAGTGAGGAAAGCATTTGAAATGATTTAGATATAGTCTTCTGGAAACAAAGCTATGAAGATGAAATAGGCAGCTCAATATAGTAATTGAATTTGACTGGAAAAAGTGAAACAAAACCAAAATTTGCTGGTAATGAAAAGACTGGCCCCTGAAGAGCATCAAGTCCAGTTTAAATAGTTAGAAAGGTCAACTAGGAAGGTAAGGATCTGAGGGTTCCAATGACACATACTTGGAGACAGTACTGTTTAGTTTCTATTTTGACATAAAATAGAACTCCTCAAATGGAGTTTGATGAAACAGGGGTGTTATAAAAATGGCTCCTGGGTGGTTTGAGACCTGATCTCATAGTTGCATGGTTATTTATATGAATTCATTTCTATCATACTCATATAAATATCTCTTATTGGCATCTCATCCTAAAAATACTAGTTTTGAACTCTGGTTGGCATCCTTTCTGTTCCTTGCTAGCCTAAGAAGTGGGCAAGGTATGGAGGAGCAGAGAGTCAGGACTAAAGCTATTTGGGGAAAAAATCAAAGATTGGAAATATGGCCTCAAGTTAGTAACCTACTGTCAATCTTGGAGAACAGCTAGAACTGATGAGTATGAAGGATGTTGCAAAAAATATAAAAGACTCTCAGTGTTCAAATACAAAAAAGCTGTCCCTTTTATGTAAAATGCTGGCAGCAGGGTTGTGTTACCATTGTTGTTTGAAGAAATGTGGTTTTTTCCTGTACTTTGTTTTAATTGCTGTTTTACAAGTTGCAGTGATTAGGGCCTACAACATAGAATATTCCCTTAGGCAGGAGTTCTATTAAATTTGGTAATCATGATAGGATACCTGGCTGTTGAGAGGTGATTCTTTTTAGGTTAATCTGGTGTTTGTGTCTCTTTCTCCTACCCTCATCCCTTGCTTCCCAACTCTGGAGGGAAGTTCCCTGAGGTGGTTTTCAGATTAGTGTTGCATTCACCCATGGGGTGAAAGGGAGATTGGAATTAGCTGAACACTGCAAGTTACTGGTGGTGGGAGAGTCAGGGAACATAGATGAAGGGAGGTGTGGAGACTTTGAATGGGAGGCAGGCTGAAATGCATTGGCACAGAAACCTGAAAGGCTTTCTACTGAACACTGATGCAAAAATTTCTCTCTCTGTCCCCATTCTTGAAAGTTGATCTCTTCTTTGTTTCTCCATAGTACTTCAGTGAGGCAGTTGCCTTTGTTCTGGTCCCAGAACATGTCTTTATCAGTTTCCCTAGCAATCTTGCCTGCTTACCACATCCAACCCTTGTTGCCTATTAATTTTTAACCACTTTATATACAAAATTACACTTGATTTCCTGAGTAACAGTTCCCTGAAGCAAAACCTACTAGTACCAACTGTGATACTGACTAAACTCAAATGTGTCCTAGGAGCAGCTGCTGACATTTTGACTGAAAAATATGATGGTTGTAAGGCACAGAGCAAGTAGACTTTTGTCAGTTACATAAATGCCTGGACTAACTGGCCCCATGGAAATGTATTTTTGATTGGTGTCTCAGGGTTGTGAAACTCATCAAGGACCAACATAGATTTAATAAATACCAATGTGGCTTATGGGAGGAACTTGAGAACTCTTAAGTCTGTATACTCAAAATGATCAGTGTTATAATGGTGGGCAGCCTTTTCTTTAATACTATGGCTCCCTTTTTCTCCTTCAAAATACATTTTTAATTAGCTTTTATTAAATATGCTTCAGTGCAAAGAAGGCAAATTAGGGCAGGATATAAAAATAGCACTGGCAATATTACGGTGAAATTTGCTCAAAAGCTAAGGCAGAGGAGGCAATAGAGTTCTAAATGATATGCCAAAACTCTCCCTTCCCAGAATCCTCTTTGAAATGCTATCTGAGTTAATGTGCTATTTCTTTAAATATAGACCACATTTAAACCATTTTCTAGACCAGAAGCACTGTCAGGAGTGTGCTTTAATAATTTTGCACTTGGGGTAAGTTGGAAGGATTGGTTGGTGCTGGTGAATTCAAAAGGAGTACCAGTTTGGTAAGTTCAGGTTTCAGCATTCCATAGAAAGTTAGAAATTGCCTCATGTGGTCACCAGTGTCTAAACCAGTGGTTCTTAATAGGGGTATCTAGGAAATTTTAAAATGCTGGCAAATGCATACACACATAGACACACACAGAGACAAATTATAGAGACCCTTTCCACCCACATTTTCTCTCCACTGGAAGTTCACATTCCATAAATCTGGAGTAGAGCCTAAGCATCTGCATTTTTAAATGCTCCACAGGACATTCTGCTGTAAAGCCAACATCGAAAAACCCCTGCCCCAGATGTTTAAATTTCACCTGGAGGTAGATGCTTTATTGTGTAACTGATTTATTTAACAAATACAATTTGCCAAGCACTGTTACAGGTGCTTTAAAATATTAGCTCATTTAACAGTGTCATATCAATCCTATGAGGTAGGTACTGTTATCACCATCCCCATTTTGCAAATCAAGGTAAAGAGAGGTACTTAGCTTGTTCAAAATGCTACCAACAATCTTCTATCATAAGTAAAAAGGCACAAAAATTATATCACAGAAATTTACTGATTATTCTTAAGTTAATTGTATATCAAAATCCTGTGAACATTATGAAATAACTGTATATGATGATAACTTATGACATTAACCGGAGTAAGAGAAGACACCTCGACCTGGTTTATGAATATTAAGGAGCACATGAATCAACTTTACTCTCTCCTAAAACAAGATGAATAGCTGAAAAATAGGCTCTGCCATGAAACCTTATTCCAGGGGGAGGGGAAGGGAGAAACAGGACACAAATCAAACCCATGTGAGTGTTTACTATTATCATTTAAACATATGATTGTAGTCTTCCCTTCTTGCATTTTTACAAATCAAGAAAAACCCTGGACTTCCCTGGTGGTGCAGTGGTTAAGAATCTGCCTGTCAATGCAGGGGACACGGGTTCAATCCCTGGTCCAGGAAGATCCCACCTGCCGCTGAGCAACTAAGCCCGTGTACCACAACTAGTGAGCCTACGCTCTAGAGCCTGTGAGCCACAACTACTGAGCCTGCACGCCTAGAGCCTGTGCTCTGCAATAAGAGAAGCTACTGCCTTGAGAAGCCCATGCACCACATCGTAGAGTAGCCCCTGCTTGAAACAACTAGAGAAAGCCTGCGTGCAGCAACAAAGACTCAGTGGAGCCAAAAATAAAAATAAATTAAAAAAAGAAGAAAAGTCCTGGCCTTCTTGATGACCTTGAAATGGACTCCAGCAATATCAGTGTTATGACCTGTTACCACTAAATCCAGCAAGCAGAACTTCAGAAACTAGTCCATATATTTAGTCTTCTCTGTTTGTTAATCCATTTTGCTGTGCTGACCTTTCAGAACAGTCTTTTATCAGTAAGTTAGATCAGTGAGTAATCTACATATAAAGGAACCTGAGTTCTAGTCTCAGCTCTGAGACAAATGAGATCTATGTTCTTTCTCTCCCTTCTCAAAGCCTCAGTTTCTTCATCTGTAAGGTGGATGGGTTTGCCTTGGATGATCTCTCCAAAGTCTCTACCAGTATTAACATTGTTAAGAGGCATTGTGACAGGAAGTTTATGACTTATACTTCTTCAAAGCAACAATGAGTTCCTGCCTAACTCCTGGATCTATGAGTGAACATCAATTAGAAAGAATGTAGTGCTCTGTGGTGGGCAGCTGACTTCTCTTACCTGGCAGAAATGAATCTGTCAACTTTCATTAGGTGTTGTCAGGTAACATCATGCTCAGTGATTTCACCAGAAGAAGTGTTAGGCTAACATTCAATTACACCACGGTTCTAAAGAGGCAGTGCATTCTACTCTTTAAATTCCTGAGAATTAGGGATGCTGCAAAACATGTAAAATGGTTGATAGGATGCAAGAAATTGTTCCCTTTGCCTTTTTTTTTTTTTTTTTGCAGTACGCAGGCCTCTCACTGTTGTGGCCTCTCCCGTTGCAGAGCACAGGCTCTGGACGCGCAGGCTCAGCGGCCATGGCTCACGGGCCCAGCCATTCCGTGGCATGTGGGACCTTCCCGGACCGGGGCATGAACCCGTGTCCCCTGCATCGGCAGGCGGACTCTCAACCACTGTGCCACCAGGGAAGCCCCCATTTGCATTTTAATGCTTCCATTTTGAGATTGTTGATGCTGCATCTGGTTTTACCATGTTTTAAAATTTGTCAAGATCAGAAGAAGAGGTTTCTGGAAAGCTACTGAGCCTCTTTGTGCTTTTAGCCACACTGCTCCTTGATCTGTCCTCCAAGATAGAAGTAGGTGAGGAAAACTTCCTCCTAGGGAAAGTGACTCAAGAAAGAGCCAGGTAGCGGCTGTGGTTAGGAAGGAGGAGGCTTGAGGGAATCATTTTTTTCTTCCAACAGGAGTTGAATTGTCAGAGCCTTTGCATTATCAGCTTTTCTCTTTTAATCTAAAAGTTAAAAGCTACTGTTCTCATTAGAATTGATTTTCTGTTTCTTGCTTTACTTCATCAACCTTTTGGTGAGGAGCCATGGAATAATTCAAGATGTTCTCTCTAAGGTACCAAGCAAGTCAGCATGGCTAGCCCCTGATCATTGGCCCCTTGCTTGGGTGATGAAGGGCACACCATAACTTCTTTTGCTGGGCATAGGATGGCTTGTGATTTTCTTGATATGCTTGTTGCCTGATATTTCAAGAGTTGCTCTAAATGTGGCTTGGGAATCCAAGAGGACTGGGCAAGGCCAGGCTGAAGAGACTGTTTTGCCCCTTGGAGAATATTATCTTACAAAGGCTCCTTACTATCTAGGCAAAAAGAAAAAATACGCTCCTCTGCCCCTGGCTTCAACGGAGCCGTTTTCTAATTAGCACTTTATTTGGCAGCAAATGTTTGCTGTGTGCCAGACACTGAGGAAACATCCAATCAGAGTCTTTAGGTGAATATCCTCTACCATGAAGGGCACCTGCCCTCAGGCTTTTCTCCTTTGCTTAGGAAGGCCTTCATTATCCTAAGATCTGAAAGCAATCTTTTTTTCTCCCCCAAATTTGCTTACTTTTAAAGAGAGTTTTTATGTTTTCTTAGATTTCAAAAGTCATAATGAATATATTCACCTTTCAAACAATATGAAAGCATACAGAACAAAACATGAAGGTCCTCTTTAACCTCTTATCCCATTCTCAATGGTCTCATTTGCATCTTTCCAGTTCCTTTTCTATATATTTACATACACATGTATATATAAGCCTATGTGATTTTTCTTTGTGTCCAATAAAACATTCTGCCATGTGGAAAATGTTATAAATCTGCACTAACCAATATGGTAGCTCTTAGCTACATGTGGCTGTTTAATACTTGAAACATGTCTAGTGTGACTGAGGAACTGAGTTTTGTAATTTTAAGTAATTTTGATTAGTTTAAATTAAAATTTTAGTAGACACATGTGGCCGTTGGCTATTACTGGGCAGTGCAAATCGAAATAGGAGGAACCAGGAACTCAGAGAAGAAAACAACAGTGGTGTGAGGAGTATACCACTGGGTACTGGGATACCAGTGTTTTCCTGGAGTTGCATCATATCACTTAATCTTCACAAGCCCATGAGATAGGTTCTATTAACAGATATAAGAAGCAAGTCACAGAGAGATTAGGTACCTATCCAAGACACAAAGTGTTAGAGGGTTGATTCCAACCTAGGCAGTCTAGCTCCAGAAAGTACCTCCCTGAGCTTAAGCATGTGGAGGACCATGTGGAGAACTGGAAATGGCATGAGTTTTGGCATAGACAAAACTAGGTTTGAATCTTGATCCTGCCACATACTGGGCTCCTTAACTGTGTGACTTTGGGCAAGTCACTTAGCCTCCTTGAGTCTTGGTTATCAAGTATGTAAAATGAGACTCATAATTCTTTCTTTCCCACCATCAATGGGATATTCACTTAAGACAGAGAAACATGCTTTCCCCTCTTCCATCCTCCTTATCAACAATATTTATTTGCCTTTGGGTGATGACTACCTGTAGCTGGGGATATGGTCAAGGGCCATGACACAGGTAAAAATTAAATGAGTTTAAAATAGATTAAAATTAAGCATGTGCATTGGTCTTTGTGGGCCAGACCTTATAAGCACAGAATTCTAGTCAGCTGAGATAACTGAGGGTTTACCTCAAGGGAGACAAAGGAGTCTCCTGGACTACCTCACTGAGTATAAGGCTAAAGGCAGGGAGCAGTTTAGTTTACTGGAGATAAATTTGTTAATGCTTAGGATTTATAATCAGACTGTGGATAAAGTCCCAGTTCTAATGCTTACTACTTGTGTGAACTTATGAAGGTCATCTACCCTCTTTCTTGATCAGTTTCCTCATCTATAAAATGGGGGTAATAATAGTACCTACCTCCTACCTCATTGTATTGTGAGGATTCAGTGAAAATTTCATGGTAAATACTTAATGCCTAACACAAAGTACGCTGCTACTACCATTTTCACTTCTATTAACAGAAGCAACTGAGTGGCTCATTCATCACCACCACCAACCACGGCATGCAGATGCTGGGGACTTAGGTTCTGATCTCAACTCTGCAACACCCTCAGAGACAGGGCAGCTCTTCAAATGCTCTTCAGGTGTTTACTTTGTCCAAGCAGGATAATGAAAACTTCCTATGGGGTTGCTGTGATAATTAATTAGGAACAGCTAGCAAATCTCTTGCATACCTAGGACATATGGATCCATCTACTTGAAAGTGTCTTCTTAGAGTAGCTACAAAGGACACAGTTTCTTTGATATACTGGGAGTGCCCTGACTTTAGTCTAGATTTCATGATATATCCAATATCTTTACTGGGCCCTCTTTCCACTTAACCTCAGCCCCAACTACATGATGTCCTATAACATTTGAGGAAAGAAAATATTTAAAGCCTATTTCCTTGAGATTCAGTGCTGGGATTACTTTTGTATTCTTGAATCTCCATTCACTTTCTTAGCTCTGAAAGAAAGGTAGGCACTTCTGACTACGTGGTTTACGAACCTTGTCACACACAGTTCATTTGGAGTAATGTAATTTTGTAACACATTTGAAACACAAGCTTGCAACATACTCTGTTGCATGATTCTTTCTCCAAGATCTACTGGAAATGTCAGTCCATTTAAAGGGAGGTGTTAAACTTTAACATAATGTTTATGAAGCTCTTCCAGGGAAGAATACTGTGTAAATCATAACATCAATCCAAATGGTCAGTCACTATTTTTAAAACTTTTTATTGGAGTATAGTTGATTTACAATGTTGTGTTAGTTGGTCTGTCACTATTAATTCAGTCTAAGTGTAGGAGAAACCAGTCTGACCTGGTGATGAATCTAAACAGTAGAATATGTGAAAAGGAGTGATGGGTAGTTTGTGATGAGTAAGAATCATGCTGGGCCTGCTTTAATGAAAAATAAGATTAATTTTTAATTGTAATCACTGTAATAATAGGATGGTATTAAAGTATTTGAAAGCACAGTTTGGTCTATTAAGTAGTTTGAATATTCCTCCAGCATTTCTGTTTATACTGATTATATGCTTAGCAAAGCCTTTCTTCATACATAATACAAGGTCAACTTAAGCCCAACCTGTGTCCAAATCATCACAAAACTTGAGTTTATCAGGTCCACATTAATGAGGACTTATTACAATAATAAATCTAGGAAGAGCAAAACCTAGAGAAGGCTCTAGATTATGCTGTCTTTTACTGCTTTGTTTTTTCTTATTATAAATTTCACCTTTAGTGCCACTCTACGTGTGATGTTGGGATTAGAACAGTCCCCTGAAAACACCAGAACTAAATGTGTATTTTTAAATAGAGACCCACTTATTTGTGCCAGTTAATCTCCAATGAATGTAATGTCAGTAAAATAAGTAGATAATACAAAAATGTTAAATTTTATTGCTAATCTTAAATTCTGCTTTAAGGTAAAGTAAAACCTTAATACTATGGCTAAAGAGTCAAGTCACACTAGATTAGCATTCTTGTACATTAATAATGAAAATAGCTGAGTGCAATTAGTGTCATTTAAAGTTTTGTGAATCAGAGATATGGCCTTACAAATTAAATGGTTTGAATACCGGATAAAAAGTCTAGGGAAATAATTCTTATTAAAAAGTTAAAACCTTCCCTTCTCTTCTAACAGGAAATTTATCATTGGTATAGAATTACATACCATTCACCCTGCAGCATGAAAATGATGGAACTTTGTAGACCATAAAAATGTAATAAAGGAGCCACTAAAATTGATTTTAATTTAGGTAGATTGCCATTGTTTTCTTCCTTAAATGGAGGGAGTGTTCTGTACTCCTCCAACCTATTTTCAGCCATGATACTCTTTCTACACGCACGATTAGGCACTCCTCCCCCCACATTTGAGGATGTTTAAATGTCCCTTGTTTTTCCCATCCTCAACTCCAAAACCTTTTTCAGTCTAGCAAGAGAAGAGGAAATATATAGAAGTGGATGTGCCAAAATTTCCAACAAGTGCACAGATAAACTAAATTGTGAGACAGGTGAAGTGGCTCCCCATTGTTCTTCCAACTCTCTGCATGCTTCTCCTTCTCTAACCCTCCCAACTCTAATATGCCCAGTGGTCTTCTTCCTAGCCCAGGTTCTTCTAGTATGATGCCTCAGACAAGCCTGCACTCCTTTTCTGTCTCTGATGCCACAAAACTTACTTGTTCTGAGTCCATTTAATCAGACCACTGATGTTTATTAAGAATGTTAGTTGTAGTAATGGCAGTAGGAGGAATCATAAAGTAACAATGAAAACAATAGCCAGTGTTGAGTATAATGACTATTTTATTGTGCTCCAGGTGCTCTTCAAGTATTTTATAGTCAGTACTTCATTTTTTTTTTTTTTTTTGCGATACGCGGGCCTCTCACTATTGTGGTCTCTCCCGTTGCGGAGCACAGGCTCCGGACACGCAGGCTCAGCGGCCATGGCTCACGGGCCCAGCCGCTCTGCAGCATGTGGGATTTTCCTGGACTGGGGCACGAACCCGTGTCCCCTGCATCAGCAGGCGGACTCTCAACCACTGCGCCACCAAGGAAGCCCTCAGTACTTCATTTAATCCTCACTTTTACAGATGATGAAATTGAGACTTAGGAAGATTAAATGACTTATCTAAGGTCCCACAGTGAGTAAGAAGACTCACTCTTGTTTGTTTAATTCCAAATGTCCAATCTCTTAACTGCTACTACTCTAGACTGCCTTCTTAGATTTAGGAAAAACAATAAGAGTTAATATCCCTGAAAGTGTTTTGAAAAAAGTCCTTAATGGTTGTTACCTCTTAAGTATTTATAGTTTGTTATCAGATTTTGCTGCATTCTGTCTTATTGAAAAAGTGCAGGGTGGGGAGAGAGAGAGAGGGTAAAGTAGGTGAGGAAAAGAAGGGATGGAAGAGGAAGAATAATTAACTCTCATCCTGGAGTGGATAGTTTGCCCTATTCAAGAATCCAAATGGATAACCTCTAGGCTTCTCATGCTCTTTGGTAAGGGTGTGCCACCCAAAGCTGAGGTGATGCAGTGAAAATGACATAAATAACCCCCATCTCCCTTCTGCGTTCATGAACAAATTCCTCGCCCAATGATTTGTGGCCAGGGTAGCAGGGTTGGTTTTACTCAACACAAGTCATAGTAACTTAGTAAGCAAGAACTTTTTCAGGACACTTTCCTTAAAAGGTCTATAGACACAGGCCAAGCAGGCCTCTGAGGTTACCTCAACTTCTCCTAGAGCCTACTGAGTACAAATCTGTATGATTCTCCTAGGGCTAAATCAGATGATGGACAATATAAAAATTGGACCCAGCCTCCAGATGATAGGAAGAGTGCCATTGCCCTGGGTATAAGAGTTCTTCCAACCCCAAGACTATGCACTGAAATATTTGCTGCTATACCAGTGCTTATTCCCCACTTCCAAAACCACTGCTCTCTGCTGGGTACACTCTGGGGTCTTACGGGTTTCAACTCCCATTTCTAATTAGCCGTGTACGAGTCTGACTCCCTGAATGTAAAAAAGTTTGTTTTCTTTAATATGAACCATAAGAGCTCAGGATCCAGCTGGCCCTAGATACTTAAGGGAACTGTTCAGCTCTGCTTTAGTGGCAATTGCCTTTGCTGGTTGAAAGCTCTGTTTTGCTCCCCAACTGTGTTTGTGTGTGACTTATATAAATTAGCAACTTTGGGAACTGCAGGTGATTTTAAGATACAAACTTTTACTTTAATAACAGTGTAAGTGAGAACCATACCTTCTGAAACTAACCTGAAATATGTACTCTTGCATTCACTTCCTGACCATACTCTAGCTTTCTTCTCCAGCTGGAACAGCCCTTCACCAGAGGTGGCCTGGGTTCATTGCAAAGACAGCCAGGTCTCAAAGATGCACCTGGCATTGACTTTCCCATAGTGTCTTTGAGGTTAAGAATTTCTGGGTCATCTTCCTTCTGATTCTCTTCTGTTACTGACTTACTAGACATGATCCCTGACAAAGTCCACACATATGGGAATTGGTCTTAGAATAGGAAAAACCAAGTCATTGGACACTAGACCTTTGAATACACCATCCTGGTTTGCCTAGGATTGTTCCAGGTTTAGCACTGAAAATCCTACGTCAAGAGAATCCCCTACATCCAAAGGAAACCAGGATGGTTGGTTACCCTACTAGACTTGTCTTAGGCCATATAGTACAATAGAAACAACACTGGTCTTCAAAGATCTGGGTTCAAGTCCTACCAGTGTCACTTATTATATTTAACCATATATTCTTCAGTTTGTTCATAGTATTTAACAAGATTTTGATTCTATATTATTCTCTATAGTATTAGAGAGTAAACTCAATGAGCGCTAGTATCATGTCTTCTTTGTTCCCTGGTGCATCTTCAACACTTAGCACAATGCCTCGCATGAAGTAGGCACTCAACACTTACCTAATGAATGAATGAGTTAATAAGTCATGTATTTGCACTAGCCCTCCATTTTCTCATCCATAATGGAAATATAATTACTTCCAAGAATTGAGACAATCTATGTGTGAGAGAGACAGTGTATATATTTCATAGGACACACAAAAAAACCACTGATGATTGTGATTATGATGTGTGCTTGATAAAAATACCTGCCTTTTACTGAGGAATGTACTGAGTTCTAGGCCCTATCAATGTTTTATTTTGTTTCATCTTTATAATTATCCTTCAAATAGGTGTAGGTAGGTATTATACCCATTTTAGAAATGAGGAAACTAAGATTGCAAAGAGTTATGGTCAACTACAAAGTTAGAGGGCACAGTCCTCAAGATAACCCTCACTTGTGACACCAACTGCACGTTTGGATGGTTCCTAAAACCACCCTCATGTAAGATAATTCACTGGAAGGACTCACAAAACTTACTGAAAGCTATCATATTCACAGTTATGGTTTATTACAAGGAAAGAACACACGTTGAAATCAGCTAAAGGAAGAAGCACATAGGGCAGAATCCAGGAGAAATACCAAATGTAAAGCTTCCATTATCTTCTCCCTGTGGATTCAGGACACATTACTCTCCTGGCATTGATGTGTGCCAATATGCATGGAGCATTGCCAAACCAGAAAGCTTAGGCAAGCTCAGTGCTCAGAGTTTTTACTGAGACTCTGTTATATAGACATGACTGATTGATTGCCAACATGGTTAATTTCAATTTCCAGACTGATACAAAAGCACCTACTCTAAATCACATTGTTATTGTCTGGTTAGCCCAAAGGCCCAGACAAAGAAATATTATCTTCCAGAAGCTGAAGGAAAAGTCCAGATCCTTTTTTGAACAAGTTTAGTTTCTTTACTATATAGAGGTGCAGAGATGTCAATCAACTTGCCAGAGGTTGCAGAGCTAGTACATGTAAACTCTAGTCAACCTCCCTCCAGTACCTATGTTTTTAGTTTCTATTATTTTCCCTGTGTGTCTGACAAATGATGTTTTTTTTTTTTTTTTTTTTTTAAACATCTTTATTGGAGCATAATTGCTTTACAATGGTATGTTAGTTTCAGCTTCACAACAAAATGAATCAGTTATATATATACATATGTTCCCATATCTCTTCCCGCTTGCGTCACCCTCCCTCCCACCCTCCCTATCCCACCCCTCCAGGCGGTCACACAGCACCGAGCTGATCTCCCTGTGCTATGCGGCTGCTTCCCACTAGCTATCTACCTTACGTTTGGTAGTGTATACATGTCCATGCCTCTTTATTGCTTTGTCACCGTTTACCCTTCCCCCTCCCCATAGCCTCAAGTCCATTCTCTAGTAAGTCTGTGTCTTTATTCCTGTTTCACCCCTAGGTTTTTCATGACATTTTTTTTTTTTTCTTAAATTCCATATATATGTGTTAGCATACGGGTCTCTTGTAGACAGCAAATATATGGGTCTTGTTTTTGTATCCATTCAGCCAATCTGTGTCTTTTGGTGGGAGCATTTAGTCCATTTACATTTAAGGTAATTATCGATATGTGTGTTCCCATTCCCATTTTCTTAATTGTTTTGGGTTTGTTATTGTAGGTCTTTTCCTTCTTTTGTGTTTCTTGCCTAGAGAAGTTCCTTTAGCAGTTGTTGTAGAGCTGGTTTGGTGGTGCTGAACTCTCTCAGCTTTTGCTTGTCTCTAAAGGTTTTAATTTCTCCATCAAATCTGAATGAGATCCTTGCTGGGTAGAGTAATCTTGGTTGCAGGTTTTTCTCCTTCAACACTTTCAATATGTCCTGCCACTCCCTTCTGGCTTGCAGAGTTTCTGCTGAAAGATCAGCTGTTAACCTTATGGGGATTCCCTTGTGTGTTATTTGTTGTTTTTCCCTTGCTGCTTTTAATATGTTTTCTTTGTATTTAATTTTTGACAGTTTGATTAATATGTGTCTTGGCGTATTTCTCCTTGGATTTATCCTGTATGGGACTCTCTGTGCTTCCTGGACTTGATTAACTATTTCCTTTCCCATATTAGGGAAGTTTTCAACTATAATCTCTTCAAATATTTTCTCAGTCCCTTTCTTTTTCTCTTCTTCTTCTGGAACCCCTATAATTCGAATGTTGGTACGTTTAATGTTGTCCCAGAGGTCTCTGAGACTGTCCTCAGTTCTTTTCATTCTTTTTTCTTTATTCTGCTCTGCAGTAGTTATTTCCACTATTTTATCTTCCAGGTCACTTATCCGTTCTTCTGCCTCAGTTATTCTGCTATTGATCCCATCTAGAGTACTTTTAATTTCATTTATTGTGTTGTTCATCGTTGCTTGTTTCATCTTTAGTTCTTCTAGGTCCTTGTTAACTGATTCTTGCATTTTGTCCATTCTACTGTCCATTCTAGCTCCAAGATTTCGGATCAACCTTACTATCATTATTTTGAATTCTTTTTCAGGTAGACTGCCTATTTCCTCTTCATTTGTTAGGTCTGATGGGTTTTTATCTTGCTCCTTCATCTGCGGTGTGTTTTTCTGTCTTCTCATTTTGCTTATCTTACTGTGTTTGGGGTCTCCTTTTTTGCAGGCTGAAGGTTCGTAGTTCCTGTTGTTTTTTGTGTCTGTCCCCAGTGGCTAAGGTTGGTTCAGTGGGTTGTGTAGGCTTCCTGGTGGAGGGTACTAGTGCCTGTGTTCTGGTGGATGAGGCTAGATCTTGTCTTTCTGGTGGGCAGGTCCACGTCTGGTGGTGTGTTTTGGGGTGTCTGTAGACTTATTATGATTTTGGGCCGCCTCTCTGCTAATGGGTGGGGTTGTGTTCCTGTCTTGCTAGTTGTTTGGCATAGGATGTCCAGCACTGTAGCTTGCTGGTCGTTGAGTGAAGCTGGGTGCTGGCGTTGAGATGGAGATCTCTCGGAAATTTTTGCTGTTTGATATTATGTGCAGCTGGGAGGTCTCTTGTGGATCAGTGTCCTGAAGTTGGCTCTCCCACCTCAGAGGCACAGCACTGACTCCTGGCTGCAGCACCAAGAGCCTTTCATCCACAGGGCTCCTTAATTTGGGATGATTCGTTGTCTATTCAGGTATTCCACAGATGCAGGGTATATCAAGTTGATTGTGGAGCTTTAATCCGCTGCTTCTGAGGCTGCTGGGAGAGATTTCCCTTTCTCTTCTTTGTTCTCACAGCTCCCAGGGGCTCAGCTTTGGATTTGGCCCCGCCTGTGCGTGTAGGTCGCCGGAGGGCGTCTGTTCTTTGCTCAGACAGGACGGGGTTAAAGGAGCCGCTGATTCGGAGGCTCTGGGTCACTCAGGCCCGGGGGTAGGGAGGGGCACGGAGTGTGGGGCGGGCCTGCGGCGGCAGAGGCCGGTGAGAAGTTGCAGCCTGAGGCGCGCCTGTGCGTTCTCCCGGGGGAGTTGTCCCTGGATCCCGGGACCCTGGCAGTGGCGGGCTGCACAGGCTCCCCGGAAGGGCGTGTGGCTAGTGACCTGTGTTCGCACACAGGCCTCCCGGTGGCGGCAGCAGCGGCCCTAGCGTCTCATGTCTGTCTCTGGGCTCCGCACTTTTAGCCGCGGCTCGCGCCCGTCCCTGGAGCTCTCTCAAGCAGCGTTCTTAATCCCCTCTCCTCGTGCACCAGGAAACAAAGAGGGACGTAAAAGTCTCTTGCCTCTTCGGCAGTTCCAGACTTCTCCCCGAACTCTCTCCCGGCCAGCCGCGGTGCACTAACGCCCTGCAGGCTGTGTTCACGCCGCCAACCTCAGTCCTCTCCCGGCGCTCCGACAAAAGCCGGAGCCTCAGCTCCCAGTCCCGCCCGCCCCGGCGGGCGAGCAGACAAGCCTCTCGGCTGGCGAGTTCCGGTCGGCCCGATCCTCTGCGCTGGAATCTGTCCGCTTTGTCCTCCGCACCCCTGTTGCTGTGCTCTCCTCCGCGGCTCCCAAGCTCCCCCACTCCGCCTCCCGAAGCCTCCACCCGCGAAGGGGCTTCCTAGTGTGTGGACACTTTTCCTCCTTCACAGCTCTCTCCCGCTGGTGCAGGACCCGTCCCTATCCTTTTGTCTCTGTTTAGTTTTTTCTTTTGCCCTACCCAGGTACGTGGGGGGTTTCTTGCCTTTTGGGAGGTCTGAGGTCTTCTGCCAGCGTTCAGTAGATGCTCTGTCCAAATGATGTTTTAATGTGTTATAAAATAATGTGTACTTTTATATATAGATCAAAGAAAGGCTTGACTAGAAGTAAAAATAATGGGCAGAAGGCAGAAATATTACTCCTCCCCCATCTACCTTTTCCCTCCCACTGTTCTCCAACTTGAACCATTTTTTATGCTTTGAACCCTAACCTAGGTCCACACTGGGAAAAATGTAAAGTAGATGAAGGTGGATAGATAGTTTGTTTAGGGCATACTCCTATTCCACTAACCTCCTCTCTTGTGCACTCAGACTCATAAACACACTCACATATACACACGCACATGCTCAAGAGTGCACACACACACACACACATCTTCTCACAATGGGCTCTATTCTCCATGGCCTATTTGAGAAATTCCATCTTAAGTGTTAAATAAAATTTGAAAATTCTTCCCAGGGCCATTTTTTAAAAAAAATATGAGGCTCTTGAACATAGAACAATCATGAAGGCAAAGAAATTAATATAATTTGATGAGATTTAAAACAGGTGTTTGTGAAGCTATATTATCTTACTGGATATCCTCAAATTCACAATACGGCCAGCTATCCCATTCACTTGTGTGGTGCTAGGGGCCAGAGACAGGGGTGGAAAAACAGCAAGTACAAAGAGGAGAGAGAAACAGGGAAGGAAGGCAGGAGAGACACTCTGAAGCTCTGAAATAATCTGCGCCTGTTCAGAAGTGGGGAAACAGAATTCAAAGGTCCACATCACACAGAAGAGCATCCAAAGCTTAAATAAACAAGAGCAGGCTTAGGGTATATTTAACAAAACGAAGGTAAGGAGTTTGATAAAGCCCATTTTTTGGTTATATCTTTCTAATGGAAAAGGACAAATAATGCAAAATTACAGCTAATTTATTATAGAGGCTAACAGAAGAAACAGCAGTAGCCTTAGAGACAGACACACCAGAGTTTAAATCCCAACTCTACTAATAGCTATGTGACCATAGGAAGATTATATACCTTCTCTAACCCTCAGTTTCTCACCAGTACAACTAGTGCTAATAATAGAACAAATCTCATAGGACATTTACAGTGATTAAATAAGTGTTTAGCACTGTGTTTGGCACAAGGCAAACATCCAATAAATGAGTTATAATAATGATGATGATGATATGTACTGTTTTCATGTATAAAATGGAAATAACTGTCCTGCTGTATCACAGGGCTTTGGGAACATCTTTTTCTATACTGAATGTGAAAATGCTTTCCAAGAAGTACATTACCAGGTCTTTGAGGTCATTGTTGCCTCTAATCCTTATTTGGCAATGGGCAATAGTGCATAAAAGGGTGATGACTGGAGTATGTACTGAGCCATTCTCTCAGGTGTGACAAAAACATTAGCAAAGTTTTGTTAACCTGCTTGGTACAATGGTAACATCTTGCATTATGGGGGTCATACATACAGATTTGAATCCAGGATATGCCACTTTCAAGTTGTGTGACCTACATATTTTCCTAGAGAAAATGGAAAATGCTTAGACTTTCTGAGACTCAGTACTCTTATCTGTAAAACAGGAGTGATAGCAAATACCTTGCAAGTTATGTAAAGGACCTATCACAGTGTATTACATTCTTTTGCCCCTCAGTGTTTCCAGAGATTAAAGAATGAGCATTTTCTTTAACAGATAAACAATAGATACAATAAAATATTTTTATACAAACCACTTGTCACACACACATACATAATGTGTACATGTATAAATACATAAATATATATATATACACGCATATATTGGAAAGACCCTCTTTCCCCCATTGAATGACCTTGCCCCCCCAGTTAAAATCAATTGACCATAGATGTATGTGTGTTTTCCTAGACTCTCAATTCTATCCCATTGATCCATGTGTCTATACTTAACGCCACTATCACACTGTAGCTTTGCAGTGTTTTAAAATCAGAAAGTGTGAATCCTCCAACTTTGTTCTTCATTTACAAATTATTTTCATTATTCAGAGTCCCTTGTACTTCCACAAGAACTTTCAAATTAGCCTGTCCACTTTTTCCAAAAAAAAAAAAAAGGGAGTTAGAATTTTGATAGGTAGTGCATTGAGTCTGTACATCACCTTGGGGAGTATTGTTATCTTAACAACATTAAGTCTTCCCATCCATGAATACAGTATGTCTTTTCATTTTTTTAGGTCTTTTAAAATTTCTTTAAGTGATGTCTTACAGTATCAGTGTATAATTCTTACATTTCCTTGGCTAAATGTATTTCTAAGGATTTTACTCTTTTTCATGCTATTAATGGGATTTTTTTCTTAATTTTATTTTCAGATTATTTTTGCTGTTGTATATTTTTGTATATTGATCTTGTATCTTGCAACCTTGATGAATACATTAGTTATCTTTAATAGATTTTTAGTGGATTCCTGGGCATTTTATAAATAGAAGATCATGTCATCTGAAAGTAGTTTTATTTCTTTACCAATCTGGATTATTTTAATTCATTTTCTTGCCCAATTGCCCTGCTATTACCCTGTACCTCCAATACAATGTTCAGTAAAAGTAGAAAGAGTGGGCATTCTTACTTCATTCTTGACATTTGGGAAAAACCTTTCAGTCTTTCACCACTAAGTATTCTTCTAGCTCTGGGTTTTTCATAGATTACTTTTATCAGGATAAGGAAATTCCTTTGTATTCTGAGTTTATTGAGTGTTTTTTATCATGAAATGGTATTGGGTTTTGTCAAATGTTTCTTCTGTGTCTGTTGAGATGATGATGTGGGTTTTTATCTCTTTATTCTATTCATATTACAAAGGTTCAGAAATCAAGACTATGTGATCCTGGTATAAGAATAGACATAAAGGTTAATGGAATAGATTTGAGAGTCCAGAAGAAACCCCATATATCTATGGTCAATTGAGTTTTTAATAAGGGTGCAGAAAACACTCAATGGGGAATGAACAGTGTTTACAACAAATGGCACTAGAACAGCTGGATATCCACATGTGAAAGAATGAATTTGGACACCTATCTAACACTATATACAAAACTTAAAAAAAAATGGATCATATATATCATATATATACATATGATATATATATTAACTAAAACTATAAAACTCTTAGAAGAAAACATAGGTGTAAATTGTTTTGATCTTGGATTAGGCAGTGGGTTTTAGATATGAAACTTAAAGTACAAGCACCAAAGAAAAAGTAGATAAATTAGACTGCATCAAAATGAACAACTTTTGTGCACAAAGGATACAATGAAGAAAACGAAAAGTCAACTCACA
This sequence comes from Pseudorca crassidens, assembly GCF_039906515.1. NCBI lineage: Eukaryota > Metazoa > Chordata > Mammalia > Artiodactyla > Delphinidae > Pseudorca > Pseudorca crassidens. The sequence continues at coordinate 41,681,394 of NC_090317.1, read as the reverse complement.
TAATGGGAGAAAAAGTTTGCAAGTCATATATCCAGAATATATCAAGAACTCTTATAAATCAACAAAATATAACTCATTTTTTATGGGTTGGGCTTGAATAGACATTTCGCCAAAGAAGATATACTAATGGCCAATAAGCACATGAAAAGATGCTCAATATTATCAGTCATTAGGGAAATGTAAATCAAAACCACTATGAGATACCATTTTACATCACTTAGAATGACTATAATTAATTTAAAAAAAGAAAAAATAATGAGTGTTGGTGAGAATATGGAGAAATTGGAAACCTAATGCGTTGCTGATGGGAAGGTAAAATGGTACAGCCATTATGGAAAATAGTTTGGCAATTTCTCACAAAGCTAAACCTAGAGTTACCATATGACCCAGCAATTACATTCCTAGATATATACTCAAGAGAAATGAAAATGTGTATCCATGCATACACTCGTACATGAATATTCATAGCAGCATTATTCATAACAGTCAAAAAGTGGAAGCAACCCAAATGTCCATCAACTGATGAATGGGAAAAAACAGTGTGTTATGTTCAATATATTCAGATATGCATATGTTGTTTGTTGTGTAGCAGTAATTAACTATAATTGGAAAATGTCCTGTTTTATGGTTCTCTGAATTCTCAGTGATTTTTCCTTTCCCCTAACTCAAACTACTTTCCCTTAGCATAATCCTTTCCCTGCCCCACATACAAACTGCCTCAATAGAAATATAAGCAATGTAAGTAGGGTTTCCAGTATAGATTTTAGTATCGATGGGGCTACTACAGAATCTCCTGGTGTGGGCTATGTTTGAGATATGTAACTATATGCCTGGAACTGTGGAAAACAAAGATGGGAAATGTACCCATTATATAGGGAAAAGGGTTCGCATTTTGTCCCTTTTCCTTTCTCTAAGAATGGAACACAATGCTCATTCCAGAAGATAAGTGAAAAGTACTTCTGAGATAGCATGTGGTAGAAGTGTCTACACCTTCACTGGGACCCTTGAGAAGCAAAATGTCCTTTTTAAGGCTGGACAACTCTGAATTTTAACATTATCTCCCTCTTCATAGTATGATGCATCCATACATCTCTTATAGAATTTTTGTCTTTTACTGGCCCCTTCAATTTCCTCCTTCTGCCTCCTGCCCTTAATCCTTATTTTTAATTTCTCTGTGTCTGTTTTCTACTCTGTTTCCTTGATAAAGAACAGTTTACAATTCTTTCATTTTTACTATCTAGACAGAATTTTCATAACTAGGTCTGCCTACTTCTCTTGATCAGTCCCTTCCTTTCTGGCCTCCCTAATCTGCTCTCTGGTTCTACCTGTAATTCTTGGCTGGATTCCCCATTTGTTCCTGCTACTGGTCACCTAACAGGAAAAATCCCCACAGGGTATCTTTCACTTTGAAACACTTTTTTGTCTTGCCTCTGAGTCACAGAAATTTGGTCACCTAAGTAAAGGAAATATATTTTCAAATACAGGGTGTCTTCCTGGGCACAATTTGAAATGACTCCTAGGAAAATCTCTGATCGTGTGTTCCCAAATATTTAGATATATTTTGATCTGCAGGCCTTCCTTATGCTGTCCACACTTTGTTTGAAAGGAGTGTGCTTCATAAAGCATCAGACTGAATACAAGAAAATCAATAAGCAATCTGTGTGATAATTAATTAAGGTGCCAGAATGAATTACTGTTTCTTCCCCTCCTGATTTGGGTCATAGTCGCATTTGATTTGGGAAGTTGTCCATTTTCAGTTATGGTTTGTTCTGTGTTCTTCTGATGTAACTGGAATGAATGACTGACAAGAAAAATCACGTCATGTCAGAAAACTATGGGGTAAATGTAACATGGCGAAGGTGTGGTTTGAAAAAAGTTATTTCCAAGACAGAGCTGATATTAGGACAAGGTAGTGGGGGAGAAAATTCTCTCTTCACATCTGTAGTCAAGACTGTGATGAAGCCAACTGTGTTCTCTATACATTGCTCTCAGTTTGTGTGTATTAATTCAGCAAACATTTAGTGAGCAAATACTCGGTCAGGCACTGTACAATGCACTAGGGGTGTAGCCATGTACAAGAATGTTGTGACCCCTGAGAGAATTTATAGTCTAAAAAGGGAGACCAATATTAAACAGTCACATACATAGTTCATTAATTATAATTTTAAGTGCTTCCATAATAAGCTTCAGCTAACTGGATTTTTCCACAACCTTAAGATCACTACTATTCAAACTAAAGCCAGGAAACATCTTGAAAGCTTTCTATGCCCTTCTGTATATCATAAAGTCTTAAGACGTAAGTAAATAATGGATAAAGGGATTCCTTCTCAGGGTTGCAGTGGGAGGTCTTAAGTAACCCTAGTTTGGAGTTTAGAGTATCAGACAACATGTTCCAACCAAAGAAAGTCTTCAATAGTATAATTCAGCTAATTTCCTAATCCCAATCTCTGCTTCCTTGGTGCTTATCTTAGAGATATCAGTCCTCACTGAACATGGCCTGAAGTCTGACTGGTAAAAATGATCAAGAACAGCCTGTTTTGGTAGATAGTGAATGCTGGTGGGAGGGGTGGGGGATGATGGCAGTTCTCTGGCAGAGAGACATTCTTAATAGGAAGGATTTTCTGGATTGCCTGGTGTTAAAAATATCAAAATGATTGAATGAAGGAGGCTGGAGAATTCAACAAGTGAATAGGTTCCTACTTATTCTGGATGGTGTAGGTTATTAGCAGCCTGAAGGTAGGGGGCCTGAAGCAGATATCTTCAGGCATAGGATTCTGTGAAGTTTAACTTGCTGAGACACTAGAAGAATTGCTGAATGCCAACTCCACTTTCCTTAAATGTGCATTTAAAGAGCACTTGCTGGTGCCAATTTATTCTTAGCTCTGTGGGTCTTCCTATGTATATGTCACATAGACAGGGAAATTGCTTATATTTGATTCAAGGGTCCCAGCCTAAATGTGCTCACAGTTTTCATAACTCAAGTTAGTGTAATTATACTCAACTTAGAGAATGAGTAACTGCCCCTTTCTTACCCCTATGGGTATGTGATTAATTGGCTTCGTAGTAAAAATGTCTTCACCACAGACCTAAGCTCCAATGGGCTCCCAGAAGGTTAGGTTTTAAATCTAGATAGAGTTTATTTGGTGCTACCTCATTAAACTTGGATAAGTCAAGTTTAAAAACTCAGTCTTTTCTGATCAGCAAGGGCAGGACAAGCCTAAAGTAAACACAAGAGTTTACCTAGCATCTGTTCCAGACAGATGCCAAATGCTAGGTGACTAGCACACCTTTATGCCTGAGAATGCTACATTTTAATGATTAGTCCTATTTTAGAATAAGTGGCACATAGAGTCTTTCTGAGATCTTTTGGGGATAACATTTTTGGGAGAGTCATTCTGACTCCATTTGCATATAAGCTGTCACCAGTATCTACTTGGTCTGGGCAATATTAAACATCTTTGATCTGAGGCATATTCAGATATGTGTATAACCAGTATAATGCATATGTAAATGCATCTGTGGTTATCTGAACATGAATGTGTGTGGTGATAGTTGTCTGTTCCTCTAATTCTGGCGATGACTGTGCCATTCCAACAGCCTTAGTGATTATGACCTTCTATCTAACCTGCCTGAAAATAATTAGACATTACTGCTTAAGTGGATGGTTAAGAAAGTGCAGGTAGATGATTCAAAGGACCAAATCAGGTTTTCTTTCTTTACTTTGTGAGACAGTGTACTGTGGTCATTAGGAACACGGACTCATGTGACCTAGGTTTGAATCATGGAACCACAGGTTACAAAGCCTCCCTATGTCTCAGTATCCTCATCTGTAAAATGGAGATTAATGATGGTACCAATCTCATGGGTAGTTGTGCGGATTAGGGAAATTAATCCATGTGAAATGCTTAGCAGAGTACCTGAAACATAGATATCACTCAATGAATGTTAGTCTTGTTATTATCCTTCGAATAAAGCCCCAATCCCCCCTCCCACTTTTCACCCTCTTCACCACTGCTGTAATCCAAGTCACTTTCACCTTTTGCCCAAATTCATTCTAAGCAGTATAATAAGTATAATCTTAAAACATAAATCCTATCAAGGTGTCCTCCTATTTAAAAACTCTCCTTTACTTAGAATAAAACCCAAACTTCTTTCCCTGGTCTACAGAGTTTTAGGTGATCTGATCCATCCTCCGCCTTAGATCTCCCATTCTACTACTCCGCCCTTTCTCACTGAGCCCCAGCTGTGCTTGCCTGCTTGCTGTTACTGAAATCATACAAACGTGTCCTGCCTTATAGCCTTTGCACAAGGTATTTCTTGTGCCTGAACAGTCTTTCCTCTAATTTTTATGTGGCTTGGCTCCTTGTCATTTTGCCTCATCAGAGAGACCTTCTGGGCCACCAACTCTAAAAGAACCACCTAAGCACTACCCACCCAACAACCTGTTTTAAATTTTTGCATAGCACTTACCAATCTTATAGGTCTCTGTTTGTTTGTTTGTTTATAGTCTGTCTCCTCTTACCAGAATGTAATGTTTATGAGAACAGGGTTATTGTTCACTATTTTATTCATTCCATATTTATTTATTGAGGGCCCACTATGTACCAGGCACTGTTCTAGGGTCCCTGGAGATATTGCAGTATATAAAGAGGTAAAATTCACTGCTCTCTTGAAGCTTATTTTCTACTAGGTTTAGATAGACAGTAAGAAAAGAAATTGTAAACTGTATCTATACCAGAGGATGAAAAGCAGGAAAGGAAGTTAATGAATGCCCTGTGGTGATGGTGATGGTGGTGATGGTGGTGATGGTGATGTGTGTGTGTGTGTGTGTGTGTGTGTGTGTGTGTGTGTGTATGTGACAATTTTTAAAAAGATTGTTAGGAAAGGCCACAATGATGTGGGAACGTTTGAGAAAAGACATGAGGGTTGAGGGTTGGAGCCATCTGTATTTTGGGGGGAAGATCAAATATAAATGCCCAGATATGGAACACACAGAGTATACTCAAAGAATATCAAAGAACCCAGTGTGGCTGGAATGGAATAAGTGAATGAGGCTGGGAGTGACGGGAGGGGTGGCCACATCATGTAGGGCATGGTAGGTCATGGTAAGGTCTCTGGATTTTCTTCTAAGCTACATGGAGTGCCAGTGGCTCAATTTGAATAGAGAAGTGGCATGACATATTTTTTAGAAGCATCAATCTGGCTTCTGGATGGAGAATAAACAGTAGGAGGGCAAGGGTAGAAGGAGAGAGACTAATTAATAGGCCATTGCAAAAATACAGTGTAAGAGATGATGGGGATGTATCGATAGAACGGGTGGTAACAGTGGAGCTGGTGAGAAGTAGTCAGAGTAAAGTCTGTATGTGTTTAAAAACACAGGCAACAATATTTGCTAATGGATTGGAATGAGGGATGTGAGAGAACGAGAACAAAGATGACGGCATTTTTTCCCCGCTCAAATGAAAGGATGAAGTTGCTGTTTACTATGATGAGGAAGACTGTGAGAGGTTTCTGGGAATGGAGGAACTGTGAGTGCAGTCTTAAGCATATTTGGTTCAACATCTTTTAGACATCATTTTGAGACACAAATAAAATATCTTTGGTGCCTAGAACAGTGCAAGCATAGGGTCAGCACTCAGTAAATATTTTTAACTGAATGAATGAATGCCCTTTAACTTCCCTCTACCTCCTCTCAGTCACAACCACTTCATATTACCAAGTCATTCTACTCTCTCTCCATGGATTCTCACATTTGATATCAAGTGAGACTTTTAAAAAAATTGATAATTTCCTTTGACCTCTTTCTAAGGTATCTCTATTTAGTCTCACACATTCTGTTCTCTGGGAGTATCAAGAAAGCCCTGTTTGCTCTGATTTCCCTTCTGTGGGGAAGGAAAACGGCTAGGATGCCTGTTATTAATCTTCTTACATCAATACTTACATTGTAAACCTATGCAATCTTCTTTGATTAGTCACAGAGAAGACTACTTATACTGACTTGACTAATGAACTTAGTATGCAACTTTTCATGTAATAAGATGATCTGACCAACTTTCCCTTGCAGTTTTTCAAATACCTCCCCAATCCAGATTTTATAGCAAAGCCAGAAAATTCCAGAATATCCACACAGTTCACTAATGTTAATAAATGTGTATGTGTGTACATGTGTGGGCTTATAGTCTCTGGGTACATAAATATGTACAACTGGACATGTACACCCATCTTTGCAACTTGATGGTGGACAAGGCAGAACAGGGATGCTGGGTCCAAGAAAGACAATGAGAGTGAGTGTCTTCTAAGATTATATGACAGATCGCCTCTACCAATTTTTTCATATTCCACATATATGCATTAATACATGATATTTGCTTTTCTCTTTCTGACTTACTTCACTCTGTATGACATTCTCTAGGTCCATCCATGTCTCTACAAATGACCCAATTTCATTCCATTTTATGGCTGAGTAATATTCCATTGTATATATGTACTACATCTTGTTTATCCATTCCTCTGTTGATGGACATTTAGGTTGTTTCCATGTCCTGGTTATTTTAAATAGTGCTGCAATGAACACTGGAGTGCATGTGTCTTTTTGAATTATGGTTCTCTCTGGATATATGCCCAGTAGTGGGATCGCTGGGTCACATGGTAGTTCTATTTTTAGTTTTTAAGGAACCTCCGTACTGCTCTCCATAGTGGCTGTATCAATTTACATTCCCACCAACAGTGTAATAGGATTCCCTTTTCTCTACACCCTCTCCAGCATTTACTGTCTGTGGATTTTGTGATGATGGCCATTCTGATCAGACAATCTTATTTACGAAGCAGAAATAGACACACCAACATAGAGAACCAAGGGGGAAAGGGGAGTGTGATGAATTGGGAGATTGGGATTGACATATATACACTATTGATACTATGTATAAAATAGATGACTAATGAGAACCTACTGTATAGCACAGGGAACTCTACTCAATGCTCTGTGGTGACCTAAATGGGAAGGAAATCCAGAAAAGAGGGGATATATGTATACGTATAGCTGATTCATTTGCTGTACAGTAGAAACTAACACAACATTGTAAAACAACTATACTCCAATATTTTTTTTTGTGTGTGTGGGTGGTACGCAGGCCTCTCACTGTTGTGGCTTCTCCCGTTGCGGAGCACAGGCTCCGGACGCACAGGCTAAGCAGCCATGGCTCACAGGCCTAGCCGCTCCACGGCATGTGGGATCTTCCTGGACCGGGGCACGAACCCGTGTCCCCTGCATCGGCAGGTGGACTCTCAACCACTGCGCCACCAGGGAAGACCCAATAAAATTTTTTAACAAAAATTATGTGACAGAGATTTACATACTAGCACCAACACAGACAAGTCCTTTCAACCTTAGGGCAGGCACAGTGACCCAAGATTAGTTTTGCCATCCTGAGGGTTAGGTGGAAGATTAAGTTACTGATTCCTTAATAAAAGACAAATGATAATTATTTTGTGTAGGGTAGTTTTTAAATGCTTAGGTAGAAGTCTGCTGGGGTGGCTTCTTCTCCTGAAGGGATTGCCTTAATCACTAGAAGTTACCCAGAAGATCCAGTAACTGGGTTGGCTATAGTGTAAAGTTCGCAAACAATATTTCTGTCAGAGAAGGTCCTGATCTCCAGGGCCTTTCTCTCCATTGGTGGTTTCTAGTGCTGCTGAGAGTTGCAGGCTGAGCAGAACCAGAAGCTCCTTCTGAGATCTGCCAGTAGCACTAGCCCTGGGCCCAGAAAAGGGTTTTGGGCCATGAAAGATGAGTCATTGGCTATAACAATTTTATTTCCACAAAGAGGAATATTTAGGGATCATCATCTCCTACTGCTTATGCCTCCCTGTTTTGGAGAAAAGTTGAAGAAAAAAAAAACCCAACGAGGAAGCTTTATAGTAGATATTGGAGGGAGGGAGTTGTTTTGTTATAGGTGTGTATGTGTGTGTGTGTGTGTGTGTGTGTGTGTGTGTGTGTGTGTGTGTGTGTGTAGGCATGGGTGGTGTAAGATCTAAAAATTAAATTCAAAGAATATAAGAATTGGGAAGCAAGGAGCAAATTTATTTTGAAATCTGGTGAGTATAGCTGAATGGACAGTGAATATAAATGTGAATAGCCTTTTGTGGTACAAAAAGGGCTGAAGTTCTTAGTTGGACTCTGGAATAGTCAGGGGACAGGAAAAGCTCATTGGTCCCTGGGCAATGGTTGATGTTGCTAGAGGTCCAGAAAGGGAAGATTTATTAATTCAATCAACAAACAGTTTTTCCCAAGTGCTTTCTTGGTTTTTTGCATGACAAAAATATTATTTTGCCTTATGCTTGATTGAATATAATTCTAGGTTGAAAATAATTTTTCCTGATACAAATTAAGGCATTGCTATAACTGATTACTATCTTTCTTATTTAGCAAAATTTTAACTCTACAATATTATTCAATATTTATTTCAAAGAGTGAAACTATTGAAAGGTCTGAGTAACATTTCCCTGATATGAAATTCTCATTGTATATGATATGGTATTTATTTTATAACAGATTTCCTAATGTTTTATTATATTACTCCACTGTTGCTAATAAGTTTGGTATCTGTATGATTCTCACCTTTGTAATTAATTTTTGCTTCTTGGAAGTTTGCTGAATGTTGCCTTATTCTTCATATGCTAAAATTTCACCATGTCGTTTTTGCTTATGAGCATACACGTACATATATCCATTTGTAAATGTGTGAGTGTATATGTGTGCACACGTACACATGTGTGTATTCAACAAACATTTGTGTTTTTTTATTGGAGTATAACTGCTTTGCAATGTTGTGTTAGTTTCTGCTGTACAACGAAGTGAATCAGCTATATGTATACATATATCCCCTCCCTCTTGGACCTCCCTCCCACTCCCACCCCCCATCTCACCCATCAGTATCATCACAGAGCACCGAAATGAGCTCCCTGTGCTATACTGCAAGTTCCCACTAGCTATCTATTTTAACCATGGTAGTAGTGTATTTATGTCAAACCTAATCTCCCAATTCATCAAACCCTCCCCTTCCCCCACTGTGTCCACACATCTGTTCTCTACATCTGTGTCTCTATTCCTGCCCTGAAAATAGGTTCATATGTACTATTTTTCTATGTTCCACATATATAAGTTAATATATGATATATGTTTTTCTCTTTCTGACTTACATCACTCTGTATGACACACCCTAGGTCCAACCATGTCTCTACAAATGACCCAGTTTCCTTCCTTTTGAAGGCTGAGTAACATTCCATTGTGTATATGTACCACATCTTCTTTATCCATTCATCTGTCAGTGAACATTTAGGTTGTTCCCATGTCCTGGCTGTTGTAAATAGTGCTGCAATGAACATTGTGGTACATATCTCTTTTTTTTTGAATTATGGTTTTCTCAGGGTATATGCCCAGGCGTGGGATTGCTGGGTCATATGGTATTTCTATTTTTAGTTTTTTAAGGAACCTCCATACTGTTCTCCACAATGGCTGTATCCATTTACATTCCCACCAACAGTGTAAGAGGGTTCCCTTTTCTCCACACCCTCTCCAGCATTTGTTGTTTGTAGATTTTTTAATGATAGCCATTCTGATGGGTGTGAAGTGATACCTCGTTGTAGTTTTGATTTGCATTTCTCTAATAATTACTGATACTGAGCATTGTTTCATGTGCCTCTTGGCCATCTGTGTGTCTTCTTTGGAGAAATGTCTATTTAGGTCTTCTGCCCATTTTTTGATTGGGTTGTTTGTTTTTTGACATTGAGTGCATGTGCTATTTGTGTATTTTGGAGATTAATCCTTTGTCCGTTGCTTCATTTGCAAATATTTTCTCCCATTCTGAGGGTTGTCTTTTCATCTTGTTTATGGTTTACTTTGCTTTGCAAAAGCTTTTAAGTTTCGTTAGGTCCCATTTGTTTGTTTATATTTCCATTACTCTAGGAGGTGGGTCAAAACATATCTTGGTGTGATTTATGTCAAAGTGTTCTGCCTATGTTTTCCTCTAAGAGTTTTTTTTTTTTTTTCTTTTTGCGGTATGCGGGCCTCTCACTGTTGTGGCCTCTCCCGTTACAGAGCACAGGCGCCGGACGCGCAGGCTCAGTGGCCATGGCTCATGGGCCCAGCCGCTCTGTGGCATGTGGGATCTTTCTGGACGGGGGCACGAACCCGTGTCCCCTGCATCGGCAGGCAGACTCTCAACCACTGCGCCACCAGGGAAGTCCTCCTCTAAGAGTTTTATAGTGTCCAGGCTTACATTCAGGTCTTTAATTCATTTTGACTTTATTTTTCTGTACGGTGTTAGGGAGTGTTCTAATTTCATTCTTTTACATGTAGCTTTCCAGTTTTCCCAGCACCAATTATTGAAGAGGCTGTCTATTCTCCATTGTATATTCTTGACTCCTTTATCATAGATTAGGTGACCAGAGGTGCGTGGGTTTAAATCTGGGAGTTCTAACCTCTTCCATTGATCTATATTTCTGTTTTTGTGCCAGTACCATACTGTCTTGGTTACTGTAGCTTTGTATTGTAGTCTGAAGTCAGGGAACGTGATTCCTCCAGCTCTCTTTTTCTTTCTCAAGATTGCTTTGGCTATTCGGGGTCTTATGTGTTACCATACAAATTGTGAAATTTTTTGTTCTAATTCTGTGAAAAATACCATTGGTAATTTGATAGGGATTGCATTGAATCTATAGATTGCTTTCGGTAGTATAGTCATTTTCACAATATTGATTCTTCCAGTCCAAGAACATGGTATATCTCTCCATCTGTTTGTGTCATCTTTGATTTCTTTCATTAATGTCTTATAATTTTCTGTGTACAGGTCTTTTGCCTCCTTAGGTAGGTTTATTCCTAGATATTTTATTCTTTTTGTTGCAGTGGTAAATGGGATTGTTTCCTTAATTTCTCTTTCTGGTTTTTTGTTGTTAGTGTATAGGAATGCCAGAGATTTCTGTGTATTAATTTTGTATCCTGCAACTTTACCAAATTCACTGATTAGCTCTAGTAGTTGTCTGGTGATATCTTTCAGATTTTCTAAGTATAGTATCATGTCATCTGCAAACAGTGACAGTTTTACTTGTTCTTTTCCAATCTGGATTCCTTTTATTTCTTTTTCTTCTCTGATTTCTGTGGCTAGGACTTCCAAGACTCTGTTGAATAATAATGTTGAGAGTGGACATCCTTGTCTTGTTCCTGATCTTAGTGGAAATGCTTTCAGTTTTTTACCATTGAGAATGAAGTTTGCTGTGGGTTTGTTATATATGGCCTTTATTATGTTAAGTTAGGTTCCCTCTAGGCCCACCTTCTGGAGAGTATTCATCATGAATGGGTGTGGAATTTTGTCAAAAGCTTTTTCTGCATCTATTGGGATGATCATATAGTTTTTATTCTTTAATTTGTTAATGTGGTGTACCACATTGATTGATTTGCATATATTGAAGAATCCTTGCATCGCTGGGATAAATCCCACTTGAACATGGTGTATGATCCTTTTAATGTGTTGTTGGATTCTGTTTGCTAGTGTTTTGTTGAGGTTTTTTTGCTTCTATGTTCATCAGTGATATTGGTCTGTAATTTTCTTTTTCTTAAAATATATTTGTCTGGTATTGGTATCAGGGTGATGGTGGCCTCATAGAACCAGTTTGGGAGTGTTCATTCCTCTGCAATTTTTTGGAAGAGTTTGAGAAGGATAGGTGTTAGCTCTTTTCTAAATGTTTGGTAGAATTCACCTGTGGAGCCATCTGGTCCTGGACTTCTGTTTGTTGGAAGATTTTTAATAAGTTTCAATTTCATTACTTGTGGTTGGTCTGTTTATACTTTCTACTTCTTCCTGGTTCAGTCTTCAAGGGTTGTACCTTTCCCAGAATTTTTCCATTTCTTCCAGGTTGTCCATTTTATTGGCATATAGTTGCTTGTAGTAATCTCTCATGATCCTTTGTATTTCTCTGGTGTCAATTGTAATTTCTCCTTTTTCATTTCTAATTTTATTGATTTGAGTCCTCTCCATTTTTTTTTTGATTAGTCTGGCTAAAGATTTATCAATTTCGTTTATCTTCTCAAAGTACCAACTTTAGTTTTATTGGTCATTGCTCTTGTTTTCTTTTTTTCTATTTTATTAATTTCTGCTCTGATCCTTATGGTTTCTTTCCTTCTACTAACTTTGGGTTTTGTTTGTCATTCATTCTCTAGTTGATTTAGGTGTAAGGTTAGATTGTTTATTTGAGGTTTTTCTTGTTTCATGAGGTGAGATTGAATTACTATAAACTTCCCTGTTAGAACCGATTTTACTGCGACCTATGGGTTTTGGGTCATTGTGGTTTTGTTGTCATTTATTTCTGTGCATTTTTTACTTTTCTGTTTGATTTCTTTAGCGATTGCTTGGCTATTTAGCAACACACTGTTTAGCCTCCATATGTTTGTGTTTTTTACAGTTTTTTTTTCCTGTAATTGTTTTCTAATCTCATAGAGTTGTGGTCAGAAAAGATGCTTCATATGATTTCAGTTTTCGTAAATTTTCTGAGGCCTGACTTGGAGTCAAGATGTGATCTATCCTTGAGAATATTCTTTCCATGTGCACTTGAGAAGAGAGTGGATTCTGCCACTTTTGGGTGGAATGTCATATAAATATCAATTAAGTCTATCTGGTCTATTGTGTCATTTAAAGTTTCTGTTCCTTATTTATTTTCTGTTTGGATGATCTGTCCATTGGTGTAAGTGAAGTGTTAATGTCCCCCACTTTTATTGTGATACTGTTGATTTCTCCTTTTATGGCTGTTAGCATTTGCCTTATGTATTGAGGTGCTCCTATGCTGGGTGCATAAATATTTATAATTTTTTATATCTTCTTCTTGGATTGATCCCTTGATCATTATGTAGTGTCTTTCCTTATCTCTTGTAATAGTCTTTATTTGAAAGTCTATTTTATCTGATGTGAGAATTGTTACTCCAGGTTCCTTTTGATTACCATTTGTATGGAATATATTTTTCCATCCTCTCACTTTCAAGCTGTATGTATGCCTAGGTCTGAAGTGGGTCTCTTGTAGATAGTATGTGTATGGGTCTTCTTTTTGTATCCATTTAGCCAGTCTGTGTCTTTTGATTGGAGCATTTAATCCATTTACATTCAAGGTAATTATCAATATGTATGTTCCTATTATCATTTTCTTAATTGTTTCGGGTTCATTTTTGTGAGTCTTTTCTTCTTTTGTGTTTCCCATCAAGAGAAGCCCCTTTAGCAATTGTTGTAAAGCTGGTTTGGTGTTGCTGAATTCTCTTAGTTTTTGCTTGTCTTTAAAGGTTTTAATTTCTCCATTGAATGTGAGTGAGATCCTTGCTGGGTAGAGTAATCTTTGTTGTGGGTTTTTCCGTTTCATCACTTTAAATATATCCTGCCACTCCTTCTGGCCTGCAGAGTTTCTGCTGAAAAATCAGCTGATACCCTTATGTTGTTTCCCTTGTATGTTATTTGTTGCTTTTTCCTTGCTGCTTTTAGTATTGTTTCTTTGAATTTACTTTTTGTTAGTTTGATTAATATGTGTCTTGGTGTGTTTCTCCTAGGGTTTATCCTGTATGAGACTTTCTGCTCTTCCTGGACTTAGGTGGCTATTTTCTTCTCATGTAAGGGACGTTTTTGACTATAATCTCTTCAAATATTTTTTCAGACCCTTTCTCTTTCTCTTCTTCTTCTGGAACCCCTGTAATTCAAATGTTGGTACATTTAATATTGTCCCAGAAGTCTCTAAGTCTGTCTTCAATTCTTTTCATTCTTTTTTCTTTATTCTGCTCTTTGATGGTTATTTCCACCATTCCATCTTCCAGCTCACTTATTTGTTCTGCTGCCTCAGTTATTCTCTGTTGATTCCTTCTAGAGTATTTTTCATTTCAGTTATTGTGTTGTTCATCACTGTTTGTTTGTTATTTAGTTCTTCTAGGTCTTTGTTAAACATTTTTTGTATTTTCTCAATCCATGACTCCATTCTGTTTCTGAGATTTTGGATCATCTTTACTATCATTACTCTGTATTCTTTTTCAGGTAGGTTGCCTATTTCCTCTTCATTTATTTGGTCTTGTAGGTGTTTACTTTGCTCCTTCATCTGTAACATATTTTTTTTTTTGTCATCTCATTTTTCTTGTTGTTGGGTTGGGCTGTGTTCCTGTCTTATTAGTTGTTTGACCTGCGGTGTCCAGCACTGGTGTTTGTAACCAGTTGTGTGGATCCTGGTCTTGATGCAGAGATTAGGACCTCTGGGATGCCTCACTCTGATTAATATTCCCTGGGGTCTGAGGTTCTCTGTTAGTCCAGTAGTTTGGACTCAGTGCTCCCACCACAGGAGCTCTGGGCTGACCCCTGGCCTGGGAGCCAAGATCCCGCAAGCCATGTGACATGGCAAAAAAAAAAAAAAAAAAAAAGGCAGAGCAATAATAAAGAAGAAAAATAAAAAATAAAATAAAACTAGAAAAAGAAAGAAAATTATTAGAAAAAGTAAAAGTATAAATGAAACAAAAACAACAATGTAAAATAGAACCACAACAGCAAAAAAAAAAAAAAAAAAAAGCCAGAAAATGCCTTGGCTGTGGGGAGGCAGGGCTTAGGCAGGGGCATGGCTTAGGTGGGGGAGGGCGTTAGGAGGAGAGGGCCTAGTCTCAGGGCCCATGGTACTGTAAAAAGCGTTGGGGAGTTGGTGCTTCGAGGCTTTCGCAGGAGCAGGGTTTAGGCAGGGGGTGGGGCCTAGTCTCAGGACCCACACAGCTGGAAAAGGCCCTGTGGGGAGGTGGAGGGTGGGGCCTAGGCTCGGCCCGGCTAGCAGGGCCCTCAGAGTGAGAAGGGTCAGGCCTGGGACCTTGGCAGGTTCCCTAGGGCCCAAGTGGGAGGTGGAAACTCTGGCCTGTTTCCTTCCTATCCTCCTGTCCCTTGAGGGTCTCTCTCTGTTCTTGCCGATCTCCTCACCATGAATGGACCCATACTGAGTGTGGGAATCCCTCCTCTCCCCCAGCCACCCCTCAGGGGCACCAGTCCCATTCTCCTGCCCTCACGTTCCCCCCACGTCCTACCTGGTCACTCGGGGATTCCTCCCCTTAGGTGTCCAAGGTCCCCCACCAGTGCCTGGTAGTTGCCCTAGTTGTGAGGAGATGTGAACTCTGTGTCCTCCTACTCCGCCATCTTGACTCTACCCCCCAACACACATGTATTGATTAGTCATTCTGGGCTCTATTAAGGCCTTAGTTTACAGTGATAAATCAGACAGACATGATCCATTTTTCTGGAATTCACATCTCAGTGGTTCAGATTGACAAATATGTCAGGAAATAAATTCAATAATAAAAAGTTGTGATAAATGCTATTGAATGTTGACCACAGACACTGTTGTGGTGATTTAGTCTTCATACTTCAAAGCCTGGATGGATCCTACCACACTCTAGCACTTTTCATTACTTGAAATGATCTCAATTCTTCATTTATATATTTATTTTCTATTTCTTCCAACTTTACTCAAAGCTCCAAGAGAGCAAGGGCTTTGGCTGCCTTGTTTACAGCTATATTTTCAGGGGCTTGCTCAGTGTTCAGTAATTATTAGTTTGGTGATTGAATGCAAGCATTCGTATCTTCACGTTATCTTCACATTAGCCCTGTTAGGTGGGAAATACAGAAACTATCATACTGACCCTATAAGATAAGGATATGAGACTTTGGATTGATATAGACTTGGGGGTCAGAATAAAATAAAGACTCTCCTACTACTAATAATTATTATAATGCTTTTATGAATGCTTACTATATGTAAGCCATGGTGCTAGATTCTCTGTATAGATTACTTTGTTGAATTCTCACAACAATTCTGTGAGGTAAGTACTATCATTACCCCCTTTTTATATATGAGGATTCTGAGGTGAAATGACCCATTCAGGGTCATACATCTAGGAGGTGACACAGTCCAGAGTTAATTCCAGTGTGTGTTCTCAATGTTTATGCTCTCTCTACTACACCAAGGTGCTTGACTGGGGCTGTGAGGGCTGCCTGAGCTTTATCTGTGCTGTAGGAGAATGCCAAATAGTGTGTTTCTGACTTATTTCACTGGCATTTGGACTCATTATTTTAGTTTGAGTACTGCAGAGAAAGAAACCAGAACAAGAAAGAGAAAGTTAGTTCCTCAAGCTTATGTGTTCTCTCACTGATAAAGCTAAGGCCAGAACTAGAGCTCCTGAATTGCAGTTCAGTTTTATTTGATACAGCCATGTTATCTCCTCCCTTGTCTCAGTGACTTTCAAATGTAGTTCCTCCTAGAAAGGTTTGTTTTCTGAATGGGGCTACAAATATTAAAGTCTCCTTGTATTTTGTGAACCTTGACAGTGATGATTGTATAGATCCATTTCTGGGCAGCTTCCAATTCTGTACTTTCTATTGAGGAGAAGGGAAATAGCCTGAGCAAAGTAGAATGTGAGGTCTCCTTGGTTTGAAGACCTATCCTCAACTTTATAGTCATAAAAATTCATAGCCAACTTGTGGAAGAGATGTAGTCAAGAAGATCCAAAATAAAAGCACATGGTGTTAAGAACAGCTAGACAGAATGAGTTCACTGAAGTTTGACCAGTACAGATATAGTGAATAAGAGCTTCCTACTTGGTGCAGATTTCAGGGGCCTGAAAACATGGAAGTCCCATCATTTGCTCTTTAAAATATTTGTATATGACTTTTATTAAATTTGGAAATATAAGAATACCTAGAGTGAGGAAATATAGAAAGGTAATGTCACAAACCATTTGTTACCAGTTCATTTATCAGTGCAGCTGTCACATAGGAAAAGTATAAAGAATGTGACATAGAAGAGCTAAATTTAGATGAGAGGAAGTATTCATGATTAAGAGCTTGGCCTCTGGAGTCATTCTGCCTTCATTAAAGCCTGGCTCTTCCGTCTGCTACCTTCACAGCCATGGAGGAGTCACTTTTCCTTTCTGTGCCTCAGTTACTCCATCTATAAAATGGGGCTAATTATAATATCTACAGCCTAGGAGTTTTCTAAATACAAAATGAGATTAATTGAAGAAATGGCTTAGAACCGTGTCTGGCATAGCAGTAAATGGTAACAATTACTATTGTTGTCATATGGGAGAAAAGGTCAGAAAATTAAAACTTGTTTCCTTATACTATACCATGTGATTCAGTAAACATTTATTGTGCCCTCCGTCTGAGCCAAGCACTGTGCTAGGCACAGGAAAGAAGGCTGAGATGCATCCCCTGCCCTCAAGAGGTGTCCAATCTAAGAGGATACAGATTTTATAAAGCCATTTTTCTTCTCAGTGAACATTTCCAACCACAGGCATTATTTGCCACCATTTATCTCCTTCTCTTTATCACTTAGCTTTCAGTATACATAATTTTAAAGACCAGATGGTGTTAAACTGCCTATTTTAGGACTGGTTGTAAAAGTTCATTCTTTATCTTACTTTTAACACAGTATCTTAATGAGAAAACCATTCACAAAGCATTTTTAGAGTACTTATTCTTAGTGGGTACCTTGGGAATGATATAAAAAGGAATGCAGCTATCAGGCTTTAGGGAAAGTACCAGCCTTGAAATCAGAAAATTTGAGTTTGGGTAAGAACTTTGACCAGTTGAGTGACCTTGGATGAGTCATTTAACAGCTGTGTTGCTGAGAATATTAAATGAATTAGAAAATGGAAAGCAGCTGGATTCAAGAATTATCCTGTTATTCAGTCTTTCATTCACTCAGCAGAAGACAAAAGGGTCTCTGCTTTAAATGAGGTCATTTCCCTTGAGGGGATGGAAAAAGCTATTCCATGCAAATGGAAATCGAAAGAAAGCTGGCATAGCAATACTTATATCAGAAAACATTTGACTTTAAAATAAAGACTGTTACAAGAGACAAAGAAGGACACTACATAGTGATCAAGGGATCAATCCAAGAAGATCTAACAATTGTAAATATATATGCACCCAACATAGGAGAACCTAAATATATAAGGCAAATTTTAAGAGACACAAAAGGAGAAATCTACAGTAACACAATAATAGTAGGGGACTTTAACATCCCACTTACATCAAAGGACAGATCTTCCAGACAGAAAATCAATAAGGAAATATAGACCTTAAATGACACATTAGACGAAATGGACTTAATTGGTATATATACAGCATTCCATCTGAAAACAGCAGCATACAATTTCTTCTCAAGTGCCCATGAAATGTTCTCCAGCATAGATCACATACTAGGCTACAAAACAAGGCTCATTAAATTTAAGAAAATTGAAATTATATCAAGCATCTTTTATGACCACAAAGCTATGAGACTAGAAATCAACTACAAGAAAATAAAACTGCAAAGAACACAAAAACATGGAAACTAAAAAATATACTACTAGACAACCAGTGGATCACTGAATAAATCAAAGAGGAAATAAAAAACAATACCTAGAGACAAATGAAAACATGACAGTCCAACCTATGGGACACAGCAAAAGCAGTTCTAAGAGGGAAGTTTATAGTGATACAAGCTCACCTCTGGAAATAAGAAAATTCTCAAACAACCTAACCTTACACCTAAAGGAGCTAGAGAAAGAAGAACAAACAAAACCCAAAGTTAGTAGAAGGAAAGAAGTCATGAAGATCAGAGCAGAAATAAATGAAATAGAATCCAGAAAAACCAACAGAATAGATCAATGAAACTAAAATCTGGTTCTTTAAAAAGAACTCATTTTCTTTGAGAAGATTTAGAAAGACATAAAAGCCATAACTTGCTTCCCATTCTCCCATCCTCTACCATGGCACCAAAATTTTATTTTGCCAAGTTTATCAGTGACTTTATTGTCAATAAATCCTATGGTCACTTCTAGATCCTCATTTTATGTGACTTTTCAACAGTATTCGCCATATTTGGCCAGTCTCTCTTTGACACAGTGTCTTCCTTGTGCTTCTGTGACACAGTCTTCTGGTTTCCTTTATAGCTGCTCTTTCTCAGACTCCTTTTTAAGCCCTCTTCCATTATCTACAAATTATATGACAGAAGTCCTCAAGGATCAGTCATATCTAGACCCTCTTTTCTTCACACAAGTCTACCCTCCCTAGGCTTCAGTTACCATCTGTACATAAAGGAGACCCAGATCTATTCATCTTTAGCCAAGCTGTCCTGGACTAAAAACCCACATAGCCAACTGCCTTGTCAACAACTGAATCTGGATGTCCATATCCTACAAGTATCTTAAACTCAAAATGTTACAAGATGAATTTATCAACTAATCTCTCTTCTGCAACACATTCAGCTACTCCTTTAATTGTTCCCATTTCAGTAAAGGGTAAGACCATCCACCCATTATGGCAGAAATGTAGGTTTCACCCTTGAGAGTATTCTTCTTCATCCCTCCCCAGTCTAATCCATTAGCAAGTTCGGTTGCTATTTACACCAAAATATCTTTCTTTTTTTCTTCATTGGGTCTTCGTTGCTGTGCATGGGCTTTCTCTAGGTTTGGCGAGCAGGGACTACTCTTCATTGGGATGTGCAGGCTTCTTTTTGTGGTGGCTTCTCTTGTTGTGGAGCACGGGCTCTAGGCTTGCAAGCTTCAGTAGTTGTGGCTTGCAGGCTCTAGAAAGCAGGCTTAGTAGTTGTAGCACATGGGCTTAGTTGCTCCATGGCATGTGGGATCTTCCCAGGCCAGGGATCGAACCCATGTCCCCTGCATTGGCAGGTGGATTCTTAACCACTGTGTCACCAGGGAAGTCCCAAAATATATCTTGTCTATGTTAAAATCTATTAATCTTCTATGCTACCACCCTTGTCTAAGCCTCAGTTGTGTCTGTGCTAGACCACTGAAATAGTCTCTTAACTGAATCCAGCACAGGCACTCCTTCTTCACACCCAAAGTCCATTTACCTGAATGATTGTTTACAAATGTAAATTGAATACTTTCATGTCCTTGTTTGAAACTCCTTAATAGATTTACATTGCCCTTAGAATAAATCTCCCAAATCATTACCTTTCTCCAACTTCATTTTTTACCTTTCTCCCACTGCACTTCCCTCCTCACTCTACATACTGAGCTTCCTCTCTCAGTGCTTTCATGCATGCTTTTTCTCTCTCCCCTCCTCACATTTCAGGTTATAATTTAAGTATCACTTCCACCAGGAAACCTTCCTTAACCAACCTTTGACCCAGGGTAGGTTAATCTACGTATTTTGTGTAGAACCCAGCATTTTACCTTTCTTCCCACTCAGAACCAATTTCATTACTTATTCAATGTTTGTCCTCCATATTAGACAGTAAGTTCCTTGAGGGCAGTGACTGTGTCTATCTTATTCACCAAGCACAACACCTGGCATATAAGTAGACACTTGTTAAAAATGAATCTTACACAAATGTTCATAGCAACATCACTCATAATAGCCAAAGAATAGAAACTATCCACATGTCCATTATCTTATGTATGGATAAAAAATTGTAGTATATCCATACTATGGAATATTATTTAGCCATAAAAATAATAAATTATTGATTAAAGTTATAGCACAAGTGAACCTTGAAAACATTATGATAAATGAAAGAAGCCAGTCACAAAAGACCATGCAATGTATGGTTCTATTTAAGAAGAAATATCCAAAATAGGCAAATCCATAGAAATGGAAAGATTAGTTGCTGCCAGAGGCTAGGAAGAGGAGGGAATATGACTGCCAAAGAGTATGAAGTTACTTTTTGTTCTAAAATTTAGATAGTGGTGATGGACCTACAACTCTGTAAATATAATAAACACCACTGAAGTTTACATTTTAAATGAGTGGATTGATGGTATGTGAATTACATCTTGATAAAGTTCTTAAAAGTGCGTGTATGTAATGTAAACCACATATCACTGTGAAAGTGTGTAAACAATGTAAACTGTACTGAGTGATTTTTAATTTGCTGGAGGGTAAAGAAACAGGAAATAATAAAGGTCTTACAAATTACACACACCCATTTCATGCATCTGTTTTTTATCTACTTGGGACTTTGCAACTGGGAGAGAGCAAGCATTGGGACCTAAATTTGGAAAGGACCTCAGAGAATCTATAATTCAACTGTTTCACTCTACGTGTGAGTAAATGGGGGTACAAAGGTAAAGTGACTCACCAAGTTCACACAGAAAATTAATAACCAGACCCATACTAAATCCCTTGTCTCCTGAGTCTCATTTCAGGGTTCTTTCCATTATACCCATCCAAATTGGTCTCCTTAAGAACTTTCCCAGAAGCCCTTCATGACAACTTCTTCTTATAAATTATTGTTCACCCCCGTCTTCAAGGGAAGCTGAGAAATGTACTTTCTCTTAGTAAGACAAAGGAGGAATGGACTTTGAGGAGGCAACTTGTAGTTTCTGCCACAGATCCTTTTGCTGGAAATTTTGGATAGGCCAGTATTTAGACCTAGAAGAATCCGTTGTTATCTGAGGTTACTTCTGAAGTCAGCATCAGTTTTTCAAATAGAGTGTGAAAGCAAAAGTCACACATTGAACCCCTTTCATGATAAACATCTCTAGCACCAGTCGAGAGGCTCAGCAGTTCCTGAGTAAACTGCATTTGGCAGGGACTGGCTACAAGGTATCACTGGCTCAAATGAATGCGAATTTATTTTAGAAAAATATCAAGGCAACACTCACTATCCTGGAATAAAGACAGGAGGTGAAACACCCTTTTGGAATGCAAATTGCAACCTGGAATGTAAAAAATACCGAGAGACTTCTTGTTGTCTTTTTTAAAAACAGTAAAAGTTCAAAATTTTGCCTTATATGTTCTTCTTTGCTATGTCTAAGTAAGTAGCTAACAGGAAAGGGTTGACAAGAACAGATAATATTTCTATATAAAATTGTTCAAAAAAACCCAAATTGTTCTAGAATGTAAAAAAAAAATTGCAGGGATTTAACTATTTTTAATCCTCCACTTTATTCTTGGCCACAGTAATAGTCCTTTTTTTTTTTTTTTTTTTTTTTTTGTGGTTAAGCCATCTTTCCAGTGCACATGACACTTTTTTAAAAAAAACATCTTTATTGGGGTATAATTGCTTTAAAATGGTGTGTTAAGTTCTGCTTTATAACAAAGTGAATCAGTTATACATAAACATATGTCCCCATATCTCTTCCCTCTTGAGTCTCCCTCCCTCCCACACTCCCTATCCCACCCCTCTAGATGGTCACAAAGCACCGAACTGATCTCCCTGTGCTATGCGGCTGCTTCCCATTAGCTATCTATTTTACGTTTGGTAGTGTATATATGTCCATGCCACTCTCTCACTTTGTCCCAGCTTACCATTCTCCCTCCCTGTATCCTCAAGTCCATTCTCTAGTAGGTCTGTGTCTACATTCCCGTCTAGCCCCTAGATTCTTCATGACCATTTTTTTCCTTAAGATTCAGTATATATGTGTTAGCATACAGTATTTATTTTTCTCTTTCTGACTTACTTCACTCTGTATGACAGACTCTATGTCCATCCACCTCACTACAAATAACTCAATTTCATTTCTTTTTATGGCCGAGTAATATTCCATTGTCTATATGTGCCACATCGTCTTTAGCCATTCATCTGTTGACGGACACTTACGTTGCTTTCACATCCTGGCTATTGTAATTAGTGCTTCAATGAATATTTTGGTACATGACTCTTTTTGAATTATGGTTTTCTCACGGTATATGCCCAGTAGTGGGATTGCTGGGTCATATGGTAGTTCTATTTGTAGTTTTTTAAGGAACCTCCATACTGTTCTCCATAGTTGATGTATGAATTTACATTCGCACCAACAGTGCAAGAGTGTTCCCTTTTCTCCACACCCACTCCAGCATTTATTGTTTGTAGATTTTTTGATGATGGCCATTCTGAGCGGTGTGAGATGATAACTCATTGTAGTTTTTTTGTTTGTTTGTTTGTTTGTTTGTTTTTACCAGTACATGGGCCTCTCACTGTTATGGCTTCTCCCGTTGCAGAGCACAGGCTCTGGACGTGCAGGCTCAGCAGCCATGGCTCACGGGCCCAGCCGCTCCGCGGCATGTGAGATCTTCCCAGACTGGGGCACGAACCCATGTCCCCTGCATCAGCAGGCGGACTCTCAACCACTGCGCCACCAGGGAAGCCCGCACTGTAGTTTCTATTTCCATTTCTCTAATGATTAATGATGGTGAGCCTTCTTTCATGTGTTTGTTGGCATCTGTATATCTTCTTTGGAGAAATGTCTATTTAGGTCTTCTGCCCATTTTTGTATTGGGTGTTTGTGTTTTTAATATTGAGCTGCATGAGCTGCTTGTAAATTTTGTAGACTAATCCCCTGTTAGTTGCTTCATTTGCAAATATTTTCTCCCATTCTGAGGGTTGTCTTTTGGTCTTGTTTATGGTTTCCTTTGTTGTGCAAAAGCTTTGAAGTTTCATTAGGTCCCATTTGTTTCCTTTTGTTTCTATTTCCATTTCTCTAGGAGGTGGGCCAAAAAGGACCTTGCTGTGATTTATGTCATAGAGGGTTCTGCCTATATTTTCCTGTAAGAACTCGATAGTATCTGGCCTTACATTTAGGTCTTTAATCCATTTTGAGTTTATTTTTTGTGTATGGTTTTATGGAGTGTTCTAATTGCATTCTTTTACACATAGCTGTCCAGGTTTCCCAGCACCACTTATTGAAGAGGCTATCTTTTCTCCACTGTATATTCTTGCCTCCTTTATCAAAGATAAGGTGACCATATGTGCATGGGCTTATCTCTGGGTTTTCTATCCTGTTCCATTGATCTATATTTCTGTTTTTGTGCCAGTACCATACTGTCTTGATTACAGTAACTTTGTAGTATAGTCTGAAGTCAGGGAGCCTGATTCCTCTAGCCCCATTTTTCTTTCTCAAGATTGCTTTGGCTATTTGGGGTCTTTTGTGTTTCCATACAAATTGTGAAATTTTTTGTTCTAGTTCTGTGAAAAATGCCAGTGGTAGTTTGATAGGGATTGCATTGAATCTGTAGAATGCTTTGGGTAGTATACTCATTTTCACAATATTGATTCTTCTAATCCAAAAACATGGTATATCTCTCCGTCTATTTGTATCATCTTTAATTTCTTTCATCAGTATCTTATAATTTTCTGCATACAGGCCTATTGTCTTCTTAGGTAGGTGTATTGCGAGATATTTTATTCTTTTTGTCGCAATGGTAAGTGGGAGTGCGTTCTTAATTTTACTTTCAGAATTTTCATCAGTAGTGTATAGGTATGCAAGAGACTTCTGTGCCCTAATTTTGTATCCTGCTACTTTACCAAATACATTGATTAACTCTAGTATCCTGGTAACATCTTTAGGAATGTCTAAGTATAGTATCATGTTATCTGCAAACAGTGACAGCTTTACTTCTACTTTTCCGGTTTGGATTCCTTTTATTTCTTTTTCTTCCCGTATTGCTGTGGCTAAAACTTCCAAAACTATATTGAATAATAGTGGTTAGAGTGGGCACACTTGTTTTGTTCCTGATCTTAGTGGAAATGGTTTCAAGTTTTCACCACTGAGGACGATGTTGGCTATGGGTTTGTCATATATGGCCTTTATTATGTTGAGGAAACTTCCCTCTATGCCTACTTTCTGCAGGGTTTTTATCATAAATGGGTGTTGAATTTTCTCTGCATCTATTGAGATGATTGTATAGTTTTCTCCTTCAATTTGTTAATATGGTGTATCACATTGATTGATTTGCATAGATTGAAGAATCCTTGCATCCCTGGGATGAACCCCACTTGATCATGGTGTATGATCCTCTTAATGTGCCGATGGATTCTGTTTGCTAGTATTTTGTTGAGTATTTTTGAATCTATGTTCATCAGTGATATTGGCCTGTAGTTTTCTTTCTTTGTGACATCTTTGTCTCGTTTTGGTATCAGGGTGATGGTGGCCTCGTAGAATGAGTTTGGGAGTGTTTCTCCCTCTGCTATATTTTGGAAGAGTTTAAGAAGGATAGGTGTTAGCTCTTCTCTAAATGTTTGATAGAATTCGCCTGTGAAGCCGTCTTGTCCTGGGCTTTTGTTTGTTGGAAGATTTTTAATCAGAGTTTCTATCTCAGTGCTTGTGATTGGTCCGTTCATACTTTCTATTTCTTCCTGGTTCAGTCTCGGAAGGTTGTGCATTTCTAAGAATTTGTCCATTTCTTCTAGGTTGTCCACTTTATTGGCATATGGTTGCTTGTAGTAATCTCTCATGATCCTTTGTATTTCTGCAGTGTCAGTTGTTACTTCTCCTTTTTCACTTCTAGTTCTACTGATTTGAGTCTTCTCCCTTTGTTTCCTGATGAGTCTGCCTAATGGTTTAACAATTTTGTTTATCTTCTCAAAGAACCAGCTTTAGTTTTATTGATCTTTTCTATTGTTTCCTTCATTTCTTTTTTCTTTATTTTTGATCTGATCTTTATGATTTCTTTCCATCCGATAACTTTGGTGTTTTTTTCCTCTTCTTTCTCTAATTGCCTTAGGTGTAATGTTAGGTTGGGGTTTTTTTTAGCTGTTTCTTGTTTCTTAAGGTAGGATTGTATTGCTATAAACTTCCCTCTTAGAACTGCTTTTGCTGCATCCCATAGGTTTTGGCTCATCGTGTTTTCATTGTCATTTGTTTCTAAGTATTTTTTGATTTCTTCTTTGATTTCTTCAGTGGTCTCATGGTTATTCAGTAGTGTGTGGTTTAGCCCCCATGTGCTTGTATTTTTTCCAGATTTTTTCCTGTAATCGATATCTAGTCTCATAGCATTGTGGTTGGAAAAGATACTTGATACAATTTCAGTTTTCTTAAATTTACCAAAGCCTGATTTATGACCCAAGATATGATATATCCTGGAGAATGTTCCATGAGCACTTGAGAAGAATGTGTATTCTGTTCTTTTTGGATGGAGTGTCCTATAAATATCAATTAAGTCCATCTTGTTTAATGTATCATTTAAAGCTTGTGTTTCCTTATTTATTTTCATTTTGGATGGTCTGTCCGTTGGTGAAAGTGGGGTGTTAGGTCCCCTACTATGATTTGTTACTCTTGATTTCCCCTTTTATGGCTGTTAGTATTTGCCTTATGTATTGAGGTACTCCTATGTTGGGTGCATAAATATTTACAATTGTTATATCTTCTTCTTGGATCAATCCCTTGATCATTATGTAGTGTCCTTCTTTGTTTCTTGTAATAGTCTTTGTTTTAAAGTCTATTTTGTCTGATATGAGAATTGCTACTCCAGCTTTCTTTTGATTTCCATTTGCTTGGAATATCTTTTTCCATCCTCTCACTTTCAGTCTGTATGTGTCCCTAGGTCTGACGTGGGTCTCTTGTAGACAGCATATATACGGGTCTTGCTTTTGTATCCGTTCAGCCAGTCTATGTCTTTTGGTTGGATCATTTAACCCATTTACATTTAAGGTAATTATCGATATGTATGTTTCTATTACCATATTCTTAATTGTTTTGGGTTTGATATTGTAGGTCTTTTCCTTCTCTTGTGTTTCCTGCCTAGAGATGTTACTTTAGCAATTGTCGTAAAGCAGGTTTGGTGGTGTTGAATTCTCGGAACATTTGCTTGTCTGTAAACGTTTTAACTTCCCTTTCAAATCTGAATAAGATCCTTGCTGTGTAGTAACCTTGGTTGTAGGTTTTTCTCCTTCATCACTTTCAGTATGTCCTGCCACTCCCTTCTGGCTCGCAGAGTTTCTGCTGAAAGATCAGCTGTTAACCTTATGGGGATTCCCTTGTGTGTTATTTGTTGTGTTTCCCTTGCTGCTTTTAATATGTTTTCTTTGTATTTAATTTTTGACAGTTTGATTAGTATGTGACTTGGTGTGTTTCTCCTTGGATTTATCTTGTATGGGACTCTCTGTTCTTCCTGTACTTGATTGACTATTTCCTTTCCCATATTAGGGAATTTTTCAACCCTAATCTCTTCAAATATTCCCTTATGTGTTATTTTCCCCTTGCTGCTTTTAATATGTTTTCTTTGTATTTAATTTTTGATAGTTTGATTAATATGTGTCTCGGCATGTTTCTTCTTGGATTTATCTGTATTGGACTCTTTGTGCTTCCTGGGCTTGATTAATTATTTCCTTTCCCATATTAGGGAAGTTTTCAACTATAATCTCTTCAAATATTTTCTCATAGCCTTTCTTTTTCTCTTCATCTTCTGGGACCCCTATACTTCGAATGTTGGTTCATTTAATGTTGTCCCAGAGGTCTGTGAGACTGTCCTTAATTCTTTTCATTCTTTTTTCTTTATTCTGCTCTGCAGTAGTTATTTCCACTATTTTATATTCCAGGTCACTTATCTGTTCTTCTGCCTCAGTTATTCTGCTATTGATCCCTTCTAGAGAATTTTTAATTTCATTTATTGTGTTGTTCATCACTGTTTGTTTGCTCTTTCATTCTTCTAGCTCCTTGTTAATCGTTTCTTGTTTTTTCTCCATTCTATTTCCAAGATTGGGTCACCTTTACTATCATTATTCTTAATTCTTTTTCAGGTAGACTGCCTATTTCCGCTACATTTGTTAGGTCTGATGGGTTTTTGCCTTGCTCCTTCATCCGCTTTGTGTTTCTCTGTCTTCTCATTTTGCTTAACTAACTGTGTTTGGGGTCTCCTTTTTGCAGTCTACAGGTTCATAGTTCCCATTGTTTTTGGTCTCTGTCCCCAGTGGCTAAGGTTGTTTCAGTGGGTTGTGTAGGATTCCTGGTGGAGGGGAGTAGTGCCTTTGTTCTGGTGGATCAGGCTGGATCTTGTCTCTCTGGTGGGCAGGTCCATGTCTGGTGGTGTGTTTTGGGGCATTTGTGGCCTTATTATGATTTTAGGCAGCCTATCTGCTAATGGATGGGGTGGTGCTCTTGTCTTGCTAGTTGTGTGGCATAGGGTGTCCAACACTGTAGCTTGCTGATCGTTGAGCGGAGCTGGGTCTTGGTGTTGAGATGGAGATCTCTGGGGGATTTTCGCCATTTGATATTATGTGGAGCTGGGAGGTTTCTTGTGGATCAGTGTCCTGAACTTGGCTCTCCCACCTCAGTGGCACAGCCCTGACGCCTGCCTGGAGCACCAAGAGCATGTCCTCCACACGACTCAGAATAAAAGGGAGAGAAAGAAAAGAAAGAAGAAAGAGAGAAAGAAGGAAAGAAAGAAAGAAAGAAAGATAGAAAGAAAGAAAGAAAGAAAGAAAGAAAGAGAAAGAAGATAAAATAAAGTAAAGTAAAATAAAATAAAGTTATTAAAATAAAAATTATTAAAAAATAATTTTTATGTAATAAAAAAAGAAAGAAGGAAAGAAGATAGCAACCAAACCAAAAAACAAATCCACCAATGATAACAAGTGCTAAAAACTATACTAAAAAAAAAAATGGACAGACAGAACCCTAGGATAAATGGTAAAAGCAAAGCTATATAGACAAAATCACACACAGAAGCATACCCATACACACTCACAAAAAGAGATAAATGGGGAAAAAAAAAATATATATATATCGTTGCTCCCACAGCCCACCTCCTCAATGTGGGATGATTCGTTGTATATTCAGGCATTCCACAGATGCAGTGTACACCAAATTGATTGTGGAGGTTTAATCCGCTTCTCCTGAGGCTGCTGGGAGAGATTTCACTTTCTCTTCTTTGTTCGCATAGCTCCCGGCTTTGGGCCTGCCTCTGCGTATAGGTCGTCTGAGGGCGTCTGTTCTTCGCTCAGACAGGACAGGGTTAAAGCAGCCGCTGATTCGGGGGCTCTGGCTCACTCCAGCCGGGGGGAGGGAGGGGCATGGAGTGTGGGGCGAGCCTGCGGCAGCAGAGGCCGGCATGACGTTGCACCAGCCTGAGGTGCGCCATGCGTTCTCCCGGGGAAGTTGTCCCTGGATCACGGGACCCTGGCAGTGGCGGTCTGCACAGGCTTGCAGGAGGGGAGGTGTGGATAGTGACCTGTGCTCACACACAGGCTTCTTGGTGGTGGCAGCAGCAGCCTTAGCGTCTCATGCCGTCTCTGGGATCAGCGCTTTTAGCCGCGGCTCACACCAGTCTCTGGAGCTCGTTTAATCTGTTCTCTGAATCCTCTCTCCTCGCGCACCAGGAAACAATGGTCTCTTGCCCCTTCGGCAGCTCCAGACTTTTTCCGGACTCCCTCCCCGCTAGCTGTGGTGCATTAACCCCTTCAGGCTGTGTTCACGCAGCCAACCCCAGTCCTCTCCCTGCGCTCCTACCGAAGCCTGAGCCTCAGCTCCCAGCCCCGCCCACCCCAGCGGGTGAGCAGACAAGCCTCTCGGGCTGGTGAGTGCCGGTCAGCCCCGATCCTCTGTGAGGGAATCTCTCCGCTTTGCCCTCTGCACCCCTGTTGCTGTCCTCTCCTCCGTAGCTCCAAAGTTTTCCCCCTCTGCCACCCGCAGTCTCCACCCGCAAAGGGGCTTCCTAGTGTGTGGAAACCTTTCCTCCTTCACAGCTCCCTCCCACTGGTGCAGGTCCCGTCCCTATCCTTTTGTCTCTGTTTATTCTTTTATCTTTTGCCCTACCCAGGTACGTGGAGAGTTTCTTGCCTTTCGGGAGGTCTAAGGTGTTGTGCCAGCGTTCAGTAGGTGTTCTGTAGGAGTTGTTCCACATGTAGTTGTATTTCTGATGTATCTGTGGGGAGGAAGGTGATCTCCACGTCTCACTCTTCTGCCATCTTGAAGCTCCCCGGCCATAGTAGTAGTCCTTTTAATAAGATGTGATTGACAGCATTTTTCATATTTTTTCTATTTGTTTTCTCTATTTGTGGGAGACAACCTCTCTAAATTAAAATCGTATTTGGGAGGTCTAGGTTGCAGATGGTATAGCAGCCTCTTTTCTCTTGTAGTTTGCAACAGTCTTCCCGAAGGAAATAGATGTTAATGGTGCTGAAAATACCTAGAAGCTTGAGGACAAAAAGGAAAGTGTGGCTAGTTCTCTCCTGTATGCTGTATTGTGATGAAGAAACCAGGTCTGCAGGATCCCTTTTACTTTGTTGACTTAGCTTCATATCAACCCCAAGCATTATGTAAGATTGTCCATTTGTAGGGAAGAACATGCAATGGCAACAATTCCTCTAGATAAGTTAATTATCTGTCCTGAAGAATACTTCAAGTTTCTTGATCTGCTAATGATATTAGATAGCATAGGTTGTTTTGAGGCATTTTAATGAGTACCCATGAAGTAACGACAGTCTTCAGGAAAATATTTCTGACTTCTAATTAACTTATAAAGTTTCTTTGGGCATATGTTTTGGTTGTAGTTGTTTTGAAACTGAGAATCAAAGAAGGAAATTATATGGGAGGTAGTTAATGCATTCTTTCTGAATCTCTCTCTAGATGACATAAATTAATGGCTGGTCTCCTTTTTCATGCTCCCATTCATGAAAAGAAAGAAATTAAGACAGTGATGATGTTTAACTATTATAGGAGGAATTCATCTTTGGTCAGAATTGTCTAGAGCTTTCCAACTCTGACATCTACGTACTTTACTGTGCTACTTCCCGGGCCAGTGAACCAACTCAGCCTCTGCCAAATGGAACAGTTTAAATTTTAGTGATTCTGGCCCCAAACCTTATTGTCTGTATCCACTGCATGAAGAGGACACACTTTTCTGAAGCATGAGGAATTCTATTACCCAGCAGCCTGGGACAAGTTAAATTAGTCTATAGACAATTTAACTACAGGAGCACTTGCCTCTAGGAAAACTATTAATTTTCTTTAAAGTGACTATATTGCTGTTGTCAGGGACTTTCTAAAAAAATTTTTTTGTTTCCACAGAGCCTTGTTTAAAGAAAAGTATGTTGACTGACTACATACTCTTTTCTTGCTCTTCACCCCCACAAAAAAAAGATCATACATGCAAATATGCAAATATATGCAGATACTTAGCTAAATTTTGTTTGAACTTTCTATGGGTTTTCTGGACAATTAAAGTAGGGCTTTTATAGGTTAAAAAGAAAAACAAGACTCTGGAACTGGACTTATACTATTCTCTGCAGTAATTAAAATGTTTCACATAAAGGCATTATATACAAAAGTAAATGGAAAAGTATGTGAATAAGACATTTTGGGGAATGTAAGGTGTGTAGTCTATTAGTCAAAAGCACAAGGTCACAGAGTATATATTACTTTATGTTTTTGAATGTATGTGCCCACTTGCATTTTTCGTAAACATGAAAGCCTCAAATGCAACACAGCTCTGTGTGGGTCAAGTCCCACATCTCCACTCCACCCTCTTGCGGAGGTAGGCATCCTCTGCAGTCAACATTACTACCAAGAAAATTGTTAAAAGAGATGAATTCTGCTTTTCGCTTTCTAGATGCTCTCAAGAGCAGCAAGTATTCCTTGAGGGAATTATGCAGGTTCATTCTTTACTGTTTTCCTCTAAAGTGATCATATTATCTGTAAAGGGCCGTACTGGTCTCAGACCTACATTAGAAGTGGCATTGAAAAAATTGCTAAGCCTGCCTAACAGGTAAATAAAAGAAAAAAGCTGTCTGCACAGATCTCACCACTGGTAACCAAAGGCAAGTGTCTTGGAGCAAACCTTGCATCTGTTGCAATTGGTACAAGGGCAGATGGCTGTAATTATGTGGGGATGACACCAAATCTCTACTTAGAGCCCAGAGCTCTATTAGCAGTGCATTCTCCAGAGTCTGACTACCAGCAAACGGGAAATAAGCTTATCTACACTGAAGGAGCACAGCTATTCCCTTGGGGAGCTTCATTAGTGATAGCAGTAATGCTGTTATGTGCTGCTGTTGGGCTCTACTCTGTGTAGCTCATGCTAAGTGGGAATGACATTCTTCTCCTAGCCTCTTTCCTCACTTCCTCTTCCATAAATAACAGCATAAAATATCTTTTTAAAATTTAAGTATGCTTTTGAAGATTATTTTTAAACATCGTTTTTTTGCCAAAACATTTTTTTTCCAATATAGAACTGATTTTTTGGTGAGAAATTAGAGTTGTAGAGTGATGGCATTAATGCCTTTCACTCTTTCTCAGGCTCATGAAACATCCCCTATCTGGAGCCCTGTTTTTTCTTGGCTAACTTAACATTGCTGACAAATGTACCTGTAGTACAACTTCAGTTTCACCTAGGTCCAGAGAATAATTGCCAAGATATTTCAGAAAACTCCTTTTTTAAAAATTAAGGTTTTCCCTAAAGAGCCATCTAATAAAATGACATCTTCTTGAAACAATTATTTGCAACCATTTTAGGACTTCTAATTTGGTGAACTTTTTACTGTCATACGTCATTTCTGTGTATCTCTGGTGTATCTTGTACATCAAAATCACTATTTAGAATATTTTGTGTTTTGAAAGTAAGAGATTTTAAAAAGAAAAGAATATGACACTTTCTTATAAGTCAAGTACAAATGTAGAGATTCAGTATCTTAGAGTCAAGACTGGATTGCCCAGTTGTTTGTGGGAAACCAGTGGGTTTGATCAGGGGTAGGATGGGGAGACTAGTATAGTAGAGAGAATGCAGTATTTTGTTTGGGGATTTGGGGGTTTTCTGGGGGGATCGTTAGAAACATTCTTTTCCTGACATCTTGATTCTAATGGAACAGTAGTAACCCCTTGGGTTAAACCCTTAAAAAGGAAAAGTTGCCTTCCCAGAGTTGACACAGTTAGGCACTCAGCACATGACTGAATAGGCACTGGTCTTGAGATGGTATCATTCATTCCAACCAACTTATACCATTCACAAGAGGGACTGATGGAGAGTAACCCAGCCACACTACTGGATAAACAAGCCAAAGTTTAAAGTTTGTTGTTGTTGTTGTTGAGGTCACTAACATAACTTAGGCACATGAAGTAAGTGACCCACTTCCTACTTTGTAGGACTGTGTAAAGACAGATATAAACTCCGCTTTTCAACTTTATCTGTTCATTGTTGCCTGCCAGCCTTAAAGTAAATCTTGGACCCATAAACCTCAGCAAATATTCAAATGGAAATTCTGAAATAGTTGTTGAATGTGACTAAGTTCTCACACCACTGTAGAAAACAAGAGTCTATCTATACGTACTGTGACTGATTCAAGAAAATATTTCAGGTGGACTTATCCAACAATTTATATGGGGCCTTTGGTGAGGCAGAACAAAAAACCAACAAATGAAGAGTTAATCTGTTATTCACCAAAGGTCATAGCCATCAGCCCCAATAACTGAAGGAAGACAATAGTGCACATTGCCTCTGACAACTGGGACTGGTGAGCTGAGAGGAGAGAACAGCCCCAGGCAGCTACTGGCCTGTTTTCTTGTCTCAGGGGCAGCTGGTAACACCAACTGAGTAACACACTTACTCCATTCACAAATGTGCAAGTAAATTGAAGCCAATTTGTGTTAGGACTAAATTATTCCAAAGAGGTGGCTGAGCAGACCAGCCTTTTACTACTACAGCTCTGTGGGTACGTTTAAGAAAAGAAAAAGTAAAAAGAATACCAATCAAACCAAATAAAGAAACGATAAAAAAAGAAAGAGAAAAACATATTACAAAAGCCTTAAAATCTCCATGGGCTTATACACAATTTCTGATCTTCTGAAATATATTGCTTTTCTTTTCTCTGGATTTGGCATTTCAGTGACAGCTAACTATTCCTGTATGGGGAACCTCACTCACAGATAGCTATTCCCCTGTAAGCAGAGACATTTGAGTATATTAGGAAATATCCATCATGTGTGATAGTTCAAAAAAGTGTAGTACAGAACCCTAATAAAAATGAGATGCAAAAAATTAAAATAGATTGGTGTTTCTGTTTTTCTTTTGTTATCAGCAACTATGTACATTATTTTAGCATATTTATTGGAGTATAATTGCTTTACAGTGTTGTGTTAGTTTCTGCTATACAACAAAGTGAATCAGCTACACATATACATATATCACCATATCTCCTCCCTCTTGTGTCTCCTTCTCACCCTCCCTATCCCACCCCTCTAGGTGTCACAAAGTACCGAGCTGATCTCCCTGTGCCACGCGGCTGCTTCCCACTAGCTATCTGTTTTACTTTTGGTAGTGTATATATGTCCATGCTACTCTCTCACTTCATCCCAGCTTACCCTTCCCCCTCCCCGTGTCCTCAAGTCCATTCTCTACATCTGCATCTTATTCTTCCTGTCCTGCCCCTAGGTTCATCAGAACCTTTTTTTTTTTTTAGATTCCATATATATATGTTAGCATACGGTATTTGTTTTTCTCTTTCTGACTTATTTCACTCTGTATTTCAGACTCTAGGTCCATCCACCCGACTACAAATAACTCAATTTTATTTCTTTTTATGGCTGAGTAATATTCCATTGTATATATGTGCCACATCTTCTGATACACTGGTTAGCCCAGACAGTGTCTTGGGGACAGACCTTATAGATGTCAGTCTTGCAGAGAAACCAAGCTAAGTGTGGTTGTTACATTTCATAGGACCCATTTTGACTTGTGATATAGCCAAGGTTTTTAGCTACAAGCCCTGTCATAACAGGGTTCTGTTGTGTTTTATACAGTTCAATAAATCAACTTGAACACCTATGTCTCGTGTGGGGGAGAACGTAGGTCAGGTTTAAAAGAAATGACGAAGCAAGCAAGAAGAATTTTAATACAAATTGAGGTCTGTCATTGTGTCTTTAGAAGCTATTTGATTGCAAGAACAGAAATTGTCACAAGCTCAGCTAAGTAAAGGAAAATGCATTTTAAAGGTAAAGGGAGTCTCATGGAGCCCATTCTCACAGAGAATTGGAAATTGTCAGGCAGCTCATCTATCCATTCTCATTCTCTCTAGCCACACAATCTGTCATCTCTGCTTCTTTCAGCACTGCTGCTTCATCCTGCCTTTTGCAGAATGCCTTTCACCAGTCTGATTCTTAATTTCTACTTTCCCATATCTCCAGCTCACCTTGGGCTTTGCCTATTCTGCTCTCAAATGTTTTGGACCTTACACTTCTGGTGCCCAATAACTTCTGATCTATAACTTCTGACCTATTTAGTCTTGTTTCTCTTTGTTCAAATTCTTAAGAGAATTGGACTGGTTTTTTTGGTCAATGAATCAACTCACTCCCAGCGTGTGTGTCCACCCAAGCAGTGTTGGGGTCAAAAGGTTTAGAAAAAGAATGTACAGCTGTGAACAATGCAGTTTAAGCTAAAAGAGTTAGTTGGATACTGCAGACAAATTGACTGATGTGTCAGAAACAGACATTATTGTCACAATGATGATAATGATGACTATAGTCATTAAATTACTGCAGTAATTAAAATCTATATTTACAGAGCTTTTGTCAAGCATATTACATATGCTGTTATTTAATCTTCACAACAACCCTGTAAAGTAGATTTTATTATTATCCCAGTTTTTACTGACAGAAAAATTGTTAATAATAATAACATAATCTATAAATTAATAATAATAACATAAATAAATCTATAAATTGTTAATAATAATAACATAATCTATATATTACTCCCACGTTCATATAGAGGGAGAAAAGGATTAGAACCTCAAGAAATATTTATGTCTATGAGGATGAAAGAAAATAAATATTCTCTCTCATTTGAGTTATTCCAGAGCTTTCAGGTAAATGAAATAGCTTTTAAATATTCATGATCAGAGCATTACCCATTTGTCTCTTTGTCTTAATATTTATCTGAGTTCAAATTAGATATGCCTTTTAGCATAGACCAAGAGTAAAATCCAGCACTTTGGAGTGGAAGCCGAAGCTGGTGTATGTGGTGTTACTGCCCTCTTCCTGAGCTACCGTTTTATTGCTCTTCTGGGAATCCAGTTAAATTACAGCTGCTGATATATTGTGGATTGTGGATCTAAATTCTGGCTTTGACCAAGTCAAGGGCTGGTTTCTTTGGGCAGTATTTCATCTCCTGTTTTATCTGTGCTGTCACCTAAATTTAGCACTTAGACTATACTCCCCTATGTCTGCAGAAGTTTTAAATTATTTTCCAGTGATGCATACCGTGTCCATGCAGAGTTGTGTGTGACAGATTTGCAGTAAAATCTCGGAGCTCTCCAACTCCTTTTTGTAATAAATTAGATCAGTAGCTCCCACGGATTTGACTTTGGGATGGGTTGTAAGGTGATGTGTTTCCCACAAAACTGATTGAGTTCTCGTCAGTGTATTTTTGTCCTGCTGTGCATTTTACCATCTGGCAGACCAATCAGCTTCTTGAAAGCAAAAGATGGCTGCTCTCCCCCGTACCTTAGAAGGTGTCAAATACCTGGTGCATTAAGACCCTTCCCCCCTAATTGCAGGAATGACAGCTGTGTGCAGAGCAGTAATAGTGTTCTAAATTGAGGAATCTTGAATAAGACATAAATCCAAATTCTATACCTTTTTTATATGGGCTTCAACAAGCATCAACTGTAATTGGTAGAACAGCCTGACCTATTAATCCATAGATAAAAATGATTCAATTAAAGTGAAATATAAATATTGAAGGTAATTAAAACCAAATGAGGCACATCACAGAATTTATGTGCAAATAAACTCACTGAATAAAAATTATCTAGTACGTACAAAGTCCATATGCTGTCTTGGTAATGCTATAATTAAGTCAGAGAGTCATGTCATACTGGCCTTTTCCATCTGCTCTGTGATCTGTTAAGGGACCCATTCAAACAGAATGACAGCTGACCTCAAAATGATACATTCTGTTACTGCCCATTTTAATAGAGCTGTTAGTTATGCACATTTTGTCTTCATTTATACTGGGCTCTGAGTGGTTTTCCATTAAATCAAGTAAAATGGAGCATCTGCTTTTCTATTAAATGAGTTTATTTAAACCACTATTTTATTTCCTGAATATTTTTTCAGTTTTCACAAGCAGTAGATTATATTGGAGAGTTTTTTAAAATTGCATTTTGTTCTATAAATTTAAGTGGCATTAAAAAGAGACAGTGATAAAAATAGCAAAATAGAAGCACCCATGTTTTTTGCTTTCTAGTTTTTGTTATCTGATCAAAGCAAGATGGTTCGTACTTGGAGCCTCAAGATGTTGCATGTATGTAATTGACAAGAAAGACGTGAATGAGGAACCGATATTTATAATACTAATTGATTTCATTTATTTTACTTCCCTTGTGCATGTCTTATTGTCATTCTTGCCATTATCTTAATGTTGTTGTTTCCAATAACACTCAGGAAAGTCATTTTAAAGGCAGGGGATCTGGAACACAGATGTGTCAGGTGTAAAGGCTCTCAGCCTCAGAGACATTCAAACTGGCTAAAGGAAACCCCACCAAATGGTGCAGCTAAAGATCCAGTATTTGTCCATCTGTTTGTATCCAGGTTATCTTGTGATAGTCTATTTAATTTCTGGTCTTTGGAGTGTCTGTTTCAACAGTACTTCAATGTACTTCTGTTATTAGAACTCCGCAAGGGAAAAATTGGTAACCCTTGAAACCAGGGTGAACTTTAGTAGATTATGGTTTTGTCCTGTTCTGAACAAACGGTACAAATTTTAACAAGAGGGTCTGCTCTAGTTAAACTCCCAACTTCTTGGAGGGGGTTGTTAAATGTCTCCTCTTTGGGTTTGGAAGATAAAAAAGGAAGAAGGAAACTACACTCATGTGATGTAATGGAGAGTGCTTGGAAACCAAAGGTTTAAAATATACACCAGTTTTAAAATGCCTTAAATAAAATTTGAACCACAACAAGGGACAAGCAGTATCCACGGAGTGAGTCAGACTAACTCACATGAGAGGCTGGAGGGTTTAAAGAGGATGATAATCAGGCAAATGCCCATTGCTCTCTGGGGAAGCATGACCTTGACGTAGCCATTCCTGAATCAAATAAGAGAACTTAATTTGCCAATGTGAAAATCGTTTGTACACGGGATCTTATTTATAAGCAAAAATCCAAATGGAATTTCCTAGCAGAATGTATTTGAGTGTATCTACAAGAGGCAAGAATCATATTCATCCATTTATGCAGTGGGGAAATTTTGTTGACCATCTAATACATTCCCACCATTGTCTTAGTTTCAGGGGATGTGTTAATGAACAAAATGAAGTTTGTATTCTCATAAAGCAAATATTCCAGTGGGGGGAAGGCAGACAATAAGCAAATAAACCTGTTATCTGTTCTGTACAGTGCTCAGGACCTGTTAATTAGTCTAGCATTTGGATGTTGGTTCAAAGACAAATATTTATGATGCTTTCCTGAGATTCCAAAGAGCATGTTGATAAGCAAAAATGCAATGGAACATGTATACTCATTTCAATGAAATAATGTACATGTTAGCCATTTACTTTGAAAACTTTCCTTTTGTTTTGCCCAAGTCCATATAGTACTTGCTGTGGTGCAGTGGGAAGAATACAGGATTAGATTCTGCCAAGACACCTTCACCTAAAGTATGTTTTTTTTAAAATAGAATTTATTTATTTGTAAAAATTTTTATTGAAATATAGTTGATTTACAATGTTGTGTTAGTTTCGGTTGTACAACAAAGTGATTCAGTTATACATACGTACATATATATATATATTCCTTTTTAGATTCTTTTCCATTGTAGGTTATTATAATATATTGAGTATAGTTCCCTGTGCTATACAGTAGGCCCTTGTTGGTTATCTATTTTATATACAGTAGTGTGTATATTAAACCCCAGACTCCTAATTTATTCCTCCCCCCTTTCCTCTTTGGTAACCATAAGTTTGTTTTATATGTCTGTGAGTCTGTTTCTGTTTTGTAAATAAGTTCATTTGTGACTTTTCTTTTTTTAGATTCCACATATAAGCAATATTATATGATAGTTGTCTTTCTCTTTCTGACTTACTTCACTTAGTATGATAATCTCTAGGTCCATCCATGTTGCTACAAACCTAAGGTACTTATATCCTGGTGGAGAAAAACAGTGATCTCTAAAAAAAGATAAAAATTAAAATGAGAAGCTGAGCCATAGAAATAAAGATGAGGGGATGGGGTCAGGAAAATTTTATTTTTGTGATCATATTTAAGGATTTGTTTTAATATTGGGACAATCTCCAAGTAGCTTAGGTTTGTTGGTGGGAGCCCCATCTTAGGATGGCCTCATAGTTAAAGATTCAGTCTTTGAACCAGTTAGCTTAGATCTATCCCAAACTCTTACCCCAACAAGTCATCATACAAATGCAAGCAACAAATCACAAGCAGGAGTACATATTCCCCACTACTGGAAAGAAGAATGGATCAACCATATCCCCTTTCTGTTCGGTCAGTGATGCATGGGAATAATTGGTAGATATATTACCTGAGATTTAGTTGGTGAATTAGAACCATGGATACTGCCAGACCTTTCAGAACAAAGAGAGTACTGAAAGAGATTTTTTGTGAGTGTTGATAGTTGTGGTAATGTGGAAGGAGATTATTAAATACATATTTAAATATTCAAAGCTAAAGCTATGCATTCTGGAATGCACGTGAACTAATATTTCTCTTTCCTTGTGTGACCTTGAGATAGGGCTACATTTATCAAAGTTCTCATTTTATCCCTCTCTACTGTCCTTCAAAACCTACAGGCTTTTAAACAAAGACCCTCCATAACCAATCAACATATCTGTTCCTGGGCCTCTCCCAAGATGATTTAGAGATGAGTAACCTCAAACCTGGCTTAGTTCAGTGCTATAATCATTTATAGTTTCTTTTTGGAGGCAGAAAATTCTCATCAACTTCACTCCTATTAATCATGTATCTAAATGTGGCATCGTCAGGACAATTTCAAAGTTTTTTAAGGCACAACCATGACTTCCCATCATTTGCAAATTGGCTCATAACAGCCCTGGCACTTTGTTAAAGTGCTAACTAGTCATTATTCCACCCTGTACTACAAAGCCTTTATGCTGCCAATAGCCCATCTTGCCTTTCTGGGGGTCTCTCGCCATGCTACTTTTAAAACAGTGATTTTTAAACTTTGCAGTGGATGGGGGTGGGAGGGGAGTAGACCAGGTCATTTTTGAGAATCTGGAGAAAATTGTGAAATCTTTCCACAGAAGAAAAATGCACATATACACACGGTTTTACATACATTTTCAGGGGACTTATAGACTTGTGAAGCCCATCCATAGACCTCAGATTACAAGGTTTCAGTGTCAAGATGATATGAGTCACAAACTTATTTATTTGAAGTAAATATTATGTATGCCTACTTATAGGCTCATTTATATAATCATATTTTAAAATTATTGAAAAGTGTGTCTATTTCTATTTTTTTCCCTCTTTGAATTTCTCTTTGAACTTTCTCACCTACTTTGAAAGACTTGATTTTTCATTAAGTTAGTTATAGTGACAAGTGTGTACATTTTGAATAAAATGTTCAGAGTATGTTTTTATGACTCTTAAATGTATTATCTTGCTTTATTTATTTATTCACTTATTTTTACTTAAAGAATAATTTTTTATGCACCCCACACCTTAAACAGCCATATGTTTGCCTAAGGACAGTCTTGATATTCTTTGTTCCAATGACATAGAGCTTGTGTTACTTTCTCTTACAACTGCTTGTCATTGATGTCCAAGCATTTAGAATAGTGGATACTGTTTGTTAAATATGAATAAATTTCCTCACTAAAGTTGTAGTGGTTAATGTTATAAATTACAAGAGGGAAGGGGTTGTCTCTGTTTTGTTTTCCTTTGCCTATTCCCAGAGTTTAGCACAGTGCCTGGCAGACAGAAGTTGCTCAAAAACTGTGTGTGGAATGTATAATAAGGCACCAATCTTGCTAATTTGGAAAAAAAAGCTTAATGTTTTAAAAGGTCATTTAATCATTCTAATCCTGCAAGCTTCTTCAACGCTCATCCATTTTTCTCAAAGTCATGTGCTAGCTCTTCACTAATTCTGGCTGAATCGTGATTATAGTGACAGGTATCAAATGGGAGGAAGGCCAGACAAAATAACAAAACATTTTTGAAGGAATTCAATGTTATTTCACTCAAGCACAGAAATTCCAACTAAGCTAAGAAAAACTGTTTCTAAATAGATGTTCCATTGTATTTAAGAAGTAGGTAATAATAATTTATTACTTTTTTTCTCAGTAGATATTTACAAGGTACTTAAAATTATTTCTTTCAATAGTTAAATATAGTCCTACAAAATACAATTTCAGAATTAGAAGGACCTTAGAAACTATTTAGTTCAAGTTCCCACCCAGTATAGGAAATCTTTTGACAATATCCATTGCAATGACCGCAAACATGTTATTTTTAAAGGCAGTATATTCCATTGTTGAAAAGTTCTTCACTAATATTGACTCAAATTCTGCCTCCCTGTAATTGTTCTGTATTTGGTCCTAATTAAACCTCTGTAGGCACACAACATAAGTTTACTTTATTTTCCACATGTAAATGCTTCATTTATTTGATGACATCAAGTGGAGCTGACAGACTTACCTATTGACCTAGTATGTAACTCTACACTAATCTCTACTAGCTCGTGTCTGAGAAATTTTAAGCAAGGAATAAGCTGTAAGAAGTCATTTGGAGAATAGAGATTATATCCACAATTTTCTCCCTGATCTGTCCCCTCTCCACAGGGAATCAGTTCTCAAGATGCATTGATCATGAGAATATGGACATGGAATCATGCTGGTGAACATTCCTACATAGTTGACACTAGATAGTTGACACTAGATGTTCTCTATGTAAGCTTATGACCACCATTCATTTGTTTAGTGTGTTCCTTCTTCCTGCCTGCATATATTGAAAAGCAAACTTCATCAAGCTTCCTTTCTGAAATTTTACAAGCTCCAAGTTAGTGGTATCAATGCTGTTTTATTGTGATGCCTTTTTTTTTTTTTGGCTAAGGATTAAATAAGCTCTCCATCTAGCCATTTGTTAAAGAGGTGAAAGTATTATTCTTACTGGCTGGAGTTGAGTGTAGCAGGTGCATCAAAGTGAATTAATATGCCTCTGAAATGGGCCAGAAATTTTAATTGTGGGAAACTATTCTTTTCATCTTAGTTCTCATTACAGATGACTAGGCAGGGAAGGCTTATGTCGTGACGTAGATGTCAAGTGTATTAATTTTCTCTGAATGCCAGCATAATATTTTCTTATTAACAAACACAACAAGGTAGAATACCAGAGACTCAGTATTCTTCCCAAGTTGATCAAGTATTGCTGTAAGGTTCTGCCAGAAGGGCATCACCATATATAATAATGAGCATAAGCCTCCCCTCTATGACCTTTGATATTTTGCCCAGAAATGTTGTTGAGAGTTGGAAATTAATTACAGTATAGCAAAAAGCTATGAACATTAGCTAAAGCTTCATCTTTGCCTCCTTTTTTATTTCTGAAAATTTGAGTCTGGTGATTTTCCTCCCATTTTTACATGTATGCTATAGAGACTCCCCAAAGAGCAAGCAAGGAAAGGGATGTAATTGCTAGATGCATTTGAGTAGATCTCAGATAAGGACAGGGTAATCAGTGAAGTTATAATGCAGTTAGAAACCAATAACATTTTTCCCAAGCAATACTTTCAATATTTGAAAGACTGACAGCCTTGGAGATAGATTTTTTCATTCCAGCAAAGGAAGAACTGTATTGCAAACTACTTTCCCCCAACAACTGTCAACCAAATATTTGTTCAATATGTTTATCATGGATTTTTATTATTTTATGTGTAGGTGTGTGCATTTTATCATGAAAAGGTTATGTGACTGAGGGCTATTAGTACCTTAGGTTGAGCATGAGTGTAAGTTCTATGTGGTGATTTTTTTAGGACAATAGATTTTTAAAATTGGAAGAAGCTAATATATTTTGAGCTTCAGGCCAAATTAGACTAAGAAAAACGATACACTTAGAGGAGTTAGAGTGACTTGTCCAAAGTCTCACAGCTGGTTCATGGGAAACCATGATAGAACTCTTTATGTGACCCTTTTTAGAAGTCATTATACAAAAGATTGGAAAAAAGCCTCCAAAATAATCCCCTCAAGATTTATAACAAATTTGAGCCTTGCTAAATAAGTTGTATCAAGCTAAATAGTTCTTATATAAAGGACATTCTTTGGCACCTTAGTAGCTGTGTTAACTTCTAAGTCATGAGAATACCACAAGGACAGCTCAAACTAAAATGTTTCATTCTGGAAAAAGAAACAAAAACAAATTTTTAATTGAGAATTTTAAACAAGTAAACAACAACTGCAAATAGAAAACAGTCAACTTCCAGAGTGCACTGCTTACATACATATTCAGGGTAATCTCCTAGACTTCATTCCCTTTAGAGAAAGGGGGAATTTTATATTTTATATATATATATATATATATATATAGAGAGAGAGAGAGAGAGAGAGAGAGAGAGAGAGAGATGCGAATACTTTGTGATTTGCTGTGTATACTTGTATGCAACTAAATC
Organism: Pseudorca crassidens; assembly: GCF_039906515.1. Lineage (NCBI taxonomy): Eukaryota > Metazoa > Chordata > Mammalia > Artiodactyla > Delphinidae > Pseudorca > Pseudorca crassidens. The sequence goes on along the minus strand of NC_090317.1, from coordinate 41,638,081 downwards.
AAAATAATATCCAACAGTCTGCTCTCTACTTCCGATTTCTTCTGCTTAAGGAACTTATACAGCAGTGGCTAAGAAAAGGATCTAACAGAATTCTTCCTCCTTTTTGTGTCCCTGGGTTTCTTCCAACCAGGTTTTAGTGAAATACCTCCTTTTTGTTTCAAGAAATGCCTTAGCGAAATATCTCCTATTGCTCACTCTTAGTTTCTGGATTTTGTTTTTTTAAATCACTTGCTCAAAAATTGGACTGTGTGATGTCTTTTACTTACTCTTTCCTCTTCCTATTACCCTTTACTACCCTCTCCCGTCAGAGCCAACTACCTACCACTACCCTCAAACCAATTTTCACAAGCTGGTGTATATCCATACGTAACTTTCTATACATAAGCACACACATAAGAGATTTTGTTTGTTTTACACAAGTGATATTATGCTATATATTCTGCCTTCTCATTGAATGGTACATCTTGGAAATCCCTCTAAGTTAGCTGGTAAGTCTAACTCATTATTTTAAAAATTACTTTGTAGTGTTGTAAGGTGTGAGTGTATCATAACTTGTTCAACCATTCCTATAGTGTTTTCCTGACTCCATACATTTTATAATATTGCTGACTCACCCTCTTTTTACTTCTGCTCCATATTCTATATATTTTCCAAGTCTCACGTCTCTTCCTGCTATTGCCCTGACTAAGCCACCTCTTCTAGCACTTGCTTCTAGTCTGTCTTCCATTGCCCTCTAGTGATTTCTTATATTTCAGCCTTAGTTTTTTAAAGGAATTGTAAGCTCCTTAAGGACATACGTGGAACTTGTCTAATATCAGCCACAGTAAAAAAAACAAAACAAGTGTGTTCACAGAGCAAGAGTATCAGCTGATAATTTGACAATAGTGGAGTAGAAGTTTTAGAGCTCTGACTCTAGACAAGGAAAGGATAGAAGAATCTCAGAGCCTTTAAGTTTTCTTTGTACTGTTATTTCTGCCAGACATTTAATTCATTTATATCTCTTCTGTGATGATGCTTAGTTCTGTGCATTTTTTTTGGTCTCCATTAAGTTATGGCTTCTTCTTGGAATTTTGATTTTATCTTTATCCCTCTGTTGACTCTTAGCCAGTGTGACTGATTTATTGACAGAATAGAAAGACCTCAGGAGTTCTAGATCTAGGGCCATTCCAAATCTCTGGTAACTCAGGAATTGCTGAAGAGGTATATCTCAGCCCCACATCAATTACTATCTAGCCTACATATTGAGGATGGCTAGGAGTAGAGTTCTTAGTATGCAACTGAACACCACAAGCCTATTGAGAACTAAGTGATCCTCCTTGACCATTTTTGGTCTAGACTCCCTCACCATCCTCCAAAACCAAGTTCATCAAAGCTTCGGTAATGCCTCTGCTTAAAAGCCTTCAATGGCTCTCCAGTATGTGCAGATTAAAGAACAAGTTGATTTGTATGGAAATAGGGCACCTACATATTCAGCTCAAGCTTTCACCACTCCTCATGGTAGTAGTGGTAGTGGTGGCAATGATGATAATTCTTTTTTTTTATTTTTCTTGGCCACGCAGCATGCGGGATCTTAGTTCCCCACAAGGGTTCAAACCTTCATCCCCTGCATTGAAACCGTGGCATCTTAACTCCTGGACCACCAGAGAAGTCCCAATTATGATAATTCTGATAATAATAGCTAATATGTATTGAGTGCTTACTGTATGCCAGACTCATTCACTCTCTACTTAAATCTTCATAAAAACCTGTAAGGCAGGTATTTTTGTTATCCCTATTTTATAGAAGACTAAATTGAGAATCACATTGGTTAAGTAACATGATATTTCAGAGCTATTAAGTAAGAAAACTAGGAATGTTCCACTAAAAAAAAATTCACATTCTTAACCACTATTCCAGTGCTTCTCAAATGTTATTATGCATAATAATCACCTGGAGTGCTTTAAAAGAGACTGATTTTCAGATCTCATCTAAGAGATTCAGATTCAATAGGTCTAGAGTCAGGGCTGAGCAATATGCACACTTAGCACCCACAAGTGATTCTGAGGTATCACAGGCCAGGGTTTGAGAAGTACTGTCTTACACCAATGCTTCTCAAACTTTACTATGCATACGATTCACCTGGGGATCTCCTTAAACTGCAGATGCTGACTCAGAGAGTCTGGGGCGGGGTCTGACTTTCTGCCTTTCTAACAAGCTTCCAGGGGATACTCACGTTGCTGGTCCAAAGATCTACACTACTACATGCTTTAGTCAGTGGACCAAGATAGAATGTGAGTTTAGCATAAACATGGAATTAATTTTAGTTGAATAATATGTTACATGATAGATATATACCAGAAAAGTCCCCTGCAAGTCTAATTTCTGTTACTTGAATTCCTTTTTCACATTGACTTTCATGATAATTTCAGGTGCTGCCATTATTTATTTCTTACAGATCTCTAATAGCATTCACTTCAACTTTATCAGTCAAGTACTTGGTAAGGAATGATCACTTACACAAATACTCAAGTACTTAAAGAAGGAAGAGCTTACTAAATAGAGAAACCCAGTGGTGAGTTCTTTAGTAAAGTGAATGATCTCTTTTATGTAACTAAGAAATTTAAAAAGAGAAGAAAATCTTAGATTCTGAGATCTGAAAAGGACCAGAGAGATAATTTTATTTAAACTTTTAGTTCTAAAGATATGTAAAGAAAGGCAAGAAAGGGAAGATAGTGTGACTAAATTCACACAGGGAATTAGTGACAGAGCTGGAACTCAAATGTTAGTTTGGTTAGAGTTTTATTTTTCCATATTGAAATTTTTGTTTTCGAAAAGTATCCTTAATTCTATCTTGGCCTGAGTGTTTGAGAGCTGTATTTTTACTGCTTTATTTAAGGAGAAAGAGGTCGACTCTTATAACTGTTTTCCCCTAATTAAATATGACTCTAGACAAGGTTAAGGAAACCTTTATTCTGTAAAGGGCCAGGTAGTAAACATTTTAGCTTTGTGGGCCATATCATCTCTATCACAACTACTCAACTGCTATTGTAGCACAGAAACAGTAATATATAATATATGTATGTGTGTGTGTGTGTGTGTGTGTGTGTGTGTGTGTATGTGTGTGTGTGTGTGTGTGTACAAAGTGACCATGGCTATGGACACAGAATCTTGAATTTTCATGAAGTATTATTATTCTTTTGATTTTAAGACCATTTTAAATTAAACTGTAAAAACCATTCTTAGCTCATAAACCATTACAACAAAAAGGTAGCAGGCCACTCCCTCTTGCAAGAGCACAGGAATCACAACTAACTGCTCAACAGTCAACAACAGGAAGACACTGGAACTCACTAAAAAGGATACCCCATGTCCAAAGACAAAAGAGAAGCCACAATGAGATGGTACGAGGGGCGCAATCACAATAAAATCAAATCCCATAACTGCTGGGTGAGTGACTCACAAACTGGAAAATACTTATACCACAGAAGTCCACCATCTGGAGTGACGGTTCTGAGCCCCACGTCAGGTGTCCCAATGTGAGGGTCCGGCAATGGGAGGAGGATAGCATAGAGAATCAGACTTTGAAGGCTAGCAGGATTTGAGTGCAGGACTTCGACAGGACTGGGGGAAGCAGAGACTCCACTCTTGGAGGGCATACACAGGGTGGTGTGCATGTCGGGACCCAGGGGAGGGAGCAGTGACCCCATGGGAGACAGAACCAGACCTGCCTGCTAGTGTTGGAGGGTCTACTGCAGAGGCAGGCGGTGGCTGTTTCTCACTGTGAGGACAAGGACACTGGCAGCAGAAGTTCTGGGAAGTACTCCCTGACGTGAGCCCTCCCAGAGCCCGCCATTAGCCCAACCAAAGGGCTTGGGTAGGCTCCAGTGTTGGGTCACCTCAGGCCAAAAACCAACAGGGAGGGAACCCAGCCCCACCCATCAGCAGACAAGGGGATTAAAGTTTTACTGAGCTCTGCCCACCAGAGCAAGAGCCAGCTCTACCCACCACCAGTTCCTCCCATCAGGAACCTTGCACAAACCTCTTAGATAGACTCATCCATCAGAGGGCAGACAGCAGAAGCAAGACTAACTACAATCCTGCAGCCTGTGGAACAAAAACCACACTCACAGAAAGATAGACAAGATGACAAGGCAGAGGGCTATGTACCAGATGAAGGAACAAGATAAAACCCCAGAAAAACAACTAAATAAAGTGGAGATAGGCAACCTTCCAGAAAAAGAAATCAGAATAATGATAGTGAAGACAATTCAGGACCTTGGAAAAAGAATGGAGGCAAAGATCGAGAAGATGCAAGAAATGTTTAACAAAGATCTGGAAGAATTAAAGAAAAAACAGAGATAAACAATACAATAACTGAAATGAAAAATACACTAGAAGGAATAAATAGCAGAATAACTGAGGCAGAAGAACGGATAAGTGACCTGGAAGACAGCATGGTGGAATTCACTGCTGTGGAACAGAATAAAGAAAAAAGAATGAAAACAAATGAAGACAGCCTAAGAGACTTCTGGGACAACATTAAACACAACAACATTCACATTATACGGGTCCCAGAAGGAGAAGAGAGAGAGAAAGGACCCGAGGAAATATTTGAAGAGATTATAGTTGAAAAATTCCCTAACATGGGAAAGGAAATAGCCACCTAAGTCCAGAAAGCGCAGAGAGTCCCATACAGAATAAACCCAAGGAGAAACACACTGAGACACATAGTAATCAAATTGGCAAAAATTAAAGACAAAGAAAAATTATAGAAAGCAGCAAGGGAAAAATGACAAATAACATACAAGGGAACTCCCATAAGGGTAACAGCTTATTTCTCAGCATAGGCTCTACAAGCCAGCAGGGAGTGGCATGGTATACTTGAAGTGATGAAAGACAAGAACCTACAACCAAGATTACTCTACCAGACAAGGATCGCATTCACATTTGATGGAGAAATCAAAAGCTTTACAGACAAGCAAAAGCTAAGAGAATTCAGCACCACCAAACCAGCTCTACAACAAATGCTAAAGGAACTTCTCTAAGTGGGAAGCACAAGAGAAGAAAAGGACCTACAAAAACAAACCCAAAACAATTAAGAAAATGGTCATAGGAAAATACACATCAATAATTACCTTAAATGTGAATGGACTAAATGCTCCAACCAAAAGACACAGGCTCACTGAATGGATACAAAAACAAGACCCATATCTATGCTGTCTACAAGAGACCTACTTCAGACCTAGGGAAACATTCAGACTGAAAGTGAGGGGATGGAAAAAGATATTCCATGCAAATGGAAATCAAAAGAAAGCTGGAGTAGCAATACTCATATCAGATAAAATAGACTTTAAAAGAAAGAATGTCACAAGAGACAAGGAAGGACACTACATAATGATCAAGGGATCAATCCAAGAAGAATATATAACAATTATAAATATATACACACCCAACATAGGAGCACCTCAATACATAAGGCAACTGCTAACAGCTGTAGAAGTGGAAATCAAGTGTAACACAATAATAGCGGGAGATTTTAACAGCTCATGTACACCAATGGACAGATCATCCAAACAGAAAATTAAGAAGGATACACAAGCTTTAAATGACACAATACACCAGATAGATTTAACTGATAATTATAGGATATTCCATCCAAAAACAGCAGATTACACTTTCTTCTCAAGTGTGCACAGAACATTCTCCAGGATAGATCACATCTTGGGTCAAATATCAAGCCTCAGTACATTTAGGAAAATTGAAATCATATCAAGCATCTTTTCTGACCACAACACTATGAGATTACAAATCAATTACAGGGAAAAAAAACGTAAAAAAGACATATACATGGAGGCTAAATAATGCGTTACTAAATAACCAAGAGATCACTGAAGAAATCAAAGAGGAAATCAAAAAATACCTAGAGACAAATGACAATGAAAACATGATGATCCAAAACCTATGGGATGCAGCAAAAACAGTTCTAAGAGGGAAGTTTAGAGCAATACAAGCCTACCTCAAGGAACAACAAACATCTCAAATAAACAATCTAACCTTACACCTAAAGGAACTAGAGAAAGAAGAACAAACAAAATGCAAAGTTAGTAGAAAGAAATCGTAAAGATCAGACCAGAAATAAATTAATTAGAAAAAAGAAAACAATAGCAAAGATCAATAAAACTAAAAGCTGTTTCTTTGAGAAGATAAACAAAATTGATAAACCATTAGCCAGCCTCATCAAGAAAAAGAGGGAAAGGACTCAAATCAATAAAATTGGAAATGAAAAAGGAGAAGTTACAACAGACACCGCAGAAATACAAAGTCTCCTAAGAGACAACTACAGGCAACTCTATGCCAATAAAATGGACAACCTGGAAGAAATGGACAAATTCTTAGAAAGGTATAACCTTCCAAGACTGAACCAGGAAGAAATAGAAAATATGAACAGACCAATCACAAGTAATGAAATTGAAACTGTGATTAAAAATAATCCAATAAACAAAAGTCCAGGACCAGATGGCTTCACAGGTGAATTCTATCAAACATTTAGAGAAGAGCTAACACCCATCCTTCTCAAACTCTTCCAAAAAAATTGCAGAGGAAGGAATACTCCCAAACTCATTCTATGAGGCCACCATCACCCTAATACCAAAACTAGACAAAGATACTACCAAAAAAAGGAAATTACAGACCAATATCACTGATGAATATAGATGCAAAAATCCTCAACAAAATACTAGCAAACAGAATCCAACAACACATTAAAAGGATCATACACCATGATCAAGTGGGATTTATCCCAGGGATGCAAGGATTCTTCAATATACACAAATCAATCAATGTGATACACCATGTTAACAAATTGAAGGATAAGAACCATATGATCATCTCAATAGATGCAGAAAAAGCTTTTGACAAAATTCAACACCCATTTATGATAAAAACTCTCCAGAAAGTGGGCATAGAGGGAACCTATCTCAACATAATAAAGGCCATGTACGACAAACCCACAGCAAACATCATTCTCAATGGTGAAAAACTGAAAGCATTTCATCTAAGATCTGGAACAAGACAAGGATGTCAACTCTCACCACTATTGCTGAACACAGTTTTGGAAGTCCTAGCCATGGCAATCAGAGAAGAAAAATAAATAAAAGGAATACAAATTGGAAAAGAAGAAGTAAAACTGTCACTGTTTGCAGATGACATGATACTATACATAGAAAATCCTAAAGATGCCAGCAGAAAACTACTAGAACTAATCAATGAATTTGGTAAAGTTGCAGGATACAAAATTAATACACAGAAATCTCTGGTATTCCTATACACTAATGATGAAAAATCTGAAATAGAAATTAAGGAAACACTCCCATTTACCATTGCAACAAAAAGAATAAAATATCTAGGAATGAACCTACCTAGGGAGACAAAAGACCTGTATGCAGAAAACTATAAGATACTGCTGAAAGAAATTAAAGATGATACTAACAGATGGAGAGATATACCATGTTCTTCGATTGGAAGAATCAATATTGTGAAAATGACTGTACTACCCAAAGCAATCTACAGATTCAATGCAATCCCTATCAAACTACCAATGGCATTTTTTACAGAACTAGAACAAAAAATCTTAAAATTTGTATGGAGGCACCAAAGACCCCGAATAGCCAAAGCAGTCTTGAGGGAAAAAACCGGAGCTGGGGGAATCAGACTTCCTGACTTCAGTCTATACTACAAAGCTTCAGTAATCAAGACAATATGGTACTGGTGCAAAAACAGAAATATAGATCAATGGAACAGCATAGAAAGCCCAGAGATAAACCCACGCACCTATGGTCAACTAATCTATGACAAAGGAGGCAAGGATACACAATGGAGAAAAGGCAGTCTCTTCAATAAGTGGTGCTGGGAAAACTGGGCACCTACACGTAAAAGAATGAAAGTAGAACCCTCCCTAACACCATACACAAAAATAAACTCAAAATGCATTAGAGACCTAAATGTAAGACCGGAGACTATAAAACTCTTAGAGGAAAACTTAGGAAGAACACTCTGACATAAATCACAGCAAGATCTTTTTTGATCCACCTCCTAGAGTAATGGAAATAAAAACAAAAATAAACAAATGGGACCTAATGAAACTTCAAAACTTTTGCAAAGCAAAGGAAACTACAAATAAGACAAAAAGACAACCCTCAGAATGGGAGAAAATATTTGCAAATGAATCAACGGACAAAGGATTAATCTCCAAAATATATAAACAGCTCATGCAGCTCAATATTAAAAAAACAACCCAATCCAAAAATGGGCAGAAGACCTAAATAGACATTTCTCCAAAGAAGACATACAGATGACCACGAAGCACATGAAAAGCTGCTCAACATCACTAATCATTAGAGAAATGCAAATCAAAACTACAATGAGGTATCACTTCACACCAGTTAGAATGGGCATCATCAGAAAGTCTACAAACAACAAATGCTGGAGAGGGTGTTGAGAAAAGGGAACCCTCTTGCACTGTTGGTGGCAATGTAAATTGATACAGCCACTATGGAGAACAGTATGGAGGTTCCTTAAAAAACTACAAATAGAATTACCATATCATCAAGCAATCCCACTACTGGGCATATACCCAGAGAAAACCATAATTCAAAAAGACACATGCACCCTAATGTTCATTGCAGCAGTATTTACAATAGCCAGGTCATGGAAGCAACCTAAATGTCCATCAAGAGATGAATGGATAAAGTAGATGTGGTACATATATACAATGGAATATTACTCATGCATAAAAACGAACGAAATTGGGTCATATGTAGAGACATGGATGAATCTAGAGGCTGTCATACAGAGTGAAGTAAGTCAGAAAGAGAAAAACAAATATCATATATGAATGCATATATGTGAGACATAGAAAAATGGTACAGATTAACCGGTTTGCAGGGCAGAAATTGAGACACAGGTGTAGAGAACAATCCTATGGACACCAAGGGGGGGAAAGCGGCGGGAGGGAGGGGGTGGCGGTGTGATGAATTGGGAGATTGGTATTGACACATATACACTAATATATATATATATATATATATAATGGATAAGTAATAAGAACCTGCTGTATGAAAAAATAAATAAAATAAAATTCAAAAATTCAAAAAAAAAAAAAAGACAGCAGGCCATATTTAGCCCAAGGGCCATAATTTGCTGATCTCGCCTATAAATTAGTTCTTCCAATCAAATGCTAATATAATATTTCCTCAAATTGAGCAGGTATTTATTTCTTGAGTATGACGTGGAAAATAAGTAGTCTTTCAAAGTTCACTTGCAGAGTTAGTGGTGTTACAGGAATTTTATTTGCAAAAGAAAGCCAACAGTCAGAAAGAGGCATATGGTTGCTTATGAGTGGATATTTATGCGTTGCTAAGTTATTTCTAATCTCCAGGCAGAAATGGGGAAAACCCAAGTAGGTAGGCATGCTACAAAGCAATTTGCTTCACCATAGCCATAGTAGTCTTTTTAACGAAAAGGACTTTGCAGTTCTTTAAAGCAGCCTATGTTCTATCCTACTCACAGTTTAGGGGATACGGAATATGCTGAAGTTTTAATGCAGTCTGTTCCTTTAATTCATGACAGGGAAGCAGGAAAATGACAGTAGTTTGAAAGCAACTGATGTACAGGTGGCAATTGGTGAAATACCAAAAGTTTCAAGCTAAGTCCTCTTGGTTCATTATCAGATCACACCACAGTACCAAGAAAAAAAGGAAAAATGTCATATTAGCATAGATGTTTTGCAAATGTCAGATTTAACAATGCTTAGGTGACAAAGTTGGTGCTCCACCATTTCTTTCTTTCTTTATTTTAATCAAAGGGAAATCACAGTTGGAAATCCAACCAGAATGCTATCAAATGTCATTAGCCTTTGTATGCTTTATTGAAAATGGTGGGTAGGTTTCCTCTTCTTAAAATGGTTCAATTAAGATAATTTTCAGCATTTAAAAGTCAGTAAGTGTCCATATAATAATAACATTCAATGCAAAATTCAGGGTTCTTTAAAAAAATAGGTTTCAGGGAGAAAACACAAGCATGAATTTGTCCATTCCAGCATGATATTTTTGCAGACTGCCCAGCCTTGGAATAACCAGCTGCAACAGGAAGATGGCCAAGGAAAGAGGATGATGTGCCTGGCTGGCTTCCTACGCTTCCTCCTTTCCCAAACCCATGACTTCCCTCATAAAAAGTTATCCCACAAGGAAACCTAGAAAAGAAATTTTACTAGGCATATATGTAAAAGAAAGAATTAAACTCTCAGAATATTTACTAAGAACTGGTCATGCTGTTTCTTGTATTCCCTGTATTGTGATTATAGCAGAGAGAAGACATTTTGATCAAACTCATTGGGGGAGAAGAGCACAATTTGAAGTTTCTTGGGTTCTCAGAGGTGAAACTTAATTGAAATCAATATGGGAAAAAGCAATGAGTAAAAACTGCTGCTCTGAACATAGGAAACTTTAATCAGCTAAAAGCGTGATATGTGTAGAGTTCCTTGTGGAGTTGAAGTTTGTTCAATAAAAATGTTTCTATGAAGTTACATTGCTCTCCCTAGTTCACAGGCACTAGTTGAGCATCAGGATCACCACCATTGCTTCTTTTCTTGTAAACATCCAAAAGTTTACAAATATGAAGATATCTATAATTATCTAAAAACCTACTAAGATATTGAAGTGGAGGTAGAATTAATTTTGCCCAGTAAAGACATTATTGGAAATATTGGGTGTAAATAAAACCTCTGAATCAAATTTTGTTTCCCCACTGATTTTCATAATTTGGGAGAGAAATTTAATGTTATTTTTATTGATCTTCAGTAGACTGTGATTTCTAACAGTTTAGCATTGTATCTTTTCCGTCCTACTCCTAACTTTTGTGAAATAGCAAGTTATAAGCAAATATTTAAATGTACTTGGAACTTAAGGCAATTCAACTTTAATATTTTAAGTATGGTGGAAATAATATTTACACAAATAGCCATCTCATTTTATGGGCTCTTAATTTTAGGATTTTATGTAATGGATTCTACCTGTGTGTGTATAGGAGTGTGTGCATATGTGTGTGTGTATACACCCCAAGTGTCTTTCATATAAATTTTCTCTCAGGACCAACAATCAAATAATTTCAAATGATATATTTATTTATATTCCACCATCACAGGAAGACCTTTAAATGTATTCTTATCAGAAAATGAGACATTCTACCACTTTTCTGTGAGATATATTATTGCCTAGTGTTTGTAAGACTGTCTTGCTAATCTCTGACTGCATTTTATTTCCAGTTTCTGATTGACCTCTTCAACTTGCATGATTTCTGATGCCACCAACAGCTTTTATTAACTATAAACATTTACCTGTGATGCAATAATAGTTCAAAGTTGATTCAGTCATATTAGTTAATTACCTGATCAATCTAGTGAGCAAATTCAATTCAACCTCTTTTCTGATGGAATTGGCCAATGGTTTGAATGAAATTTCTGGTCAATTAAATAAAGATTGTAGCCAAAGTAGTTTCACATAGACACAGCCATACTATGGGCTTCCATCCCCCAACTCCATGTCATTGAACCAGAGTAATGTGTTGCACATTCATTCATTCAGCAAATGCTTATTGATTGCCTATTATGTGATTGACACTGCTCTAAGTTCTAGAGATACAGTGAGGAATAGGACAGTGTCCCTCTCTTTAGTATGCTTATAGACAATTATTCAAGGGCATAAGGACCCTGCCTTCAAGAGCCGTGTGGCAATGGAGTAAACAGAGGTATAAATACAGAGGGTTTTACTCTTTCCCTAAGAGAAGTAGGCAAGGGTCCCTGGGTACACAAATGGACCAGTGGCTCGTTTTGTCTCAGGGTCGACATGAAGAAGTACTAAGAGAAGACTGAGCTGGCATTAGAGAGTCAGTAATTGCTCACTGCCAGGTGAGTTTGGGAGTCCTTTTGGCAGAGGGAATGATGTAAGCCAAGGCACAGGAGGGGAGGGCTTAGGAAAGGAGGAGTGGTTTTGGAATGACACCACTGCCACTTACTGGGTGGGGGACCTCAGGCAGGATATTTTGCTTTGTTGAGCCTCTTTCTATCGCTAGTAAAATAATAAATAGTTTAAAATAATTAAAATATATGCTGAAAGTGTGTTAGTTCATTTTTAAGAAAGTGTGGTGGGAAGTGTTGAAATGAGCTGGCGGGTGGGGGTGTCTTTGGCAAAAGATGAGGCCAGTACAACAGGCAGATGAGCCACGCTAAGATCAGAATTGATTTGATAGGCAAGGGAGAGCCAGCAGAGGTTTTTAAGTTGACAGAGCTTCCATCCTCCTGTATTGTGTTAACTGTTAATCAGTTTGTCAGGAAAACGTAAACACTAAATTTTCTGGCCAACATCATAAAAAAAAGAAAAAGAAAAGGATTATTCAAGAGCAGTTGCTTGCTTAGTTTTCCCCACTCTGGTATCAACACTGTGATTCTAATAGCCAAGTAGGCTTCACTAGGTCAGGTACTTAATAGTATTTACTAGGGTTTTTAATCTGAGGAGTGGCAGGGGATATTTTATGGGCAATGAAATAAAGAATTGATAATTATGAGGCCCCACACTCTGTAATGAGGACTATATACATTTTACAAGACTTTACAATGAATTCTAATGTCAGCCTCCATTTATTTTTCAGAAAGAATCTAGTGCTAGTCCTGGCCAGGTATGGATCTTGTGTGTGCCCTATGTTTGTATGTATTCCACTGAGTCTAATCTCTGCCTTTTATTTTCTTGTAAGGCTGTTCATTCTAAGTCCATAACTTCAGAAATTACTGTAAAATTGCTATATCCCTGCTTCTCCAACTGGAGTTTGTTATCTCTCTAATCTCTCTACCAGAATTGTTCTGCTGGTTGGGGCCAACATGGGGCAGAAAAAATGAGGGGTGCTACTTTGGAGAAGTCATATCTTACTTGGATTCAGAGCTAAAAAGTGGAACCCCCGCTTGGTACTATTTGTGCTATTTGCCTATGCCATCTCCTGGGTAACACAATTAAACATTTCCAGGTAATGGTCATTACTATTTAATGTATTTAATAAGTATGCCTTGCCATACCCTGTGGGATACAGTAGCATAAGGAGACCCCTCCTGGTGCTTTTACTTCAGTTCGTCTCATGAGTTTAACTGCTATATTTGGTGACTGGTGGTTCAGTACTTAGAGCAGCCATTAAATGATTTGGTGTGTTTGTAGGACTCTCCTAGAAACACGTGTTACTGTTTTTGCATTTCTTTCTTTCAAAGGCTAGCAAAATGCCAATTTAGTTGGTTGTTTATCTAGATTAAAATAAAAGTAGAATTTAAAAAGCAAATCTTTATGCTGTCCAAGCATTTCATTATCCATTTGCAGACTGCATTACATGGAAAGACTCATTTTGCAATAGTACAGATAATTGCTAAATAAATATTTTTGCCATTACTAATACATGATAGTAGAACTAGAGTGGAGAACTAAACTCTAAGGTCTTTGGAGATATGAGTTGTACCTTAAATGATATTTGTAATCTTTAATAACTGCATAGTGATGGGCACACAAATGCTCAAAAATGATTTGATAAACTTAAAATATCAAAAAGTTGATAATGTGTTACTGCTCTAGTTTAGGGATTTCAGAGGAAGCTTGGAAAATATTTACCTTTCATAGTCTTCCACGAGAAGATATTCTATGCAGATGGCCAGATCCTCCCAAAGACTACTGCCTTTGCACACTGTGTCAGGAGGGGTTTAGGGTTTTTAATTACTAGTTACTGTTCTGCTCTAGAGAAACCTTAAGCAGAGGTTCTAAAAACTCAAGCTGTGGACTTGGAACTAACTCCACACTTTAGCACTTTCTTAAGATTGCCATTACAATGAGACCTGGGAGAGAGATTGCCACAGTGGTCTAGAAGGCAGTATCATCATCTTTAATGGAATCAGCTCCATGTATGTCAAATAAAGCGTGGAATTAAGACTAACCAGGGGCATCAGGGAGGATAGTGTTTTGTGACTTTGTGCATTATCGAATGTATTCAAGTGTTAACAAGATGATTACTCACTGCACCTGAATATGCATCCAGGTTAATGTTTTCTTATTGAAAGGAGATTTCATTAGGATAGTGCTCATTCACGTTTATCCAGCTGACTTCAGGAGGTGGTATAGATTTTTCTACAGCCAACAACTGTTATAAGGCCCAGGCTTATATTAGATTTTCCCTAGTACTGATTTTGTTTACTTTGACCTTTATTGTCTGTTTCTCCTAAACCCTCCTTTTTGGGCAGTTGCAAATGGGTGCAGTAAATATCATTCATGGAGGCACATGCAAATGTGATCTGTGTTTTCTGTCACACTCTGCTACAGGCAGTGCAACAAATGCGATGAAATAAATGAGCATTTGATTGACTACAGTGAGACACACCGTTAAGGAGGCTGTGCTCAAGTGTGGTGTTTATTTACATGCACTAATTGACTCAAAAGAGTGTCATCATAATTTGCTCATGGTGCATGTATTCAGGTTTTTTGGAAGAACTGAAGTCATTGTCAGAAAATTACAGTATTATCTCAATATTTTAGTTGAAAGTAGGTTGTGACAACAACAAACTCCTATTTTCTTCTAACTCCTCACCCTTGCGTCACTGTGTACACTGCATATGAAAATAGAGTAGCAAGAGATTAGAGGAGGAGGAATAGAGAACTGGCAGGATTAGTTAGGGAAATTTTCTGGAGAAATCAACTTCTAAATTAACTTATGAGAGGGATATGGGTGAGAGGGCAGTAGAGCCAAGTTACTATGTCCTGCTGGGTTTTCTTATGCCTGGGAATGGAGAGATCTTGGGCAGAGATAAAGCTATATAAACTCATAGTGGATAGAGTCACTCCTGCACCCCGAGCTGTCCCCTGCCCTACCAAGTAAACCAAGTGAGGAATGTGGAATCCATCCAAGTCATTGTGTGCTTTCTAGTGGTAGAATGAAGACTTACAGAGGAGGAGAACCTTGATGAATGGAGAGGGAGGAATGCAAGATGGCCTGAGGCAGGTAGTGAGAGTGGACAGCCCTGTAAGAAGGGGCCTTTCTACATATTCTAGAGTCGTGCTGTACAGTGCAATAGCCATTAACCACATGTGTCTATTTAAATGTAAATGAATGAAAATTCAATTCAACTGAAAAGTAAGTTCCTTAGTTACACTAGCTACATTTCAAGTGCTCAATATGGCTAACCACTACTATATTGGAAAGCACAGATACAGAACATTTTTACCACCCCAGAAAATTCTATTGGAAGCACTGTTCTAAAGCAATGGGCAGGAATAACTATTTGACACCTTAAGTGATAGGAGGCCCTTAGAGAGCTATGAGTGCCAGAGTAACCACAAAACTCTTTTTTTGTATGTGTAAACAAGTGAGAACACTACTGTTGTCTTCCCTTGCACCCTTCCCTAATGCCTCCACTGACCAGCAAGAAAATCCATTTAGATGGTTCAACTGTTATTTTGGATGAATTAAAGCATTAGTTTATGTTTTCATTCTTTCATTCAACAATGGAGCAACTACCATCTTTGAGGCACTATTAGCAGATCTTGTGGAGTTTGTGAGGTTAAATTAGGCACTACCTGCCCTTGAGGTATTTATAATCCAGTGGGATAACTGTTAAGAAAAAAAGAGAGAAAAACGGAAATCACCAATAGGGGGCATAGGCAAAGTGCTATGAAAAGTGAGAGGAGGAAAACTCCTCTGGGGCTAGGGAACTGGAAGGGTAGCTGCCATTTATTGAGTGGCAACCTAGTACATGCCAGGTTTTTAACCTAGGTAACCCTACGTTATACTCCACCACGTCTAAAAAGGTACATTCTGTTATAGAAATCATACATTTTCAGTAGTAGCTAAATATGAATATTCTTAGAGTCCACAGGATGGTATACATCATTTCTTGACTTTGTAACCCATAGAAAGTCAGACTCTAATTAGCACTTGGTACTACCTTCCCTCTTCCCCTTTCCACTCCTCTGCCCTCTCCCCAGAGTCCTGGCTCCATCATGCTAGTAGCCCATATGGTGGAAGCCTGTGAAACTATCCTTCCTGGATCCATGCTGGTTCTTTTAGACTTCCACAGAGATAAGGTTAAATGCTTTTGGCTTATTGATGTTGGAGCAGCACAAAGACAAATAAAACTCTTTCTTGCTACTACTGATAATTTTTGGTGTGTAATTTTGCCTATGGTGCTAAAAATAACCCTTACTATACCCGAGGAATAAGACTGGAAAGGAGCTATAGGGGCATGACACTTAATCCTGTGCCCTCTCCCAATACTCACAATATCTCACCTAATCAGAAAAGGTATTATGGAAGACATAGAAGAAATTTGGATATTGAATATGCTAAGAGGACACTGTATATACACTGACAAATTCAAGTGCCAGGGTTTTTTGTTGTCATTGTTTGTTTGTTGCTTTGTTGTTCGTTTGAACATATTACACAAAATAAGTCATTTGCAGATTAAATTCATAACAGCGTGTAGTTCAGTTTGAGAAAGGAAATGGAATATGGAAGGGAGCAGTGGGACCTAAAGCAGGAGAGATTGGTAGAAAGAGTCTAGGTGGGGGAAGGTCTCAAAAGCTAAATAAGTAGTTGGAATTTACTTGGTAGAAATAAAAACCCAAACCATCAACTAATGTTACCCCAGCTGTTTAAAAATGAGAAATTATTGTTTGCTCTCTCTTTTTATAGATGAATCTCATATTGACATAGACAAATATCATCTAGCTATGTGGTAGAAGAGAACATGTGGTAGAGCTGCCTACTTGGTTCATTTAGTTACCATTAGGCATGAAAGGGTTCAAGTATGACAGTGGGAGGAAGAAGATACAAAAGAAATACACTTAATTAATGACCTCTGATCTCAGAGTTTATAGCTTGATTAGGGGATAGATTGTAGTCACACAACATACTGAAGAACACTGTAGCAGAAAATGCCACTGAAACCTCAATAGTCATTCTACTTTTTACCTTTTTAAGGACCCCAATTTTGTTGTTGACAGCAACTTGCCTTCTCAGATTCACTTGTAGCTATGGTGGTTTGTGTGATAATTTCCTGCCGAATGGCACATAGATTGAGATTAGGAACTACCTCTTCCTGCTTTCCTTCCATTTTTGGTTAGAATGCACACACTATTAGGCTGGAGGTAGAGCAGCCATCCTGGGACCAGGAAATGACAAGCACAAGGATGAAAATCAAACGTCATAGATAAAGTGTAAGGATATAATGAACCTGGAATGTTGATGACATTGTGAAGGATCTGTCCCTGGCCCTGAACTGCTTACCTCTGGCGTTTTCGTTATGTGAGAGGGAGAAAAAAAAAAACAAAATACCCACCCATTTGTTTAAGCCACTGAATTTGGGTTTTCTGTTACTACTCAAAGCGAAATGCAAACCCAATTGATACAATGCCATGGAGTAGACTATCCCAAAATGCAAATGAATATGTAATGCTAACACCCTAAGAGGCTTTATGGAAGAGTTTTCAAGCTTAGGTGGAAGCTTTGAAGGATTAAAGGAGCAATTTCAGGTGTTTGATAGCAAATGCTAATGTGGGGTTGTAGTATAAAATTATGTTCATGAGAGGAAGGCATTTTAAAGAAATCCAAATGTGGAATACATTAATATTAGTGGTATGAGAAGCGGATGTAGGTGTGTAAAGAGGTACAAGTGGTGTAGAAGGGACATCAGATATCATGGGGCCAAACAATAACTACAAAATCCTCCAAACTAATAGGCTCAAAAAGAGGTTGCAGGGGAGTGACCGGCCAGAATGCAAAGCCCCTTCTCTGGGATCCACATCCTCATTTATTCTTATAAATGAATCTATGATGTATCTCAGGCCTAAATGAGTGCCATTCTTTTTCATTAGTAAGTTCTTTAAAATCAATAATGTTTTCTTTAAGGGAAAGCTTTAGCTATTACTAATTTATATCTCATTAAATTTTCACCTTGTTTTCCAAGGTTCCGTCTAAGCTACATCTTTCATTAAGATTTTAAGTTACAGGCTATATGTAATTTATTGAAATACCCCAGATAGACAGGAAGAAATATTTGAAACACATAGGTGAACATTAGCTTAGAAGGCTTAGAGTGTTGCAAGCCTTTGAATGATGAGGTTTATCTTTATAGGTCACTTAAGGAATGTCAAGTGAAATAACCAGTGATATTGTAAGTTAGAGAGAGAAAGAGAAAGGTAGAGACAGAGAGATCGAGAGTGAAAGAGAGAGAGAGAGAGAGAGAGAGATTCTTTTCCCATCTTAAGTTTGTTGGTCGAAATAAATTAGGCTACAATTTTATGTAAAGTACCTAAGGCAAGCTACTATGCCTCAGAGAAAGGAAACCTTAGGTCTCATCATTTTGGATGCCATATTTCAGGATATTTGGGTTTAAATAGGGCCCCAAAATGACATTATAAAGGGTTATATACCCTAAGGCGAGCTGTCATAGAGACTAAGAATTTTGTACAGTTTTCCCCCAAAAATAGTTGGCTGAAAATATAACATCAGTACCCTATTATTTTCCTTGCATAAAATTAACACATCACAACCAATGGTTTTTTTTCAATTATGTGGCATCAAATGAGTCTTAAAAGAGATTAGGACAAGATCTGTGGTAGCTTTGGAGAATTCCTGCAATTGACAGTTTGACACAGCATGGTTTCAGATTATGTCAAATCCTACAAAACATGTGTAGCCCGCTTGGGAAGAGGGATTCTTTTCAATTTAATCTTGTTGGAAATATTTGCCACGAAGTAATAATAATGCCTTTAATATGCAAATGATTATAATTGCATTTATTACACTGTCAAATGCAAGCTCAAATACTGGTTCTTTGTTTTACAACCAAGCATATCAGACAAAGTAAGAGAAATGACTGCTTTCATCGTTAAGTTCATAAGAGGAAGAACAAATTCTCTTTTCCCTGAAGTTGCTTGCTTTTTCTCTCAGATGTGTAGATGTGTCAGATGTGTTCTTTCCTCCCAATCTCAGTAAAAAAAGAAAGAAGAAGAAGAATTGAGCTGATCACTGAAGGATTTTGACATTCAGATTTTTCTCCTTAGTCTTCATCTGTATCCCAATAGTCCTTTAGGTGCACAACACTTTTTTTTTTTTTTTTTTTTTTTTTTTTTGCGGTACGCGGGCTTCTCACTGTTGTGGCCTCTCCCGTTGCGGAGCACAGGCTCCGGACGCGCAGGCTCAGCGGCCATGGCTCACGGGCCCAGCCGCTCCGCGGCACGTGGGATCTTCCCGGACCGGGGCACGAACCCGTGTCCCCTGCATTGGCAGGCAGACTCTCAACCACTGCGCCACCAGGGAAGCCCGGTGCACAACACTTTTGCTAAGACAAATTGCACCTTTGAAGGGGACTTTGCCATAAAGTACTCATGTAACTACCTTTATTCTTATCTACTGGTTGATCTTATTGTACTTTTTTCCCCAGGTGTCTCATTTTTTTCCTCATCACTTAAACAGGAATAAAGTTTTGTCCTGTTCATTTTCCCAGCAATTTCCACTTCATTCACCTGGGTTCATTTCATCTTTCACTTCTTGTTGGAGAGGCCCTTCCTAGATGCTATGTTTTTTCCATCATTAGGCACAAGGGGGGAAGAGAGGGGAGGT
Source organism: Pseudorca crassidens (assembly GCF_039906515.1). Taxonomy (NCBI): domain Eukaryota; kingdom Metazoa; phylum Chordata; class Mammalia; order Artiodactyla; family Delphinidae; genus Pseudorca; species Pseudorca crassidens. The sequence continues at coordinate 41,618,407 of NC_090317.1, read as the reverse complement.
GGAGCCAAGGAAATAGTCCCTCTGCAGCTTCAGTGAGGGTTGTTTAAATCTGTAACTTTCAGAAGACATTTCCAGTGTGTGGGACTTTTCTATTTTTTTGCATAGAGATACCTTTATACAGAATACTTAGTTCTCTTGTTATACCTCCTGTACCCAAGAGATTACAGCCAGAGTCTCCTTTGGACATACGGTGTGGAGTGTGTGTGAATCTGTTGTCTTCCCTCTGTTTCTTTGCCTCCCTATTTGCTCCTGCCAACCTTTCCAGTGCGCATGGCTTCTCCTTCTCGCCTTGGTGGAAGCAACCACTTACTGACACCAATGCCTCATCATTAGCAACGTTTTTTTTTTCTGAGTTACTTTTCACTTTTCTGTGTTCTTCTTTCCGTCTACCTATGATAGATAAATCAAAAGATTTACCATTAATATTGGGAGATTCTGGGCTAAAACATTTTGTTTTTTTTCTTTTCACTCCTTTGAATCACAGGCAGTTCAAGCTCTTACATCAGATGCAAAACTTGGGAGGACTGCACATTAAACCAGTTTCAGCTATTAACCCCTCTATGCTAATTAGGTTGTTAGAGGTTAGCCTCACTATCAATCAACCTCTAAGGGGTGAGGCCAAAGATAGATAAGTTTGGGTGCCAAGGGGGAAGGAAGGGGCTAGTGCATGGGGTCTTCTCGAGAAGAGTATAATCTATCTCCTCATGCCACTGTCCTTATGCAAGTTCTTTTTCAATAGCTTCCCAAGTGTATATCCTTCACATTCATCATCTGCTCTGCAGCCAGAGTGGTGGTGTTAAAACTCACACATCCTGCTCAAACCTTTGGTGGCTCCCCCTTGTTTATAAACAAGGATAAAATTTTTGCTCCTTGGCATAGTTAAGATCCTTCAGGACTTGGCCCTAGCACCTCTTATCTATCTTTCGCTATCACTTACCATCTTCTCACTTTGCTTTCTAGTCCTGCAGAATGGTTTCTGCTTTCTCCATGAGCCCTCTGTGGTTTGGTGCCTCCCTGTTTTTGTTCACAGTGTTTCCTATACTAGGAGCATTTTTATTCTAATTCTTTGGCCAACTACACATAGCCAGTGCCTACCACAGAACCTGAAACATAGTAGCTGCTAGAATCATATTGGTTGAATGATTGAATGACTGAATGATTTTTATGTACCTCTTAAGACTTTGCTCAGGGGTTCCTTCACTGACTACATCCACATACGTTCTCCACCAATCCAGGCTAAGCAGGAACCTCTCTTTTCTCCCAAAGCATCCCATACTTTCCCACCCCCCATAATACTTACCATAGAGGAAAGCTGTGAACTTCTTTAAAGGCAAGGGCCATGTTTTATTCTGTTCTGTGTCCTCAACACCTGATAAAGGGCCTTTCCGAGAAGGGATGCTCAATAAGTGTTTCTTGAACCCAAATCTTTTTTTAGAGAATGAGGATAAGAAAATCCCTTGTCAAGTGAAACCTAATTTCTGCTCTTCTAACACCAAACCAGACTCCTGAAGCCAGAACTCTTAAGTCCTTTTAGTAGTGGTCACTATTGTGGATATTAAATTGAGATAGTGCTTTATGATATAAAGCTGCTTTATGAATTCTAAAGTATTAAACTGATGAGTTGCATTATTATCTATTTTGTACATGTCAAATAAAAGAAACAACTCAGAGCACTTCCAGTGAAAGCCAGAACCCTGCACTTTCCTACTTCAACCTTCCTCTGTTCCCTTTGGTTCCTAAAACTCCTAGTATTCTCCCGCAGTGATTCAGTACAGAGAAGGAAGCAGACTGGTGAGGGACTGTCAGAGTGGGGATTATTTTCAAAGAAGAATAGCATTAGTTATGATCCACTTTCTTAGATTCAGAATCACCCAGCTGCAGAGATGACCCTGCAGACTCAGATTTCAAACACTAAACAGATTCACTAGGTACACCTAGCATGGTTGCTTCCTTTTAATATGCCTCTGAGTGTTTGAGAGGTATAGGATGTTCTCCTCTCTGTCTCTGTAGAAGTCAGATAATTTCTTTTGGGGGCCCAACTCTACCACTGTGATCCAGCCTGCACTGATGTCAGTTATCTCCTTTGCTACTATGACTAGAGTACCTCTCACTCCTAAGAAATTCATTCTGGGCTGTGTGTTCTGCCATTTCCTGAAAACTAGGTATATCCTGCTCTGCCTTTAAGCTGGCCTGGTCCAAGCAGGTTCTGATCCCTCTGGCACTGATTGTATGCCCTATTGTGGTTCCGAATTTCCCTCTAGTCCTTCATAGAGCTTCCCCTTCCTGTCCCTGCTCTACTAAGATTAGAAAGTCTGAGAACGTATTCTACAGCCCTAGTCTATGAGAGGGTGGGAGAAGAGTCTTGGACTCCCCCATTCCTTCTATATGAGCAATCTAGAATTTTCCAAATTATCTTATCTGGCTAATACAAATCTTATATTTGTAAATTGTACTTCAGAAACCACCCTTCCTGTCTTCTAATTCACTTATTTTTTAATATAACACATTTATTGAGATAAAATTCACATACCACACAATTTATCCATTTAAAGTGTAAAATTCAGTGGTCTTTAGTGTATTCACAGAATTGTGCAACCATTACCACAATCAGTTTTAGAACATTTTAGAACAATCAATCCCTCCCCACCCTCCAAATCAGCCCCTGGCAACCACTAAATCTACTTTCTGTCTCTGAGCCTATTCTGAACATTTCATACAAATGGAATCATATATGTGGATTTGGGGCCTTCTTTCAATTTAGTGTAATGTTTTCAAAGCTCATCCATGTTGTAGCATGTATCAGAACTTCATTCCTTTTTACGGTGATAATATTCCATTGTATGGATATGTCACATTTTGTGTATTTACTCATCTACTTATGGACGTTTGGATTGTTTCCACTTTTTGGCTATTTTGAATAAAACTTCTATGAATATTCATGTACACATTTTTGTGTGCACATAAGTTTTTATTTCTGTTGGGCATGTACCTCGGAGTGGAATTGCTAATTCACTTTTAATATTAAGACTCCAGATGTCTATAGAAACACAAATACCCACTTTGTTCCATTATGATGGTGGGAGGAGGAACACATTGCCACCCCCACCCTCTAAATCAGTAAACAAACCTAATTATTAAAGGAAAGTTGCAAGGAAAAGAGGAAGTTGCTTTTTTCCTGCCTTCAAAATAATCAAAGCATGGAATTATTATGCTTATAAACTTCATGTAATGAGGTAATGTGGATTTTTTGCTTATCAAAAGTCAATGATAAATTATAACATGTTCTGTCTTCTCAAGACTCTCTACAAATTACAATTCTGATGAAAAATGTAATGTTTTAACTTTCAGCTTACACCTGAACAGCAACAGTGGTTTGAGAGTATACAAAGTAAGTTATTTGAAAATATACTATTTGGATTTTATAAATAGTATGCTATGGGTGTGTCACCCAATAGATTTCATAAAACCTATTTTCTTCTTAAATTTACTTAACATTTTATTGGAACCTAGGAAACCTGTTTTGGTGCAAAGGATTCCACAATCCTGTGAGGGTGGGGAAGATAGTGATTTATAATTTCCCCTTAAAGAGATTTCTGAGTTGCTATTTCATACCCACTAATGGGTTTGAGTTTCTTCCTGAATCTAAGACATCCTTTAAAGAAAGTTTCCTTGATTAGCAAGGACATTCTCAGAGGTCATTGGATGTACATGCTCTTTGGCTCTGTCTGTGAAGCAGAAAAGAAAACCAAAACACTGAATTCATGAGGAATGAAAAGATGAAGCCAACTTCTCAGAGACAGAGAATTTATAGACAACAAACCACACTGTTCTTTTAGTCTGAAGCCCTTTTCTTTGATTTTTTTTTTGTGATAGCATCTATGGAATCATTTTAAAAAATAAAAAATAAAATAAAATACCAAATGTTTATTTAAGGTATATCTATATGCATGATCCCCATAGAGTGAAATTTCACTTGAGGGACCTGAGGACCAGGAAAAAGGAACATATGGAAAGCCTTAAGTTAAACTGCAAAATCTGTAAAAAGTAGCAGGAAAAGGGGAGAAAGAGCAGTGGACTTAGCATCTGATTCAAGTCCAACCTCAGCCACTTACTAGGTGTATGAGCTTGAGTATATTCCTTAACTATTCTGTGCTATAGTTTCCTCATCTGTAAGATGGGGGTAGATAATAATGATACTTACCTTATAAGGTTGTGGAGATCAAATGGGGACATGTATATGAAAGCACTATGCAAACAGTAAATCACAAAACAAATATGCATTTAAGTAATTATTTAAAACTGAAATTGAAATTTTAATTAATAATGACAATAACACATTGTTCTTTGTAGAAAGGAGAGTCTACGGTATCTGGATGAGGTGAAGGGGAAGCCTAGATTTACATGAATTTAAATTTTTATCAGTTAACACATGTTCCTTTCAAAATCTAGGCTTTTGTACTATTTCCCTTTACTTCACAGTAAAATATATGAAATGAAGACGCTCAAGTACCAGTAGGCTCAAAATCAATATAGAATCACCAGCCAAGCAGGGAAATCACTTAAAACACAATTAAATCAAATGCTATTTAATTAACAAAGCACTAAAACATCCAAATACTATGATCAAAAGACACACTGTGCCCTCAGGACTTGATTTTAGTTATTCTCCTTGGTAACTGGGTCAGTGTTCAACATTTAACTCTCTTCTGCCAGTGTGGCAGTGATAGCAAGGAGGAGCAGCCTCTACCTTCAGGGTCCTGAATAACAAGCCCGGTCTCAGCTGGATTTGTTTTCACCAGGCCCATTGAGGGTTAAAAATCCATCTATTCAAATATTTCACTGGAGCTGGAAACTGCTTGTTTAAAGGGCTCCCAGGTGTCTTTCTTCCTCTACACAGTGCATTCTTTCTGACGTTTCTTTACTTCCTGATCTTGTTAAACATCTTCTTTCCTTTGAGTAAATGAACAGCTGCCTCAGTAGAAAGGATATACACTGTCTGTCTCAGACTGGACTGGGCTGACAGTTCTCAGGCTGCCTCAGCCTTTAGGGAAAGAACAAAGTAGTCTGTCTTTCATGGAGGTTAATAAGCACTTCTCCTGTTGGTTGGTTCCTCTATAATGGCTCAGGCTTTAGCACTCAATCCGTCATGGATCTTAATAAATTACCCTTTTGGTTATGCACTTAGAAACAACACTTGTATTACTAATATAGCAACCAAATGTCGAAGTTCATCACTGCAGGTGACAAACAGAGCTTAAATCATTTGCCACACTATTTCCTTGACCTGTCTTGAAAAGTGAGAAAATGGCAAAAGAATCAAGTGATAGGAATGTCCTAAATTTGTGAAGAAACAGAGAACATCACTGTATTTTTTAGGGGATACACACACACACACACACATACACACACACGCACGTTATATTTCTGAAGAGATTGTTATAATTATTTGTCACTGTTTCAAAGTTTGCTTTAGAGTTCAAATTATTAGGATATCTTTCTAAATTGTGTTTACTTTCCTGTCTTAATAAAAAGTTGATCAAATTGAAAGAAACCTTTGTATAATGATGGCAACTCTTCTTGTAGTGTCCTTGAGCAACTTCATTATGCAACTGTGGTGCTCAGTGTGTCTGGACCACTGCTTTGACCATCAGTGAACAATGTCCATAGTCATTGATGGAGATGGTTTAGGAGATTCAGCTGAATTGCACTGAGTTCCTCATTCATTCCCTAGAAGTATTTTTAATGAAATTACTGCCATGATTTCGATCTCCATGTGACTTGCCACTTCTTTTTCTAAGTATTCAAATCATGAATTGAGAGTTCTCTTAATTGTGATAATTGTGATCTGGTTAATCAAGACTGTATTCTAGTAGAAAAATTAGGGGTAGAGGGAGAAGGAGGGAGGGAGGAGGAGGGGAGAGGGAGAGAGAGAGAGAGATCACAATAACCAAAATGGTGTACATTCTATGGGAACATTTATGATGTAGAAGGTTTTATAGATTTATCATAGTGGACAGGAGAGAATTCAGCTAGAAGGAAAATTCTACTTCCTTTATTTTACTGACTACTGGGAATGGGGGTAAGATGATAAATATAAAATTGGGACAGTACCCAGAGCCCATGTTATTTCAAAGTATTATAAAATGGGCTATATGATTACATGACAAATTTTAACTCCTAGAAAAATTATTTGTTCAGTTATATACTGCTGACTGTGAGTGCATACAGTTCATCTTGTAAAAGATAGAATTTTCAGCTGGTTGATTATCATCCTATTCACAGTTCACTGAATGTGCTCTATAGCCCATAAAAAAACAAGGAACATTTTTATTATTAGATACAGTATTATTCTAAGGAGCCACTGCATAGCAACATCTAGTTCATTTATTGTTTACTAAATTCTCTAATCAAATTAAATGAGGCATTTTATGTATCCTGCAATTCATTTAAAACATCATACATGTTAGAGATTATATGCAAAATCCTGACTATTCATAGGTAGCTTACATGGGCACAATTCAAGGGCATTTAAAAGTCTAGTTAGAAAACGTCTCAATTTCTGAACAGCACAAATATAATTTAATTAGTTAACTGTTTTGTTTATTTAGGTCAGCTGACCTTTGAGACAACTTGACATCTGTATGTTAGTCCTCTTTCAACAGGCATTAACACCATGGTTGATTTTTGAATAATTCTTCCAAGTTGGAGGCCTTCTGAGCAAAGGTGCAGGTACCTGCAAAGGACCCCAGTATTAACTGGATCACGATGAACTACCATTATGATATAGCTAACATGTATTGAACACGGTTTATATTCTAATCACATGATCTATATTACCTTATTTAATTCTGACAACAACCCAATCAGGTAGGTTTTATTTTCATTATCCCTGATTAATGTATGAGGAAAGTGAATTATGAAGCGGCGGATAAATGTCCAATTTTGCAGGGGTTAAAAGTGGCAGACCTGGGATGAACTCAGCTAGCCTGATACTAGTATGTATACTCTTAATCACTAAACCATACAACTCAGCAATGTCGCACATGATATGGTAGAGCCCCATTACACCAAAATTACTGGTTTGCCCTTCTGTGCCCTTTTGCTTCTGTCCCATTTTTTTCTTCTCTTAATCTCAGCGCCAAAAACCTATTGCCTTCTTTTTCTTACCACTTAGGGCATCCTACATCCAATGCCGATGGCTTTGAGCCCTAAATATGGCATCTTAGATGTTACTGTTGATCTTCTAAGGATGAGAATTAGGGTTGTTGAATTTCTTTTTTCTTCTTCTTCTTTGTTGTATTCAAGCTCTTTGATTATTTAACTCTCCTGTTTCTATTGTTCCTGTGTCTCCTCCCCTGGATTCTCTTGTCTTGTTCCCCCTTGTTTTCTCATTCTTCATTCATTCTTGCTCTTTATAAATGCATTCATAATCATGACTTTAGTCACTACCTCTATGCAGCTTTCCCTCCAACAAGTATCACCAGCTCTAATCACTTTTACAAGCTCTTTTCTCTTTAACCATCTACTATACCCTGATAGGAGCTCAACTGGCCTAAGACAAACTCATCACCTTTACCAAACCAGTTTGACTCTCCTTTTTAAATTTTAATGGTGTGATTCAGCCTCAAAACTCATCATTATTCATTTTTCTGATTCCCTTATCTCCTCAATCTAGTCCTGCTGATTCTTTTTCTGGTAATGTACCTCACCATTAGTTCCTTTGTATTCCTGGGGCCTAAAGATTTTCCAGTCATCATTGTCTCTTGCTTGCAAGAGTACAATAACTTTCTAACTGGTCTCCTGGCTTCCAAGGTGCTTACCACCTGGTGCCTTTTCTGATTTCATATCCCCATCACCTGTGTGCTGAGGTTAGGTAGGAGGAATACACCCGTAATAAAGTAGAGTTAAAATAAGTGCCAATATAATAGTTTGAAGTCAAGGGAGCAAGCTCTCATTGTTGGCCAGGGTAATCAGGGAAAACTCTATGAACGAGATGGAATTTAGATTTTATATCAATAAAAAATGCCTGAGGGAGGCATTTAAGATTGGGAAAAGTGTGTAAACAGAAGCTTGAGATAGAAATGTAGGAAAAGTTTGGGGACAGTTAGTAGTCCTGGATGAACCAGAACGTTATTGCAGGAAAAATGAGGTTGCAAATGTAGCTTGGGCTCTGATTGTAGGGCGTCTTGCATACCAGGCAAAGGAATTTAAAATGTATCCTGTAGAAAATGCATAGAGACATGATGAAATTGGCATTTCAGGACGATGAATCTGGCAGCTGTGTGCAGGGTAGATTAGTGGGAGGAGAGACTGGAGAGAGGAGGCCTGGTTAGGAGGTTATAATAGAGTTCAGATGTGAGTTAATGAAGGCTTTCAATAGGATGGCAGTGGGAACAGAACTAATGAGATGGATGCAGATGTGAGAAGTATTATGGCAGGAAATTTGATAAGGTTTTGTGAAAGGCTGAATTTACCCCCACCCCCCGAGTGGGGGCTGAGGGAGGAGAGTGGGAGGGTTAGAGTCCAGATGACCAGGAAAGTATCTATCAAAATGTTCCTATCCTTCAAGCTTCAGTGCTTCCTCCTGTAAGAGCGTTTGTCCTGAAAAAGCACTGGGAGCAAGACACCTTGTTCATAATAGATGCTCAAACAGGATTAAGTGAATGCCCACTCCAGCTGGCAGTGATTTTGCAAGCTTTGAAGTTCTAGAGACCTTATGATCGTACTTTTAGTGAGTACTCAGCGTAAACTGCATGCCTTCTATTCAACTGGCTTTTAATTTGAGTATGCTTTACCTCTATGGTGAGAGCAATCAGGAGCCTCTGGAGGACAGAAACCATGTCTTGTTCCTTAGATCCCCATCCTACATCATCCAGTTCTAGACCCATAGTAGTTGTTAAAAACATTTTCCTTGATTGTTTCCTTTTATTCTCTCAGGGGGCTTGGATCAGTTAACGTACAGGCATATTTCCCTGTCCATTATGCTGATGAGGATTGCAGTTTAGCTATACTATCACATCTGGACCTCAGGTACTTACAGAGACTTTCAGTATCTCTTCTTCCATAGTCTATTTTCTTCTTCTGGTAGTGTTTACTGAATGAAAGCACATATTTTATGTTTCATTGGGTGCTTGGTAAGTGTTGATTGATTTATTCTCACATTCCAGGCTGTGGTGTGGGCTCTGCTTCATAGCTCATGCAGCTTTAATTCCATTTGCATACTTTAGCTACACTCCAAAAAGTGAATGTATTTGCAGAAATGACAGATTTCATTTGTTTAATTTTGTAAACTGTTTAAAATTTCGTTCATTTCTTTTCATTTTCAAAATATTTTTATTCAAGTGAACTATATGGCTACTCATCTCTGAAGAGATTTGCTATTGCCTGAAAAATACAGTTTGCTTTATGAGCCTAATATTATAGGGCAACCAGGGAATGGACTATCTCTGTAAACAAAATATTTATTTGACCTTGAGACTCTTTCCCCAAGTACCTTTCCCTCATATACTGATGCCAATTTCTACATACATATAAATGTTACCTTAAATTGATAAGATTTATACAATTTATATTGATAAGATTTATACAATTTATATTGATAAGATTTAATGTATTTGACAGTAATTCCCATTAGAGGAAATTGTTACAAGAATTTCTCTGTTATGGCTAAATTTGAGAGCCCTGCATTCTAGTGCCAGGTCTGCCCCTTAAGTGTTATGAGAACTTAGACATGGTACTTGACTTTCCTGGGTCTCTTTTCCCAACATCTACAAAACCAGAGTGTTGAACTAAATCACTTTCTATCTTAGCACTATTTTGGGCTTCAAGTTAGATCAAGGGTAAAAATAAAGCCTTTTGAAAACCATATAAAATGGAAATTTCAGGGACTTGTAGGACTCTAAGAATAGGTTCTGCTCCAGCACACCCAGGCCTCATGGAAATTAGAATGGGGACAGGAAGCCATCAAGATTGGAAGTTACTTTTTGTCAGGATCTGGCTAATTACAAAGCTACTTTGTTCATTCTCTCTCTCTCTCTCTGCCTCCGTTTCCCCCCCTCCCTTTCCTTTCTCCCTCCCTCCATCTCTCTTTCTGTTCTTCTCTCCACATATCTGCAGTATTCTTCTTAGTATTCTTGTCTTTCTACCACTTGTAGCTTTGGCTTACACATGACCCACTAAGGTTCTAGCTCTAAGTCTCCCATGACCTTCTAACTCCACCCCCACAATTATCAGCCTCATCATCTCAATTTCCAGTTAATTCAGGAGAGAAAATGATTGGTTAAGCTCTTTTCAAGCCAGAGCTCATAAGTCATATGTTGTTGCCCAGCCTATGGAATGAATGCTTTTGTGTTGTGTCCACAATGGTCCAATTAGTTTTGGCTTTTGGGGGTAAGAGGTTGGTTCATATGAAACCAAAATAGGAGTTAAGGACAGCAAAAGGTATATTTCAGAAAAGTGTATGAACAGGCAGACAGATACCCTGAAGCTTACCCAGTACATCTTCCAACACTGAATTTCTATGAATCAAAAAGTAAGTACCATTTCTTATTGAACAGTAAGAGATAGTGCTTAATGGGTAACATTTCACAAATTAACCAGCGGGAGGGAGAGATTTTCATTGTTGTTATTGTTAAAACACAAAGTTTGCTGTAAATATAAGGTATATTTCAAGATGTTATTAATTAGCTATCTTTAGGGTGGATGCGTTTTAGCTTCCTTCTTGAAAAAGAGGTTTTTGTTTGAGAAGTATGAATATGGACTCCTTGGGAGCTAGTATCAAGCACTAGTTTAAAAAAGAGCAGAACTATGAGGGACTGATAAAAAAGTTTCATCTATGGTTAGGCCCTTTTTTACATCTTACTTTCAAAGTCTAGACAAGGTGCTCAGTAATGCATCTCAGTCCTAACATATTCAAAACTGAATTCTTGATTCTCACCTTTCCCTCATGTGTTATTTTACTTCTTTTCTCTCAATAATTGATAATTCCATTCATTTTGACTCAGGCATAAAACCTAAGGGTTTTTCTTGGTTCCTGTATTTCTACCACATCCAATCTACCATCCAGTTCCTCAGAATAGATTCCAAATTCCATCATGTCCTCCATTGCTATCTTGCTGGTCAAGCCCATCATCATCTCTTATTGGGACTATTGCGAGAGCCTGTGTGATTGCCTGCTTTTGGCTGTATAATGCAATAGCTAAAGTAGATGTTTAGGAGGTGGTTTGACTAGGGAAGAGAACTCTAGAATGAGTCAGATGATATGGGCTCTTGTTCCATCTCTTCCATTAACTAACTGTGCAAAGTGGGGCAAGTCATTTCACCTCTCTGCAACATGAAGCGGTTTCTAAAGGATATATTTCCCTTGCAGCATTGTGTTTCCCCACCTTACTTGCCCTCATTACCTTGCTTCTGGATCCCCTGTGATCCTATCCATTGGCTAGCTGGAGGGACTCTCCCTTCACAACACCCAATGCTCCAGGCTGGTGGTTGTGGGAGAGGAAATTCCACTACTTATGGCACTTACTGTGTACCAAGAATTATACTGGGCACTTTACATACATATCTTGTTTAAACCTCTCCACAACTCTGTGAAGTAGCTATTTTTTTTCCCATTTTGGAGATAAAGAAACTAAGCTCTAGCGACATTAAATGACTTACCCAACTTATAAAGCTAATAAGAGTTAGACCAGGCTTTTCCAGGCCCTCTGTAAGAGGGAGTATCCTTCCATTTCTCTATGGTCTAAAGTTTGGTGGGAAGTTTTGATAATATAGGTCCAGAGTGGAGGTGGGAAAAATATCAAGTGCTGACATTATTCCCTTTAGATTGAGAAGCCAAGCAAGTGAGAAATCCCCATCTCCTCCTAAAGATTCCTACTAGGGGTCTTTCTCTGCCTCCTTTACTACCAAAATAAATAAAATGTTAAGAAGGGAGGAGGGAGAAAGAGAATAAGATATGGCAGTAGCCTTGCCCTGTACCAGATCCCTTCAGGGATCTTCTTTTTCTTTAGGAATAAACTAGTCTGCACTAACTTGGTGGCAGTGGGCTAAAAAGTTGCACCTCTCATAAATTTCCAAATTGGCCTCCTGGAAACACACTACTTTCACACAAAGCCCTTACTGTCATAGAAGGGGAATTTTAAGTGCCAAGGCTGGACAGTGGAAGAGCCATTTGTGGACTGACATGTGAAGTACTTCGGGCAGATCGCTGCTCTTCATTCCACATACACTGCAGTTTACTCTGCTTTCTGCAAGCCTTGCCATGCTCCCTGACATTTGGCTTAACCCAGTACCTGAGGACAGGTGATTATTTTGCCCTCATCATAAAATCGCAGACTTTGAATTAAAAGAGACCTTAAAGTTCATGGAGCCCAAGCCCCTCATTTTTTCATGAGAGGAAACAGACTACATGGGTTAAGTGACTTGCCTAAGGTTAGTCAGTTAAAAATTACATAGAACTAGTTTAAATAGCCAACATACTTGTTGTTTGTAATGTAAATGCTTACTTTCACAGAATGTAATCTATTAGGGCCTGACCTAGTGATCCAGCCTGTGGCCCGTGCTGCTTTGAACATTTGCTATTATTCTAGAGCCTTTACCAACTCTGTTGCCTGTGTTCCTCCTTTCCCACAAAAGTTGGCAATGAAGATCCATAGAACTGTAAAACTTTCTTTGCAGTCCATTTACAAATATGCGATTCAGTTCTAGGTTTCTTGTGGATGATTTTGAGTGAGCTTGTTTTAATGACTCATTGGTTCCTGCATTCATTCCACAGCCCAGTACAAGCAGATGTAGAAATTGTTCTGGCATCCTGGATGCATTCTACCACATTATTTCTGTTATACAATGTGATGAAATAGTATAAGTGTGTTTACACCACATCCAGGGATGACTGCACTATTTAGGGGAAGTACTACAACTCAAGAGAAGAATGTGAGAATGGCCTTGATATCATATACATTTTAATTTATGCTTTTATACATTTAATTCCCTATTTTAATTGTGCAAGAGTTTTGAAGTTTCTCTGAATACACACACACACACACGTGCACACACACACACACACACACATATATATATATATATATTCAGAGAAAGTGAACATATATATATATTCACACAGAAATATTCAGGTATTTATATATATGTTTGTATATATACACACAAACTAGTTTATCCATCTGCCCTTCTTTCATCCTCCCCAAAACTAGTCATCTGGAATTTAACAAATAAACAATAGATCTAAAAGAGAAGAAGGAAGGGAGGGAGGGATGGGGAGGATATTGATTGAGATTGATTACTTGATTTTGATTTATCTGAGATCATCAAAAAGGCATCAAGTTTTCCCATTTGCTTTGCTTTCAAACTGGAGAAGTCTACCAACTTAATTCATAAACATATAAGAAAGGAAACTCAACAGAATATCTAATTGAGAATTTGTGTTCCTTGCCCAAGACATAAAACTATTTGAAATGATCCATTTGTATTGTAACCTCTGGTTGTTACCTGATAGATTGAGCTCCCTTTGAACTGTGCATAGTTAAAAGAAGTTGCTACTTAAGTCACTAGCCTGTTTTAGAAAGTACATCAACAAATTACTATGGTCTTTCTCATTTACTTGAATTTAAAATTGGATTTTAGGTAACAAGATATATGACAAATAGGTGTAAAAACTGTACAGTATAAATTGCTCCAGGTGATGGTGCCATAGCACGATTACTACAGGCAGATTCAAGATGCAAAAATTACTTGTTTGACAGCAAGCAGAAAGGCAAATTACTCAGAGACTGAGTACATGTGCTTTTATAATTGCTCATAAATTATTGTGGTCCATGCTAAAATTCACCCAGTTTGTCTATACCACATGTTTTTATTTTAAATAAGAAAAATGCAAATTGTTAGGAATTGGAAAATGTAATCTGCATTATAAAATTAATATTAACCTTGGAACATGGCAATTTGTGTGTGACTTTTTTATTTGTTATCACCTATCTGTCAAAATCTTCATTTTATGACAGCTTTTAAGACCACATTGCTTGCAAAACCACAACAGAAATATCTGACACTGAAATCTCACTAAAATATTATTTGCCATAAATTAGAGTTCGTTATAAGATAGGTATGCCTTGGACCCTCTCCAAGGGGATTTAGTTACTGGATGGCATAAGGTACTTTCCCTTATAATGTGGCTTTCCGGGCTCTGATCCTGAAAACTGTGTTACAGGAGGCTTCGGCAGGCTTATCTCTGCATATCTTCTCGAACTGTGTTTTATGACTGGAATAAATTTCCTTACTCAAGAATAAATGTCTAGTTATTCAACCCAGTTTATGTCCACTCACCATTGTTGGATGATACTGTAAGTCTAGAGTTATATAATAATATAAAGTGTTTAGTTGTCTTACTTATGCTACAGTGGCAGCAGCACTGGCTGTGAAGTCAAGAGTGGGACTTCAACTTACCGTGTGATATGAATAAGTTGCATAGTTTCTCTGAGCCTCAGATTCCCATGTAACTGGGAATAACCATGTACTCTGTCCACCACCCACGACTGTTGTGAGGAAGAAATGCAAATTCGTGGGAAAATGCTACATAAATTTAGAATGGAGAATATTTCTTTTGCTGCTGAAATGAAGATCAATTGCTTTATAAGACTATTCAATGTGTGTGTGTGGCCAGGGACAACTTTGGAATTTAGGCCTCACTCAAAGTCAGGCACAGAAATATTCCAGGGCATGTTTTATATATATAGTGGCCACAATTTTCTGAAGAGAAAATAAACACAAATTTCCTTAAACAATTATTTCTGTGTTTTGAATGATAATATGACCAATGCTTCATCCATTATTTTATGTAACTGAATTATCATGTTTTTAAAAATACATAATGAGGGAAACTTAATGAATTCTCATTTACAAACTCACACTTATGAAAATGTAGACACTATGCTTAATGCTGTGTATGGTGGTAGAGTTAGGCAATTGTCTTGGAGTTCCTTTAGCCTCTAGATCAGGTATAGTCAAACTATAACCAAGGGGCCAAACCTGGCACACTGCCTGTTTTTAAAAGTTCTGTTGGAACACAGACATGCTTAATTGTTTATATACTGTCTATGGCTGCTTTCGCATTAAAGTGGGAGCGTTGAGTATTTCTGACAGACAGTATGGCATACAAAGTTGAAAAAATTTATTATCAGGCTCTGCAGAAAAAGTTTGCTGACTCCTGCTCTATACCTTGCAGAAAAGGTTTCTCAAAAATTTCTCCCCCTTTTCAAATGAAATGCATCCTTTTCCCCTGATGTGTACCAGCTTTTTTAAGGGCTTAATTTTACCCAATGAAAGAAGCTGCAAGGATCAGCTGTCAAGGCTCTTGCTTTGGGTTTTGATTCCTTCCAATTCTCTTTCCAACTCTGCCCATATAGCCAATAAGAACAGTAGCTAGGGCTTTCCTGGTGGCGCAGTGGTTGAGAGTCCGCCTGCCGATGCAGGGAGCACGGGTTCGTGCCCCGGTCTGGGAGGATCCCACATGCCGCGGAGCGGCTGGGCCCGTGAGCCGTGGTCAAAGAACAGTAGCTAATCTTCACTAACTGAGTTCCCTAGCAAATTTGAAAGATTTTACTGTATGTACAAATATTGTAGGGGGATAATTCATGTTTCCTAGTACCTTTGATATATCTCTGCTAACATTCATGTTTCATGTCGAATTAGCAGAACCTGCAAGTGCAATACACAACAGATACCCTCTGTGCTTTCTACCCTGGTGTCTGTGAGCTTTCATCATTTCTGGATCCCTAGGTCTTGCAGGTGTCTGCACAACTCACACCCCATTCCTAAAATGGTGACCATTTCAGGCTCAGGAAAGGGAGGAACTGTTCAGAGTCAGGCTTGGCCCAAGGTATGAAGAGACTGGTCCAAGGTCCTTTCCTCCTTGTGCTTGTCCATCACATCACTGATCTCTATCTAGAGGCCTGCCATTTGGTTAAGAGCCCCCTCCCATGTCCCACCTAAGGTCTAAAGAGGAGAGTTAAGAGAACTCTTCTGAAGATATCAAACTCTATATAAGGTATCAGGGAAACTGATGAATTAGACACTTTTTGTAACGAGTTGAGGACATTCACCTGTTCCTGTCAACAGCTAAAGGTGGGGAAGAATAATCTAAAAGGATTTTAAGTGCTTTTGAAAAACAAAACAGAAATCTTGTACTATATTGGAATTCCCCAATCCTTAGCTGGCAGCAGATTGCCCAGTAATCAGGCTGTGCTTCAGAAGCAGTGATTGATGGAGTTCTCATATCCTTCTTTGGAAGAGAGGTGTTGGTAAGATTGGAAGTGGCCTGAGCTGATCCCAAAGCTTCCCATTTTTGATTATGGTTAAATGTGTCCAGGGTGAACAATTTGTCCTGGTTCGCCCAGGACTGTTCTGGTTTTCAAAGTAGAAGTGCCATGTTCTGGGAAACCTTTTAGTTCCAAACAAACTGGGACAAGTTGGTCACCCCAGGTGTGACTATTGGAGAAAACAATAGTTCAACCCTAGATACTGTGCAAAGAAATGTGGAAAAAGGCGATCAAATGCCAGCTAGTGGCAGAAGTGAGATCTGCTAACAAGCAAAGTAAACAGAGCAATGATAAAAGCTCTGCTGGCTTACTGAAGTGGGTCACATAACAGGGACTCCCTGGCTTAACCACAGCCTCCTTTAAGTACTTTCAATTCATGTGCTATCTCTGCTACGGATTGCCAGTATAGCACAATGCTTAAAACCTCAGTCTTGGGAATCAGACAGTGTGGGTTTAAATCCTGGCCCCACCACTTATAAGCTGTGTGACTTTGAGTGGGTTATTTAACCTCTCTGTTTCTGAATTCACTATCTGTGAAAAAGGATACTAATAGTAATAGCTATTAGTAATAGTGGGACTTAGAGAAATATTAAACAAGTCATTACAAAGCACTTAGAACAGTGTCTGGAGCTTAGCATGCACTTAGTGTTAGCTACTATTATGATACATCTATGTCCATCTGTATTCTTCTTTGCACATATCATTGTCATGTGGGTGTCTTATAGGCACCTCCAACTTAATGTATTTAAACTTGAACTCCTCATTCTTGTTCCCAGCTGTTCTTCCTCCCATGTTGCCTATCTCAGTGAAGGAAGAAAGTTACCTGAGCCAGAAACTTTTGACCGTTGGTGACTCCTTCCTTTCCTTCACACCCTACATCCAGACAATGATATTTCATACTCCCTAAATATCAAATACTGACCATTCATTCATTCTTTGATATAGATATTCTTCATTTATTATAAAACATTTATTGGGTGCCACTTACTGTGCTATAAATTTTGGGAGCTTGGTCTTACTGTCAACCAAGCAGAAACCTGGGAGCCACTAACCCCATGCTCTCCCTCATTCTCCAAGGCCAGACTTTCTACCTCCTTAGCATTGCTTATATCCTTTACTAGTCTCTTTTCGACCATGTTCACATTTTTTTTAACCTGAACTGTGGTAATTTCATAAACCATCTCTCCTTCCAGTCTTGACCTCTCCCAGTCTTTGCTCAATACTACTACCAGAATGATTGTTGTAAAAAACTATTCAAAAGATCCTTCAGTGACTCCACATAGCTTTCAGGATAATTGTCAAACTTCTTGGCTTACCATACAAAGCGCTTTTATGATCTGTCTCTTATTTACCTCACTGTAATCTTCTCCTGACACTTACCCATATGTTCCAGCTATATGGAACTACTTGTAGTTTCCTGAACATGTCACAATGTCACATTGTTTCAGCCCTCTGTGACCTCACATGTGTGGTTTCCTCTGCTTGGAATGTTCTCTACTCTGTATTCATTTAGCTATTGGCTCCTCCTTCTTCTAAACTTAATTCGAGGGTCACCTCCTCTGTGAAGCTCTCCTTGACCTCCCAATCTGACTTCGGGGCTCCTATGACACCTTTTTTGTTTGCGGTATCACACTGAAGAGGCAGTCTGCTTAATGGTTAAACACATAGCCTCAGGAGCAGTCTCCCTAGATTTGAATATTGGCTCTCACACATATCACCATGTGGCTTTGGGCAGGTTACTTAACTCTCAGTGTCTTTGTTTAAAAACTGGGGAAATAAAAATAATCAAACATATCTCAAGGTGGTGTTGTGAGGATTAGATGAGTTAATACATGTAAAATGCTTAGAATAGTACCTGGCACATAGTAAGCACTTTGTGTCATTTATTGATACCATTATTGCCATAACTTTTAATTTAATAATCCCACTAGACTGTAAGATTCCTGAGAGTAAGGACCATGTATTACTTACAGTATAGCCCCAGGGCCTACTCTAGTGTCTGCTACATGAGTGCTCAATAAATGCTTGTTGAAAAATGATCCAGTGAATGAATGAATAAAGAAATGGAGAACTGAAATGCCTTCCCCACCAAAATCATTTAACATCTCAACTTGCCAATCCCCATTTAGCCTCATGTACCTGGAAGAGACAGAGGCTAATGTCTGGAGCTGGCCCTTTCTTTTGGCGTATGCAACGTCTACTGTGCTATTTGGGGGAAAGGATGCAGACTTAGCTCCATTTTTCAATGCCAGGAGATTTTACCTTTGTTATCACTTTTAAGACTTGGGAAAATAATCAAAGGATGACACCATCCCAGTTCCAAAAGTGAAATCCTAGCAAATCGCTAAAGAAGAAAAAAAAAAGTGGAAAGGCTTCTTAGTCATGGAGCTAGCTGTGCTCCATCCGGCTCATTCTAGACACTTGAAGAGATGTTTTCGAGAATTTGCCAGATTGCAGATTAATCAGAAAGCACATGAACCGGGATGACTGACAGAACAGCAAAAAGAACATCTCTGCTTCGCATTAATGGAGAGAGGCTGACCTAGATTGGAGACTCTACAGTTACACAAGAGAAGCCTGCTTGATGACGCTGTTAATGGGGAGTGGGGAGGAATCTTCTATTTGACTGGCAACGCTTCTATAATTAAGACTTAGTCCAAACTCACTGCAAGACCATTTTTAAAATGCCATAGAATTGTTACAAGCCTTATTATAAATTATTACCTTACTTCAGTCCGATTCTCTTTCTCATTGTTACTATTCTGTGGGATTTGATATTGCCTTTCTTCAAGGAGATAACTAGGCAAGCTGGGCTTTGTGTTCCAACTTCTCTCACCTCTTGTCTGAACCTACAATTAAGGCATCCCAGATCACTGACTAGAGCACTGAGATAGCTGTTTGAACTCTCATATTCAGAGATAATGAGGTGGGGAAGCGTTGGCCCAATAATCTGTGATGAAGAGGTGGAAGTATTTATCTTTTATGACCAACAATTTTGCTGGCCCCCAGCAAGGTGCCTCTTCCTAAGGAATGATTCCCTAACTCTGTGAGCTGGCTGTATGGGCTGACACACAATTTTCAGGAGATAATCATTACTTTTATTCAGTCAGTTTTGTTTCTTTTCCTTTAGACATTTTCCTCATGAATTTGTTCTAGCTACAACACCACACTCTTAGACTGTTGCTAATGATGGCAAAGCACCTGGTTGATTTGGTTGATTCAGTCAATCCACTGGTCAGTCACTTTAACAGGAGATGACAAACACAATTATGTGAAAATGGCTTTGGGGCAGTTGCAGACAGAACTGAGAAAGCATAGCACTGTTCCACCCCATCCCATCCCCTGGATGCATACACGTACCAACACAGCAGCTTCTAGAACAGCCTTGCCTCCAATGGAAATGGGGGCAGCTTTATCTCAAAACTGTAAAGCTGGGGATGTGTGTCTTCAGAAAAGGCAGTGAAAGAACAGCAAGATACTGTTTTCTATCTTATTATTATTGTTATTATTGTTATTATTAGTAGTATTAGTATGTATAGAGTGTTTACTAGGTACAAAAATCTATGCTGGGTGCTTTATATAATTTACATTTCATTCTCTAATGACCCAGGAGAAAGGTACTATTATGACTCCCATTTTATAGGTGGGAAAACTAGAGGCACAGAGAGGTTATCCTAATTGCCCAAAGTCATAGAGCCACAAACAATAGCAGATTCTGAATTCAAACATAGGTATGTCTAATTCCAATGCCTAAATTCTTAACATTTTTCCTCTTCTGCTTCTCCAACAAACATGTGACCATGGCCAAGTATTTAACCCTGAGCTTCCCAACCAGTATGCTATAGCTAAGCTACAGGGGTGACAGCACATTGATTCCTCAGCTCTTGGGTGGCCAATAAGGTCCGGGATGGCCAGTTACTTCAAGCTGCTAGAAACCTTGTCATTTTATCCCAATGAACAAACACATTTTATCATTTTCTATGTGTATGATGACATGAAAAAGTTATGGCAGTGAATTTCAGTGTCCTCATCTATATTGTGGGGCTAATCATATTTATGTGTTAGGGTTTTAGTGCATATAAAATGAGATACATAAGTCACTGTATTAGTCAGGACTCTACAGAGACTATCATCTATCTATCTATCTATCTATCTATCTATCTATCTATCTATCTACCTATCATCTATCTATCTACCTACCTATCCCCAGGCTGTCCCTATATATGTATATAAAGATACTTATTATAAGGAATTGGTTCATGCAATTATGGAGGCTGACAGCTTCGAAGATCTATGGTCAGCAGAGACCCAAGAGAGCCAACAGTGTAAGTTCCAGTCCTATTGCCGGCAGGCTTGACCTAGGAAGAGCTGATGTTTCAGTTTGAGTCTAAAGGCAGGCAAAAAACCAATGTCCCAGCTCAAAGCAATTAGCCAGGGGGAAATTCTCTCTTACTCAGGGGGAAGGTCAGCCTTTTAGTTCCATTCAGGCCTTCAGTGGATTGGATGAGGTCTAACCATATGAGGGAGGGCAATTTCCTTTTCTCAGTCTACTGATTCATATGTTACTCTTGAGGAGAGGGGGAAGATGGTAGAAGAGTAAGACGCAGAGATCACCTTCCTCCCCACAGATACATCAGAAATACATCTACATGTGGAACACCTCCTACAGAACACCTACTGAATGCTGGCAGAAAAGACCTCAGACCTCCCAAAAGACAAGAAACTCCCCACGTACATGGGTAGGGCAAAAAAAAAAAAAAAAAAAAAAGAATAAACAGAGACAAAAGCATAGGGACGGG
Source organism: Pseudorca crassidens (assembly GCF_039906515.1). Taxonomy (NCBI): domain Eukaryota; kingdom Metazoa; phylum Chordata; class Mammalia; order Artiodactyla; family Delphinidae; genus Pseudorca; species Pseudorca crassidens. The sequence continues at coordinate 41,597,280 of NC_090317.1, read as the reverse complement.
ACCTGCACCAGTGGGAGGGAGCTGTGAAGGAGGAAAGGTTTCCACACAATAGAAGCCCCTTTGCGGGCGGAGACTGCGGGTGTCGGAGCGGGGGAGCTTCGGAGCCGCGGAGGAGAGCGCAGCCACAGGGATGTGGAGGGCAGAGCGGAGAGATTCCCGCACAGAGGATCGGTGCCGACCAGCATTCACCAGCCCGAGAGGCTTGTCTGCTCACCCGCTGGGGCGGGCGGGGCTGGGAGCTGAGGCTCAGGCTTCGGTCGGAGCGCCGGGAGAGGACTAGGGTTGGCGGCGTGAACACAGCCTGCAGGCGGTTAGTGCACCACGGCTAGCCGGGAGGGAGTCCGGGGAAAAGTGTGGACCTGCCGAAGAGGTAAGACATTTTCTTTCCTCTTTGTTTCCTGGTGTGCAATGAGAGGGGATTAAGAGCTCTGCTTAAAGGAGCTCCAGAGAGGGGGAGCCGCGGCTAACAGCGCGGACCCAAGAGACGGGCATGAGACGCTAAGGCTGCTGCTGCCGCCGCCAGGGAGCCTGTGTGCGAGCACAGGTCACTATCCACACATCCCTTCCGGGGAGCCTGTGCAGCCCGCCACTGCCAGGGTCCCGGGATCCAGGGACAACTTCCCCGGGAGAACGCATGGCGCACCTCAGGCTTGTGCAACGTCATGCCGGCCTCTGCCACTGCAGGCTCGCCCCGCACTCCGTACCGCTCCCTCCCCCCAGCCTGAGTGAGCCAGAGCCCCCAAGTCAGCTGCTCCTTTAACCCTGTCCTGTCTGAGTGAAAAACAGACGCCATCAGGTGACCTACACGCAGAGGCGGGCCCAATTCCAAAGCTGAACCCCAGGAGCAGTGCGAACAAAGAAGAGAAAGTGAAATCTCTCCCAGCAGCCTCAGGAGCAGCGGATTAAAGCTCCACAATCAACTTGATGTACCCTGCGTCTGTGGAATACCTGAATAGACAAGGAATCATCCCAAATTGAGGAGGTGGACTTTGAGATAAATATTTATTATTTTTTTCCCTTTTCCTCTTTTTGTTAGAGTGTATGTGTATGCTTCTGTGTGAGATTTTATCTGTATAGCTTTGCTTTCACCATTTGTCCTAGGGTTCTATACGTCTGTTTTTTTTCTTTTTTACTTAAAAAATTTTTTTTTAATAATTATTTTTTTATTTTAACAACTTTATTTTATCTTAATTTATTTTATTTTATCCTCTTCCTTCCTTCCTTCCTTCCTTCCTTTCTTCTTTCTTTCTTTCTTTCTTTCTTTTTTCTTCCTTCCTTCCTTCCTTCCTTCCTTCCTTCCTTCCTTCCTTCCTTCCTTTCTTTCTTTCTTTCTTTCTTTCTTTCTTTCTTTCTTTCTTTCTTTCTTTCTTTCTTTCTTTTCTTTCTTTCTTCTTTTTCTCCCTTTTATTCTGAGCTGTGTGGATGAAATGTTCTTGGTGCTCCAGCCAGGAGTCAGTGCTGTGCCTCTGAGGTGGGAGAGCCAAATTCAGGACACTGGTCCACAAGAGACCTCCCAGCTCCACATAATACCAAATGGCAAAAATCTCCCAGAGATCTCCATCTTAACACCAACACCCAGCTTCACTCAACGACCAGCAAGCTACAGTGCTGGACACCCTATGCCAAACAACTAGCAAGACAGGAACACAACCCCACCAATTAACAGAGAGGCTCCCTAAAATCATAAAAAGGCCACAGACACACCAAAGCACACCACCAGACGTGAACCTGCCCACGAAAAAGACAAGATCCAGCCTCATCCACCAGAACATAGGCACTAGTCCCCTCCACCAGGAAGCCTGCACAACACACTGAACAAATTTTAGCCACTGGGAACAGACACCAAAAACAACGGGAACTACGAACCTGCAGCCTGCAAAAAGGAGACCCCAAACACAGTAAGATAAGCAAAATGAGAAGACAGAAAAACACACAGCAGATGAAGGAGCAAGATAAAAACACATCAGACCTAACAAATGAAGAGGAAATAGGCAGTCTACCTGAAAAAAAAAATCAGAATAATGAGAGTAAAGATGATACAAATCTTGGAAATAGAATAGAGAAAATGCAAGAAACATTGAAAAAGGACCTAGAAGAACTAAAGATGAAACAAGCAATGATGAACAACACAATAAATAAAATTAAAAATACTCTAGAAGGGATCAACAGCAGAATAACTGAGGCAGAAGAACGGATAAGTGACCTGGAAGATAAATAGTGGAAATAACTACTGCAGAGCAGAATAAAGAAAAAAGAATGAAAAGGACTGGGGACAGTCTCAGAGACCTCTGGGACAACATTAAATGCACCAACATTCGAATTACAGGGGTTCCAGAAGAAGAAGAGAAAAAGAAAGGGACTGAGAAAATATTTGAAGAGATTATAGTTGAAAATATCCCTAATATGGGAAAGGAAATAGTTAATCAAGTCCAGGAAGCACAGAGAGTCCCATACAGAAAAAGTCCAAGGAGAACCACACCAAGACACATATTAATCAAACTGTCAAAAATTAAATACAAAGAAAGCATATTAAAAGCAGCAAGGGAAAAACAACAAATAACACACAAGGGAATCCCCATAAGGTTAACAGCTAATACTTCAACAGAAACTCTGCAAGCCAAAAGGGACTGGCAGGACATATTTAAAGTGATGAAGGAGAAAAACCTACAACCAAGAGTACTCTATCCAGCAAGGATCTCATTCACATTTGATGGATAAATTAAAATCTTTACAGACAAGCAAAAGCTGAGAGAGTTCAGCACCACCAAACCAGCTTTACAACAAATGCTAAAGGATCTTCTCTAGGCAAGAAACACAAGAGAAGGAAAAGACCTACAATAACAAACCCAAAACAATTAAGAAAATGGGAATAGGAACATACATATCGATAATTACCTTAAATGTAAATGGATTAAATGCTCCAACCAAAAGACACAGACTGGCTGAATGGATACAAAAACAAGACCCATATATATGCTGTCTACAAGAGACCCACTTCAGACCTAGAGACACATACAGACTGAAAGTGAGGGGATGGAAAAAGATATTCCATGCAAATGGAAACCAAAAGAAAGCTGGAGTAGCAATTCTCATATCAGAAAAAATAGACTTTATAATAAAGACTATTAGAAGAGACAAAGAAGGACACTTCACAATGATCACGGGATCGATCCAAGAAGATGTAACAATTGTAAATATTTATGTACCCAACATAGGAGCACCTCAATACATAAGACAAATACTAACAGCCATAAAAGGGGAAATCGACAGTAACACATTCATAGTAGGGGACTTTAACATCCCACTTTCACCAATGAACAGATCATCCAAAATGAAAATAAATAAGGAAACACAAGCTTTAAATGATAAATAAAACAAGATGGACTTAATTGATATTTATAGGACATTCCATTCAAAAACAACAGAATACACATTTTTCTCAAGTGCTCATGGAACATTCTCCAGGATAGATCATATCATGGGTCACAAATTAAGACTTGGTAAAATTAACAAAATTGAAATTGTATCAAGTATCTTTTCCGACCACAATGATATGAGACTAGATATCAATTACAGGAAAGATCTGTAAAAAATACAAACACATGGAGGCTAAACAATACACTACTTAATAACGAAGTGATCACTGAAGAAGTCAAAGAGGAAATCAAAGAATACCTAGAAACAAATGACAATGGAGACACGATGACCCAAAACCTATGGGATGCAGCAAAAGCAGTTGTAAGAAGGAAGTTTATAGCAATACAATCCTACCATAAGAAACAGGAAATATCTCGAATAAACAACCTAACCTTGCACCTAAAACATTTAGAGAAAGAAGAACAAAAAAACCCTCAAAGTTAGCAGAAGAAATCATAAAAATCAGATCAGAAAAAAATGAAAAAGAAATGAAGGAAACGATAACAAAGATCAATAAGACTAAAAGCTGGTTGTTTGAGAAGACGAGAAAAATCGATAAACCATTAGCCAGACTCATCAAGAAAAAAAGGGAGAAGACTCAAATCAATAGAATTAGAAATGAAAAAGGAGAAGTAACAACTGACACTGCAGATATACAGAAGATCATGAGAGACTACTAAAAGCAACGATATGCCAATAAAATGGACCACCTGGAAGTCACGGACAAATTCTTAGAAATGCACAACCTTCCGAGACTGAACCAGGAAGAAATAGAAAATATAAACAGACCAATCACAAACACTGAAATTGAAACTGTGATTAAAAATCTTCCAACAAACAAAATCCCAAGACCAGATGGCTTCACAGGCGAATTCTATCAAACATTTAGAGAAGAGATAACACCTATCCTTCTCAAACTCTTCCAAAATATAGCAGAGGGAGGACAACTCTTTCACAGAACACTCATTCTGTGAGTCCAACATCACCCTGATACCAAACCAGACAAGGATGTCACAAAGAAAGAAAACTACAGGCCAATATCACTGATGAACATAGATGCAAAAATCCCCAGCAAAATACTAGCATGCAGAATCCAACAGCACATTAAAAGGATCATACACCATGATCAAGTGGGGTTTATTCCAGGAATGCAAGGATTCTTCAATATGCGCAAATCAATCAATGTGATAAACCATATTAACAAATTGAAGGAGAAAAACGTTATGGTCATCTCAACAGATGCAGAGAAATCTTTCGACAAAATTCAATACCTATTTATGATAAAAAACCCTCCAGAAAGCAGGCATAGAGGGAACTTTCCTCAACATAATAAAGGCCATATATGACAAACCCACAGCCAACATCATCCTCAATGGTGAAAAACTGAAAGCATTTCCACTAAGATCAGGAACAAGACAAGGTTGCCTACTCTCACCACTCTTATTCAACATAGTTTTGGAAGTTTTAGCCACAGAAATCAGAGAAGAAAAGGAAATAAAAGGAATCCAAATCGGAAAAGAAGAAGTAAAGCTGGCACTGTTTGCAGATGACATGATACTACACATAGAGAATCCTAAAGATGCTACCAGAAAAATACTAGAGCTAATTAACGAATTTGGTAAAATAGCAGGATACAAAATTAATGCACAGAAATCTCTGGCATTCCTATACACTAATGATGAAAAATCTGAAAGTGAAATCAAGAAAACACTCCCATTTACCATTGCAACAAAAAGAATAAAATATCTAGGAATAAACCTACCTAAGGAGACAAAAGACCTGTATGCAGAAAATTATAAGACACTGATGAAAGAAATTAATGATGATACAAATAGATGGAGAGATATACCATGTTCTTGGATTGGAAGAATCAACATTGTGAAAATGACTCTACTACCCAAAGCAATCTACAGATTCTCTACAATCCCTATGAAACTACCACTGGCATTTTTCACAGAACTAGAACAAAAAAAAATCACAATTTGTATGGAAACACAAAACACCGTGAATAGCCAAAGCAATTTGAGAAAGAACAACGGAGTTGGAGGAATCAGGCTCCCTGACTTCAGACTATACTACAAAGCTACAGTAATCAAGACAGTATGATACTGGCACAAAAACAGAAATATAGATCAATGGAATAGGATAGAAAACCCAGAGATAAACCCACGCACATATGGTCACCTTATCTTTGATAAAGGAGGTAGGAATGTACAGTGGAGAAAGAGCAGCCTCTTCAATAAGTGGTGCTGGGAAAACTGGACAGCTACATGTAGAAGTATGAGATTAGAACACTCTCAGCACTATACACAAAAATGAGTTCAAAATGGATTAAAGACCTAAATGTAAGGCCAGAAACTATCAAACTCTTAGAGGAAAACGTAGGCAGAACTCTCTATGACATAAATCACAGCAAGATCCTTTTTGACCCACCTCCTAGAGAAATGGAAGTAACAAAAATAAACAAATGGGACCTAATGAAACTTAAGAGCTCTTGCACAGCAAAGGAAACCATGAACAAAAGCAAAAGACAACCCTCAGAATGGGAGAAAATATTTGCAAATGAAGCAACTGACAAAGGATTAATCTCCGAAATTTATAAGCAGCTCATGCAGCTCAATAAAAAAAAATAACAAAAACAACGCAATCCAAAAATGGGCAGAAGACCTAAATAGACATTTCTCCAAAGAAGATATACAGACTGCCAACAATCACATGAAAGAATGCTCAACATCATTAATCATTAGAGAAATGCAAATCGTAACTACAATGAGATATCATCTCACACTGGTCAGCATGGCCATCATCAAAAAATCTAGAAACAGTAAATGCTGGAGAGGGTGTGGAGAAAAGGGAACACTCTTGCACTGCTGGTGGGAATGTGAATTGGTACAGCCACTATGGAGAACAGTATGGACGTTCCTTAAAAAACTACAAATACAACTACCATATGACCCAGCAATCCCACTACTGGGCATATACCCTGAGAAAACCATAATTCAAAAAGAGTCATGTACCAAAATGTTCATTGCAGCTCTATTTACAATAGCCAGGAGATGGAAACAACCTAAGTGTCCATCATCGGATGAATGGATAAAGAAGATGTGGCACATATATACAATGGAATATTGCTCAGCCATAAAAAGAAACGATATGAGTTATTTGTAGTGAGGTGGATAGACCTAGAGTCTGTCATACAGAGTGAAGTAAGTCAGAAAGAGAAAGACAAATACTCTATGCTAACACATATATATGGAATCTAAGAAAAAAAAATGTCATGAACAACCTAGGGGTAAGACAGGAATAAAGACACAGACCTCCTAGAGAATGGACTTGAGGATATGGGGAGGGGGAAGTGTAAGCTGTGACAAAGTGAGAGAGTGGCATTAACATATATACACTACCAAACGTAAAATAGATAGGTAGTGGGAAGCAGCCGCATAGCACAGGGAGATCAGCTCGGTGCTTTGTGACCACCTAGAGGGTTGGGATAGGGAGGGTGCGAGGGAGGGAGACGCAAGAGGGAAGAGATACGGGAACATATGTATATGTATAACTGATTCACTTTGTTATAAAGCAGAAATTAACACACCATTGTAAAGCAATTATACTCCAATAAAGATGTAAAAAAAAAATGTTATTCTTATCCAGAAACACCCTCACAGACACACCCAGAATAATGTTTGACCATATGGCTAGGCAATCTGTGGCCCAGTCATAAAATTAACCATCATAGTCACCTAGCAGTGGTACCTGATACCTGGTAAGGACTTTATAAAAGATTCTTCCCTTCAGGTCCACTTCCTGGATCTTTACAACAAGTCTGTACAGTAAGTAGAGCTAGTATCTCCATTTTACAGATAATAAAATGGGATCAAACCGAGATATCCTCAAGTGTTGTGCCCTTTGGCCTCTACCATCTATTCGTCATACCACTCTTTGGTGATGACATGACTTAATAAGGGCCAGAGAACACCCAAAGGCCAAGTACCCCTTTCCTTTTTCCTACTCCCATTTCTACTTAAAACTTTTCAGGGTCGTATTTTATCAATAGGTTTGTGCTGGGTGATGATAGGGAGTAATGGGTTAATCAGATTAAGGAATTTGTGCTCATATATAATATCTCTGTTAGGAGGTTTTACACTACTCCTAGGGAGTAATACATTCTAATTCAGTAAAACTGCATGATTCCAAACACTATAAAATGTGACACAGAGGAGATAAACCCAGGTAAATCCCTTTGGCTGGGAAGCTTTTCAGTGCCTCTCAAACTGAACAAGACCTAATGGATAGAAGTTGTGGGGCGTGGGGCAGGATTCTGCTTGTTCCTACTATAAATTGAGTTGATTTTCAGGCACAGTTGGGAAGAGCTTTGTAAGCTGCATCTTTGAAAGTCAGCAGATACAAACGAGTCCACTTCCGGTCCCCATTCCCAGCCACCTCATTATATTGAAGTCAATGTCATAAACGACATAGCCACAGCTTCTGCCTTGTTACAAAAAGTTTCCATGCAGCTTGCTAAATATGACCCCATCCAAAGAGACATATAACAAAGGGATAGAGTCGTTTGAATCTTTTGTGTAAGTACTATGCAAATATCATAATAATAGGAGAAATTACAAATGAGTATAAGAAGTTATAACATCTTAAGGGGGGATTAGCAAGATAATGAGTTGTTATGGTTACCAGTGAGAATTGAATTATCACTACTGATATTATATATTATTTCTAATAATATGCAGTATCATTTCTAACATTAAACATTATTTCAAATATCATAAATTATATTACTGATAATAATCATACTGCTATAGTTATAAATCAAATTATATTTATTGTCACTACTATTAACCATAACTAATACTTATTGAGTATTTACTAGGTGTTAGGTAGTGTGTGTTCTAAGTGCCTGACATGTATTCATCTTTAAATCCTCACAATGACCCTATGAAGTAGGCACAGATATTATGTCTGTTTTGCTGATATGGAAACTGAAGCACAGGCTTGCAGAAGTAAGGAAGAAGGTGGGGCTCATGATACGTGGCAGAAACAACAGGGCTCCCCCCAGGCCAGCTTGCTCCTCATCTTCCCTCTGTCCCCTCACTCCCTATCTTTCTGCAGCACAGGGGATAAGGCTAGGTTTGTATTTTGAGGGGTAGTCTCTTTCCACTGCCCTGTATTTTGGGGTGTCTGTGGAGGAAGGTGATCTAACCTCCAACATATGTTAGGGAGCATACCTGGGGACATTGGTCCCGATATCCCCATTTGTTCCTATTTAGGCTGCAGGCCTGCTAAGCTCCATGCTAACTAAAATAGTCAGCACCTCTGTGTGTAGGCATGTGTGAGTGTGGCCTGGGCAGACCCTGTTGAGCACACTCCCTCTACTCTCTACCCCGACTCTCCTGGCCTGCCTACCTGCTTATGTCTGCCTGGCACATACAAATGCTGAAGGGTGGAGGCTAGTGCTGGGGCAACAGGGAATGCCCCATCCCTGGCTGCCACCACCACAGGTGATTCATGTTTCGGGAAATCTTTCCACAGGGTTCACAATGTGACAGTGTCCAATCCCAGATCTCTCTGAATCCAGCCCCTTCTCTGGCTTAGAGTTCATGCCCTGGCTGGGGTGAGGAGAGAGAGAACCATTTAGAAAAGGAATAGCACCAGGCATGAGGGCAGTGGGTGGAAGAGAGAAGAAAGAAGTGAATGAGGAGTTGAGAGGAGGAGGAAGATTTGTTAATGGTGGGGGGTGTTGTCAGTCAGGGTATTTTGGGGGGGGATTTTATTGAAGGATAATTGTTGGGGGAGACTCTCATGCTCCCACACATCTTGCGGGGAATGCCAAGAATGCAAGGCATTGAGGTCCTTTACCTGGACCATTTCTCAGTGCTGTGTTTGCAGCACACAGCCTTAAGGAATGTGGTAAAATCTCTCTCAGGGTAAAGACTGAGCTTGCTGCTTGCTGTGAATTAGTGGATACCCAAGCTCAGTGTTCCTCGACTCTGTTGCACAGCAGCCTTCTGGACTGTTCTGTGGGAGTTGAGGGACACGGGAAACCTATGCAAATATGCTGATGTTCATGTTGTTTGCTGTCCTGCAAGTAATAATAGTAATAATAATAAGATGATCATCATCGCGAAGAGAGCCAGTCTTGGTGAGTCTTTAGTCAAGTGTGAAGCTGACAACTGGGATCTATGAGGATCTTGTCATATTTCCCAGGCCTCTTGGGTAGGCAGCTGAAGCATGTGGCATTGTTTAGCTGGTGGGGTGGTTCATGCATGCATCCACCCATAGGCAGCATGCTTCGCTGGCTTTGGAGCATGAGGTTGGGCAATGGAGGCAGGGCAGCACCTGTGGGTGGAAGGGCCACAGTGCTCCCCCCTCCACTACCTCTTGTCCTTATTCTCTATCCTGAAAAGGGGGAAACAACAGGGACCTGAAGAGAGCTAGAGGGATCAGGGACAGCTGGAAGTCACAGGGAGCAGCCCCTGAGGCTGCAGGATCACCTGGGAAGGACACATTCACAGAATTGTCACATCCTTTCCAGGAGACCCTATCTCGGCTAAGCTCAAACAAAAGTATACCTTATTGTGTTTTTGAGAATTGCATATTCCCAACCCCAAGGACTCTGGAGAGGGGCAGAGACCATGCTGAGAGGGTCAGCACAGTGTGCCCCAGGACAAGAACACCCTGTGGTCTGCCAACCATCAGTACCAGAAGGCCAGGATGCCCTCGGGTGAGGAGAGCATCAGCTGTGCTTGGCAGTCCTGGCAGGACAGTTGGAGGGAACTCGGTGGGTGAAATGTATGTGTGGAAGACCTGTGGGCAAAGAGTTTGAGCAGGGCAAAGGCAGCAAGGGCAAGAGGCTGGGGACATTACCTTATGGACAAAACCAGTCGTCCTCCTGGATGGACAAGGAGAGGAGCTGATGTGTGAGGCCTCCTCAGGACCCTAATAATCTGTGAAGGGAAAAGAAAAGGGGTAGGGATTAAGAAGTTATGTTAGTTTTCTACCACTGCCATCACAGATTACCACAATTTTTTTTAGCAGCTTAATACAACACCTATTTATTAACTCACTGTTTGGTATGTCCAGCTGGGCTCACCTGAGTTTTCCGCTTAGGGTCTCACAAGGCCAAAGTCAAATGTCACCCGAGCTGGGCTCTTGGATGGAGGCTCATTCAGGGTACTGGCCGAATCTAGTTCTTGCTGACTGGAGGACTGAGCTAGCTGTCAGTTGGGAGCCACTTTTTGTACCTTGAGGCTGCTGTCATTCCTTCTCAAGTGGCCCCCTCCATCTTCAAAGCCAGGAATCCTGCATCGTGTGCTTTTCACACTTCAGGTTTCTCTGACTCCCCCTTCTGCTATAGCTGGAGAAAACACGCTGCTCTTCAGCCCCCATGTGATTAGATCAGGTCCATCTGAATAATCTCTCTATTTTATGGTCAACTGTGCCGTATAAAATAACATTATCACATAAGTGATATTTCATCCTATTCACAGGTTCTGAGGATGAGGATGGGGCATCTTTTGGGCGGTCATTGTACTACAAGAGAGTTTATGGGTTTCAGGGGCAGGGAATTAGGATTTCACTAGGAACATCAGGCTCCAAAGACCTACCCCACACCCTCAGCCAAAACAGGGTCCAGGAGCTTATGTTTTGGCTGGGGAGATGGATGTACGGAGAAGATGGTAGACATACCCTGGCAATAGTTATCTCTTAACAACTTATGGTCTAGTGATATTGATGGGCCCCAGAAATTGAGCTACAGTGACTGGAGGTGAGGACTGAAAGAGGGAGAAGTGGGTCAGGAGGGCTCTCAGGGTTCTGGGACTTAAGATTCTCCCATTCCCAAGTCTCCTAAAAAGAGTATGAAAAGCCTTCCTCCCCACCTAGCCACTTAAATGGGGTCATTCCTTGCCCCTCTGGAATTGCATGGTGAGACCTATGTGGTAGGGATGTATCTGGTGTCCAGGATCATGTCTTTGAGTCACATTTAATGAGCTAGAGATACAGCAGGTAAAAACTGCATGCTTATTCAGGAATGATTTGGGACAGAGCCAGAAGCAAAGCAGAGACCAACAAGAAAATGGGGTCTCTGGCATCTCTGGCAATGGGGTCATGCAGGAGGGGAAATAAGTGGTCAGGCCTCCATGGTCTGGTGGAGGGAAGGGGTTCTGAATCTGGGGCTCTTTGTCCCAATGGTCCGAACCCTGGCAGTCTGGGCTTTGTTACTTTCAAAGTTTCTATAAAATGCCCAAGCTCAGTGGCAGATAAATAATGATTAACAGGAAACCGTGGCCTGGTGTGGGTAGGTATGCCCATGTAAATCACACCCTTTCTGTTTTACCCTCTAGAGATCTTTTATCCAGCCTTCTACTAGTGTGTGGAACTGATGTTGGGGTGGTGTACCTGGGGTTCTGACTGCTTCTTAAGCAGACTTCTAACCAATCCTATTGGTAAGTCTCACATTCAACCTCCCACCACTCCTAGAGGGAACTCTTGCTGACAAACCTCTATCCATTAACAAATCTCCCCTCTTCCTTCTCTCAATTCCTCATTCACCCAGACATCATCATCATTCATCCCTTCAGCGCCCCAGGGAGTGGAGACTCATTCCATTCCCTCCATAGTCTTCCAGGCTACATCAATTGATCTGGGCCTTATCCAAGTACATATCGGACACGTGCAGCCTAGAAGCCTTGTACCACTGTGTGATGTCAAATACTAGCTACATAAACAGCCATGAACAATAGACTGTTGACATGATGAGTTTTCCTTTGGGCAGGGAGGGCAGGGCAGGTGGATAAAGTAGAGAGGGGGGCTGCCACAGATGGAGAGAGAAAAGAACACTTACTGACTGAGCACTGGGAATAATATCTTTCCTTTGCATTTCTCCTTTTTAAAATTGGCTCACACTTTTTACCTGGGCTACTAGGAGCTAAGGGCTATAATGAAGGAGTAACAAATTTTTGAGAAGCATTTATTGTGCACCAACACTCTACTAGGTACTTTTGGCTTGAGCTACTTTAAATGAGTCTCCTGACAACATCAGGAGGGAGAGATTCAGCCCCTCTTTATACTGGTCATCCCACACCTGCCTGGATCCCCAACATTAGAACCTCCAACACTAGCCACTGCCTGTGCCTGTGACCATTTTATGATGAAAAAGAAAGAAATCCTCATTCTTGTCTGATACATCATAATAATAAGATTATAACTTGCCTAAAATTATTAGTTACATATGATAATTATTACCATTAATACCCAAGAGAGTAGTAGTGGTTAAAAGAATGGAACATGGACTCAAACTGGCTGTGGAATCTCAGGCAAGACATTTAACCTCTCTGAGTCCCAGTTTGCACAGATGTAAACTGGTCATATCTATAATACCTATCTTACTTATAAGGTTGTTGTGACAACTAAATGAGTCAATGCATGTAAAGTGCTTAAAGCAGTACCTGATACACAGTAAGGAGTTAAACTCTCCTATTACTAATATTATTATCCTTACTACTGTGTACCAAGTTCAAAGTCATTTAAGTCTGACAAAAACCCTCTGAGGTGTGAATTTCTCCATAGTTTACAAGAAATACTCATTCCTAATAGTAATTGTGACTCTAGCACTAATGTAAATGCAAATAATATCAGTATCAATGATGCCTCAAAATTATGTCCATTTTACAGATGCATGCCAAGATTCTCAGTAGTGGTATTAATTATGACTATAATATCAATAGAATGTAAATTATCAATATTCCAAAATCATTTCCATTTCACAGACAGGAACAGATAATACCATTATTTGTATATTAGTGTCCATCATTAGGATATATGATAAAATAACATTAGTGATAATAAAAACAACAACAACAACAGCAATAACAACATTAACCACTTGATATAATTATGCCATTTCCCAGAGAAGAAAATACCACACCAGCATTACCAGGAGTGGTAGTTACTATAGTGTTTTAAAAATATCACAATAATGCAAGTAACTGCATTAATGCTGTACCTCAGTTATCCTGATTCTGATGAGATAAAAGGTTTCTTAGCAATATGGAACAGCAGTGTTTCTTAGCAGTACAGAATTAATTTATTACTAATTATATTTATTACTAAATTATTAACCTGTGTTACACTTACTATAATACTTGTAATAATACAATTATGGTATACATAGTAATACAATCGTGATTGTATTACTATTGCTATTAATCATTATAATGACTAATGATATAATCATTTAATTATGACCTTAATTATAATAATGGGTATTATAAAGGTAAAATAATTAAATAATATAAGTAATTTACAATAATGTAAACACGAATAATAATAATGCACAGTAATTATCTCCAGTTAACAGCAAGTAAAGCATAACACAAGCCTCCCTGGTGGTGCGTCCTGGCTAATATTATAACATTATAATATTGTAGAATTATAAATAATAATATGGATATGCAATAATTATGCCCCTTTTACCCTGGGGACAATCAGTACCCGTACACTGAGACGTATATTAATCCTCTAATGTTAACCTAAATGCATATAGCAACATTGTGGGCTGTCCTGTAACTATACCCATTTCTGGGAGGCAAAGACCAGCATCCTAGGTAGTGAAACTATGATAATGGTGCTAACACTTTGCAGGTACAGTCTACCCAGGAACCCAGAAAATCCTTTGAGCTTGGCTATTTCCCTGGCAGGGAAGGCAGGGCCAGCTCCACAGTGGGTGGCACCTCCTTGAGCACCACCTAGGCCATATCAATGCTATAGGTAAGTACCTGCACTGCACAGTACCTCCCAGTCACTTGGAGTGCAGGCACCGGTTTTGACACCCTGCCAGCGTCCCCTCAGCTCACAGTGCCCCTCTGCATCTCTCCCCAGAAAGTGCTATCCTCTTGTAGTCACTGAGGAGTGGCACTCCATGGAACCAAAGCCATAGACATTTCCTCCTCAAGGCCACGTGGACTAACCCACAAATGGGCACTTCCAGGTGCCCCAAGGCTGCCACTGCCCCCAGCCACAGAGGTGGATTGGAGGACCAGACTGGGGGTGGGGGGAACAACTGGGTAGAGACAGAGAGGAAAAACTGCTTCCCCCTTCCATTACCACCCTTCCTCCTTTCCTGGACACCTACCTGGGGGAGGCGGGGGTTCACAGTACAGACCACAAACTCTTTTGCAAGTGGATAGGGATCAGATGCACTTGGGAGATGGGGGAAGGAAAGGAAATGCTCAGGGTCTGGAAGGTTCTTCTGGAGATGAAGTGAGTTGGAGGAGGTTATCAAGCTACACATTCCTTTGTCTGATCAATCATGGAATCAGTAAATTCTCCTCACCCCGAAATTATTTGAACAGATAAGTGAAGGAGGTTGGTAGCCAGTGAGCCATGTGGATGTCTGAGGGAACAGTGTACTAGGCATAGGGCACAGACATTGCAAAGGCCTGGATTTAAAAGAAGCTCTGCTGATTTTATGAACTATCTGAAGGACCCTAGCATGGACCAGTTTGTAATGACAAATAATAACAATATTAAGCAACTAACAGAGTAGTTCTCAACTCTATCTGGTTCTACTCTCCCTTTTGAGGATAGTTGCAATTTTATATAACAAACGTTTATTTGAATTTATGACATCTTATATAAGATATATATTAGGATGAATCACATGAAGTTGTCAGTATTTGGTCTTTTTTTATAAATTTATTTTTGGCTGCATTAGGTCTTTGTTGCTGCATGCAAGCTTTGTCTAGTTGCAGTGAGCAGGGGCTACTCTTCGTTGCTGTGCACGGGCTTCTCATTACGGTGGCTTCTCTTATTGCAGAGCACGAGCTCTAGGCACGCAGGCTTCAATAGTTGTGGCACATGGGCTCTAGAGCGCAGGCTCAGTAGTTGTGGCGCACGGGCTTAGTTGCTCCGCGGCATGTGGGATCTTCCCAGACCAGGGCTCGAACCCATGTTCCCTGCATTGGCAGGCGGATTCTTAACCACTGCACCACCAGGGAAGTCCCAGTATTTGATCTTTTTGACTTAAGCAGCAATTTCATATGATTCAACCTATTATAGTAAACATATAAATATAATTATATATATTTAGTTACAACAATTTATTTTATATTATAAATACACATTATATAACTATATAAACTTAAAATAAACACATAAATATATGCAAATTTATAAACTATGATAAGCAATCTGTAATAGAGTAAATGCATATATAATATATACATATAAATATATGCAGTCTTCAATAATATAATATTGTTATAATATAGCAAGTATACATATTATAATAGTGTAGAGTGATACACACATATTACTCTATACTATTATATACAGTTAATATTGAAACATATATATCATGCTAAAATATTACTTAATGGCCCTTTACTGTCCTGAAATGAAATTTATAAGTAATATGACTTACCTATGCCCCAAATTTGAAAAACAAATTTAATTATAAAACATTTTAATGGCCTAACTTTAATATAAAGATGGTGTAAAAGACAATTTTCATTGAAATAATGCACATTGTTGTATGTAAAGACTTGAGAAGTACAATAGAATAATTTAAAAAATTGATATATAATTAAAAGAAGAAATAGTAGTAGTTGAGGTAGTAAAGGAAATATTTACTGATCATTGTATGTGTGCAAGGCACCGTTTGTTCTAGTTCTAAGGACTTGAAGTACATTAATGTATTTAATCTTCACAGTCCCCTGACAGTCAGAGCCTGGAGAGGGCTTCCACTGTTTGTTAAGAGGAGGGGTTTAGAAATTGAGTTTTCTGTAGTGAGGTGGATGGACCTAGAGTCTGTCATGCAGAGTAAAGTAAGTCAGAAAGAGAAAAACAAATACCGTATGCTAACACATATATATGGAATCTAAAAAAAAAAAAAGTTCTGAAGAACCTGGGGGCAGGACAGGAGTAAAGACGCAGACGTAGAGAATGGACTTGAGGACATGGGGAGGGGGAAGGGTAAGCTGGGATGCAGTGACAGAGTGGCATGGGCATATATACACTACCGAATGTAAAATAGATAGCTAGTGGGAAGCAGCCGCAGAGCACAGGGAGATCAGCTCGGTGCTTGGTGACCACCTAGAGGGGTGGGATAGGGAGGGTGGGAGAGAGGTGCAAGAGGGAGGAGATATGGGGATATATGTATGTGTATAGCTGATTCACTTTGTGATACAGCAGAAACTAACACACCATTGTAAAGCAATTATACTCCAATAAAGATGTGAAAAAAAAAAGAGGAGGGGTTTATGGTAGCTGAATGGTGTGCTAAACTTAGAAATGGAGAGGGAAATAAGTTATCTAAAGAATAAGAGTAAGCCCTTTTGGGCACTTATTTGGAGTCTGTATATCCTAGTTGACCCAGAATTTGATTTAAAATAGAGGCAGCTGAGTGTAGAACATATGATGTGGACCCTGCCTCATGCCTCTAACTTCTAGAGCCTGGCTATTTGATGAGTAACAGTTGTGTCTCTTCCGTGAATCAGAACTCTCCCCACAACAGAGCAGAACTCCAACAGGACCAGAGATCTCATCCTGAAATCTGTGTGGCCACACATGGTGTGGAAACAACTAACTTCAGGCAGAAAACCCCTGTAGACTCTGAGGTTGGTCCCCACTCAGACTCTGTGTGTTAGAGGTGCAGGTGGCACATGTGTGGAGTGTGTGCGCAGCTCTAAGTATACTCTCTTAGACCTCAGTTGACTAGAACCCACCTCATAAGAGCCCTCCGTTAACAGGCTTTTATTCCCACCTCTGCTCCCTATTGTAAGATAAACTTTTAATCCCTACAATATTTTTTCTTCAGGGTATCCACCTATGTATGTAAGAGTCTAAAAGTTGGAAAGAATAGTGGTTACATCCAGGCAGGGGTTTGAGATAAGGATGGGACTGTGTATGGTGGTTAAAAGGGGACATTAGCTATATCTGCAATGCTTTATTTCTTTAATAAAACAAAGCTACTGAAAGCAAATTGGAAAAAAGTTAACATTATTAACTTTGGATGCTGAGATCATGGGAGTTTGTAATAGTACTCTTTTTATTTCTGTGTAACTTTGAAATTAAGAGAGAAAAAAATGAAGATTGCCAGGGAGAGATTTTCCAATTTAGCACATATGCATCTGGTCTTCTTGACCAAAGACCTCAGCAACCATCATATAATCTGTTTTCTTGGTGCTGGGTTAGAACTTGTCTAGTTTAATGTCTTCATTTCTTTTGGGAGTAGACACTGACTTCCCAAAGTCACGTATCTCCTTGAGGAGGCAGGGGTGGAATGTAAACCCAGGGTTTCAGATCCCCAGCTAGCTCTATGCTCTTTTCACACCGCCAGGCTCTATTCTTATACTGTCTTGGCATCAAGATCTAGGGTGATGACCCTAAGGACCTGACAAATCCTTAGTCAATCCAGAAAATTTTATTCTCATCACGATTCTCTACTTAGGCAAAAAAATGGATTCGGACTTTTCAGAAAAAGATCTTCAACAATCCAAAGGTTAAACTTCAGCTAATGCAAAAATGAATTAACCAAAGCAGTTCACTCTAATAGTACTTAATTAAGCGAAGTCTCATGAGATGAGGATATATCAACCTATATTTAGTAAGACCTACTAAATGTCTGGTCTGGGAGGTGTTTGAGGAGAGATGAAAAGAAAAAACCAAACCAAAAAAAAAAAAAAAAACACATGAGAAGTCTCTGACCTTGACTAATGTGCTAGTCAATATGGTTGGAAAACCAAGCTGCCGTTTCTAACTTGACACCTAGGTAAATTAAGCTCAGGACTTGACTAAGATTTGGTTTGGGAGAGGCATGGAAAGTGGGAGAAGTGGTATGAGGGTGGAGACAGGAAAGAGTTGAATGGGCAAGGGCCCACAACATAACTGCTTCCTAACAAGGAGGGTTAGGGTAGCTCTGTGAGAGAGGAGGCCCGGTTCAAGAACATTTCTCTTGGAAAGTGATAGGCAGCCATTTTGATGGGATGAGGCCTGATTTGAAAGGGCTTGGGTGATAGACTTGGTGATTTTGATCGACTTACCATAGAATCATGAGTTCTGGAGCAGGGATATGGCAGTGAGTTTATTTTGTGATTCCTGTTTGTTGAGATGCTAGCTAATGGGAAAATAGCAATCATTTGTTATTGTGAACACATTTTGTACCTTGGAGCCTGGCTCCTAGCATTCCTATCAGAGTTTGGATGCATCCCTGCTCTGGTGGGAAGCAGTAGGAGGAATCTTAAGGTTGACAAATGCAAACAACTTCTGATTATTAGTGAATTTTTTGGGGGAAAATCCCCACACAATTTCATCCCATAAAGATTTAATTAGTGCCTACTATGTACAATGCACTGGGCCTTGTCCTAGAGATACAAAGGAAATGAGGCACCCATCTAACTGGGAAGGAGATCTGTAGACAAACATGTGGTCAGAGCACTGCAGGGGAAAGAATTCACACAGGGCAGTGAAGTGCAGTTTTTTGGACGACGTGGCATTTGAAGCTGTCTTGGAAGATAAGTAGAATCTCAATTGATAGGCACAGAGGCAAAGTGGAAGGAACCAGAGAACAATGGCAGAGAAGTGAATGACATGTCGGGGAGTGGTGAGTATTTACTGAAGGGTACGGTGTGTGAAGAGCTGTGTGGGGACAGGAAAGACAGGCAGTCGCTGGTGTGACAGGGGAGCTAGGCTTAGGGATTTGCATACCAGGAGCCACTGCAGGTTTTGAGTGGTAAAGGGACATGGTCTTGTACATCAGAAACATCACCTTGGTAGCAGTTTAAAGAACAGACTGGAATGGAAAACAAGATTCAGGGATGGCTTCCAAAAGTTTTGGCTTGGATGACTGAACATGAGAGACAGAGAAGATTTGGCATTGGAGATAAGCTCACTGGCAAGCATCCTGGATTTGAGAGAGTAGCAGAAAGTCGGCTAGAGGGGTTGGTGGGCAGTACTGATATCCTGTCTCCCACAGATACATTTGCAGCTGCAGCCTTCAAATTAACATCAGTGCATTTGAGAAGAGCTTCAGGCTAGTGGGTAATACCCAAGGAGGCTTATCAGGCCTGAGGTAATCAGGAGTTGAAGAGTTGGTTGTAATGCCTCACGTGGCCACACCTCCAGAACATAATTGAGGCTCTCATTTGGGATAAAGATTGAAGGAATGATCTTGACAAAGCATAGTACAGATTCTGTAATGAAAGGGTAAGGAAGATGGTTGCCAGCCCATTGTTAAGTGTGATAACTGGGTTGAAATGAGATGAAGGACTTCATTTAGGCAGAACTTTCCCATTGACGAATAGTGGGGGGTAAAAGAGTGAAAGGAAAGCGTATAATCCAATCCATAAAAAATGTAAAAATGCTTTTTAAAA
Source organism: Pseudorca crassidens (assembly GCF_039906515.1). Classification (NCBI taxonomy): domain Eukaryota; kingdom Metazoa; phylum Chordata; class Mammalia; order Artiodactyla; family Delphinidae; genus Pseudorca; species Pseudorca crassidens. The sequence continues at coordinate 41,577,481 of NC_090317.1, read as the reverse complement.
TCTGAAGCAATAATCATTCATTGTATTTATAGAGCTGGAGTGGGGGATATTTTCTCTATTGATAGATACGGATGTGCGGATGAAATTTTAAAAATCAAGAAAATTTTCCCACTGTCAGAACTTTATTTTAAAAATGACGAAACAACTCTGTCCATATTTCTAGGCTGGGGGCATGAAGGCATATGTCCAGCAGCTGGGGCACAGGCCACTCACTTCTTAGGGAGTTTGACTTTTTGTGCTCGGAGGCTGCCCACTAGAGGCAGACGGCGTACACTGTGATGCATATAAATAAAAAGAATTTTGTCTTTAGGCATGTGTTTGAAGGAGAGCTGAGAGAGAAACAGAGGGTGTACAACTCCCACATTAAAATATTAGAAATAAGGAGAGTAATGTATTCAATAGGCATAATACATAATAAGTACAGATATTAAACATAGAACTCTATTTCTAGGCTGTAATGTTAGGAATTGGGTGATCATCCTTAGATATTTAATTTTAAATGAGTCAATATGGGTCAGATAAAATTTATCCAAGTTTTAGGACTGATCTTCAGAGGTTAAATCAAGTACACAGATTATTAATAATTCATTACTCTGTAAAAACTGTATAATTCAGAGGTAAATAATTGGCATACATTATTTGATGGTTATTATTCCCACAATGGTTATTATTTAGGGACAGACTATTACTCAGCTGGAAAGGTCCGCTCTACTGAACAGGCATGTGCTATTGGAATACATATGACAATTTGGATTAGCACCAAGCAAATTTTAATATTTTAATGTCTCATGGACTGGGATGAGGAGTATAGGAGGCAGTATATAGAACACACAGTGGTTAAGAACGTAGGTTCTGGAGTTTAACTCACCTGCATTGGGGTCCAAATTCTGCCATCACAACCTGAGTGATCTTGAGCAAGTCACTTAAAGTCTCTGAGCTTTTCTTTTCTCCTCAGTAAAATTAGAAGAGCAAGAGTCCCTACCTCCCGGAGTTGACATGATAATGAAATGAGAAAACTACATGCAAAGCACCTGTCACAGTACCTACCTGTTTTGTACTGAGGGCTCAATGAATGCCAGTAGCTGCTGTTGCACCTTTCTAAGCTGGGTCATTTACCTGGCATATGTAACCTGGTCATCCAATTTGAGCAAGACCTTAGCTACATGCTCAACTTTTGGCTCCCCCTATCACCCACCCCCAAGGACGCATTCCCAGAGGTTGCTGTGATCCCTCCTCACAACCAGTGATTGGCAGATAGCAAATCCTTATTTTTAGAAATTAGGTGGGGAAAATCTACCGTGCTACACAAAAACTTGTGCAGCCCGCCCTCTAGTGGTATTTTGATGAATTGCCCCCAACAATTGCCCCGTTGATTCACAAACAGGAGAGCTGGCCGTAAAAATGAATGGGATATGCGGCTGCTTCCCACTAGCTATCTACCTTACGTTTGGCAGTGTATATATGTTCATGCCTCTCTCTCGCTTTGTCACAGCTTACCCTTCCCGCTCGCCATATCCTCAAGTCCATTCTCTAGGAGGTCTGTGTGCAGCCGCATAGCACAGGGGGATCACCTCGGTGCTTTGTGACCGCCTGGAAGGGTGGGATAGGGAAGGTGGGAGGGAGGGAGACGCAAGAGGCAAGAGATATGGGAACATATGTATATGTATAACTGATTCATTTTGTTATAAAGCAGAAACCAACACACCATTGTAAAGCAATTATACTCCAATAAAGATGTAAAAAAAAAAAACTCATAGGACAGTACAGCTAAGGAGGATGGATTTCATTGTATGTAAAATATATCTCAGTAAACCTGATTTTTTAAAAAGCAGAAAAAAAAAGAATGGGATATATACAGCTGACATAGTTACCAGAAAACACCTGGTTTAACAAATCAATTTATTAATCAAGAACATATAATAAACTAATATTGGATGTACATCTCAGGCAAAGGACTTAAGTTGTAGTGAACATTATCAAGATATCTGGAGATTGCATATTTTCATATGCTAATTAGCCATTTTACCTAAAGAGATTCCCAGTTTGGGGCAAAAATCCAAAATTGGCAATCCTATGCATACCTATATATCCTATCCCCCAATAAAAACTGTAATGTACATAGCCATTAGAGCTTGTAATTTTACTGCATGCAATATTCTTTTTTTTCTAAAATAATATAATTATTGTTGTTGATAATAACATCTTATCCTCTTCTAGGGATTAAAAACTTTTCTCAGGACTTTGTTTTCACAGCAGATAGGTGTGACAGGATTTGCTTTTCCAGATGCATTGAGGAGGAAGCCGAGGCTTGTCTATAAGCAGGCTAAATAGGTTTGCTTTGGTCACCCAGGGCACTTTCCAGGATACTGCATTAGTTTTACCCCTAGGAATCTCCTCTTGGTAAAATAAATTGCGTGGACATTGGCATGTCCCTTTATATGTTTCATATGCTCCTTTTTTTTTTGAATCTTCATGTCAAACTCCTTAAGCATACACTTGTTTTGCAGTTTGAAATGAAAATGATTAAAATAGAGACCTACGTTTTAAAGAAGTGGCTTTCTTTGCTGCATTGTAATTGTTTTGTATAGCTCAGATATCAAAGCATTTCTACCAACAAGACCAAACTAAGAGTAATGATTTTAAGCCTTACGGAAACCTAAATCAAGGGAACAGAGATGAGCATCTAGAGAAACACAATTGTTCTTTAAATACTTGAATTGCTGTTCATAACAAGACTCAAGAGTGAACAGGGAATGGATAATTTAGAAATAGGTATTTTTTAATGGAATGATGGGAATATTTATAGCCATACTGAGAAATTGTGAAGCAGAGGACAGGCATGCATTCAGTGATGCTTTTGATGGGTTTGTTCTGTAGCAAATTTCAATCCAACTGCAGAACGTTGCTGTTTTTTGGGGGGGAAACCATTTTCCTTCTTACAGTGCCTCTATTTACACTTGTGGCTGGTTAGTGAAACGTAGTTATCAAACCACCTGTGGGAGAAGCCAATCTGTCCAGAAACCACTTTTCTTAGAAGTCTTTTGGGGGCAAACCTACACAGGTGCGACTGGAGTTGTGAACAGAATAGGGCTGGATCCCTCTGTGAATGAGAGGCCTTGCTGATAAGGTCAAGTTTGCAGGTAGGCTTCCTCTGTGGGCTACTCAGTTCCATTATGTCCCCAACCTGGCCATAGCGTGCTCCCTTGTCACCTGCATCACAGATCTATTCATTCACCTATTTGCCAAATATATCTGGAGTGTCAAAGTGCATAGGGCTCTGAACGTGTGGCATGTATTACAAACTCCTTCTCATGACAGAAATGTGAGTTTAACTGGTGACTTCTGATGGCACCATCTTTGATCCCTGGAATGGCCCTTGGCAAATTGAGTTTTATGTGAGCCTTCTCCTCTTCCTGCCTTTTTGTGACCCTCTCATGCTTTCTCTCTTTTTTTTAACATCTTTATTGGAGTATAATTGCTTTACAATGGTGTGTTAGTTTCTGCTTTATAACAAAGTGAATCAGTTATACATATACATATGTTCCCATATCTCTTTCCCTTTGCTTTCTCTTAACCTTCCCTCTTAACCTCAAGGTTTCAATCCCATCATGTTCCCTTGCCACCTGAGTTTCCAGGCCTCTTACCTCAGTAGGCCCTTTTTAGTTGTTTCATCAGTCCCAAGTCTAAAGATAAATGCACCACATTGTAGTACTTCATCCCATCTTGCCTCTCTCTCTGTTAGTTTTCCTAGGAATAGCAATCCATTAAAAACAAATCATACCACCTTGCTGGAATCTAGTAGTGGTCCTATACTCTCTAGATATAAGGCTACAAGGCCTTTACTCATGGGAATGGATTTCCCATGAGTAAAGTTCAGCATGGGAAAATATTCGGTGTCAGATGGGCCTTCATGGATCATACACTTTGTCTACTTTTTTTGGGAAAATCGCCTGAGGTCTCTTGAGATATGTTATATTGTAACCTGTATTGTGAGTACAGTCGCCCCCAACCCTGCCCGTATTCGCAGGTTCTACATCCTTGGATTCAACCAACCGTGGATGGAAAATATTTTTTAAATTTGCAGAAAGTTCCACAAAGAAAAACTTGAATTTGCTGCACACTGGCAACTTTTACATTGATTTACAACTACATCACATTTACATTGTATTAGCTATTATAAGTAATCTAGAGATGATTTGAAGTATATCAGAAGGTATATGTAGGTTATATGCTACTACTAAGTCATTTTATATAAGGCACTTGAGCATTCACAGGTGTTAATATCCATGGGGGTCCTGAAACCAATCCCCTGAAGATACTGAGGTATGACTATACTAAGAGAAAAGAATAAAGGAATAACGTTTGGAATTTGTTGTCCTTATTATTGAATATCTATTCTCTGTCTATTGACTATAACTAAAGATTCCCTCTCTGCTACCTAAAGCAAGGGAACAGAAGAAAAGGAACCATAAATTTATTAAGTCAAATACATTTTGCTCAGCTAGTACTTAGAAGGAAATGAATTCTCAGTGTACTCGCAAGGTCCGTATGACAAAGCTAGTTGTAATGGCAGTTAAATGTCTTCAACTGCCTTTGAACATGATGGTTGTGTCTCAGGAGCAGATTTTTGATTATTTTCTATACCAGCCATGTCCTGTCACTAATGGGACAAACCAGCCTGTTAAACATTGTACAGGTGTAGATTATGCAACAGATTGTTTAGAGGAAGTAACTAAAGGGATTTAGTGTGCAAATGAAAAAAAATTCCAGATTTTTTTTTCTAACAAGTAGGTAGTTATAGAGGTTTGAAACTACTTCACCAAGACAAATTTGTTAATTCAGAAACACTTGCTGTGCATCTTAGGGTTGGAGAAAACAAAAACTGGAATATTAAGGAGTTTAAAAAAAATTTATCCCCATATTTTCTTTCTATTAACAAACTTTTAAAATAAAGCTATGAGAAAAAATATATTCTCAAAAAAAAACAGTTTCCTCTCAGTTGTGTTAATGCATGGGAACAGTATCACAAATAATCCTTAAAAAGGAATAATATAAAATTAATTTAAAGATGATAAAACAATAAATATTAAAATTGCATTTAATACAGAGATGTATCATCAGTAATTTACCATGACCCAGAAAGTTTAACGAATGCAGATTTCCCCCTCTCTGTTCTTGACAGTTGTGAGAATGACAAATGACAGGTAAACAACTGATACTTGGGAGTGAATAAAAAAGCCCCCCAAGAGATAGCCAGATATCAGTACGTACTTAGTCCAATTCAGTTGTACCTTCTTGACTTCAGCAGTGCACAATGGTCATCAAAATTCATAGTGATGAATCTGGTGCCCTGTGAGTACTCAAAGTTCAAATGCCCTTCATTATAAATTTAGGATGAGTTATTTATTTGGTTATTGATTTATTTCTAATGAATACTTCACATACTATAAGAGGATTTGAGGCAACTTATAATAAAAGCTCCTATGCAGCAAGGCAGTGAAAAATGAAGTCACAAAGAGACATCAGAAACCACAGAGTTCAAAAACTTTCTTGGGCCATAGACCCCTTTGAAGATCTGATAAAGAGCTGTGGAACATCTCTTCAGAAAAGTATAGCTATGCAAATAGGCACAACCTTGAAGTCTATCCAGGCACTCTGCCCCTGGGTGTCCTTGAACCCCAGGTCAAGAACCCCTTATGTAGAGAAAGCAAAATCCTGAGGTAAGATAGTTATTTCACTTGAGCATTGCATTTAGCTCTGAGCTTCCTGTCAACTGAGGTTAAAAGATAAACACACTGGGTTGCAGAGTTCTCAACATCTAAAAAAGGAAGCAGATCAGTTCACAAAATGATAAGCGAAACATATAATTTTAAAATGACAGTGTTTATAGAGTTTATGAAAGGATTATTTTATAAAGGGTAATCAAGTAATATAATGTAGCACAATTTGATGAAATTCTTTGAAAATCAGCAATTGGAGGTAGAATAACTATGCTAATTGTATTGATTAGCATATAAAATTAGCATATAAAATTAGCCACAGTGTCTCATTTCCAACCCTTCTGGAAAAGAGAGAATTTATTGTATATGTCTTTCTTTAATGGTAGATTTACCCACCTAATATTATTTGATTAAACCTGACATTAATATAATATATTCCCATGAGCGTACACCAGCTGAGCAGCAAGGGAGATCTAAGGGTATAAAAAGAAACTGAAGTGTGATTAAATATCTGCTATTAGTAGGTCATACCATGGAAAACTGGCATGTAGATAATGGCAAATAATCATTTTAGGTATCCACTGCTTCCAACCCAGGCATCTACTTTCTCAAAGGCAAATAAATAAAACAATGGTTCCTGTCACAATTACAGGCAGAGGCAGTATAGGATAGTGGTTAAGAACAGAGTCTTGGGAATCAGAGACTGGTTTTCCACCACTTATTAGCTCTGTGTCCATAGGCAAAGTTGCTGAACTTTTCTGAGTCTCAGTTTTCTCATCTATAACAAAAGAATAATAAAAGGGTCAATCTCAGGACTGCTCCTAGGCTCTATATGGGTCCTAAGGAAATCTTTGTTTTGTGGGGCTCCTGTCTATATAAACAATTTGAGTCGCCAAAAATCAACATGTCAGTGTCATTGTAGCCATCCAATCTCACAAAATTCTATTAAGTGGATGCCTCGTGATTGGCAGGAGTGATCCACTGGAATTGATATCTATCTGTGGGGCCCCAGGAAAACCCCATAGGTGTGAGTGCTGGAACTCCTTGGAAGATCTAGTCAACCCAAAGTTTACTGCAGAGGACTGGAAATACCCCAAAGGCACAGGGCTAGGGCAGGAATCCTGCTTGCCCAGGTCTAAGGAGGATACTGATCTATCTCATAGGATCACTGGGAAGACTGAATGAGGTAATCTATGTAAAGCATGTGACTCAGTGTCTAGCTCATAGCAAGTCCTCAGTACGTGTTGGCAATAATTGTTGCTCTTCTCATTATTGTCAACAATGCTCACTGCATCTCATGCCCAATCTGGTTTTCTTTCAGTGGATGGCTGCATTGACTGGTCAGTGGATCTCAAGACATATATGGCTTTGGCAGGTGAACCAGTCCGAGTGAAATGTGCCCTTTTCTACAGTTACATTCGTACCAACTATAGCATGGCCCAGAGCACTGGGCTCAGGCTGATGTGGTACAAAAACAAAGGTGATTTGGAAGAGCCCATCATCTTTTCAGAGGTCAGGATGAGCAAAGAGGAAGATTCAATATGGTTTCACTCAGCTGAGGCGCAAGACAGTGGATTCTACACTTGTGTTTTAAGGTAAGTGCTGTGTGAAAACTGCTCAATGTCACGGGTGGTAGTCTTGCTTTGGGACTGGAGTGTGTATGGGTGTGCCTCATGTTATACAGTGGATATATTCTTGAAAGGCTGCAGTGCATGTGGAGCTTCAATAAATTCAATTCTAATTATTTATGGGAACAATATAGCAAGTTCTTATCACATTTTCATAAGATTCCCATTTACTATGTATTCTCATTTAATTCAGAAAATTTTGTGATTCATTTATTTCCCAACTCCACCCCTGCCCCAGGGTCTTATATAGATGGTCCCTGACTTAATTATGGTTGGACTTAGAATTTTGCAACTTTACAATGGTGCAAAAGTGACACACATTCAGTAGAAACCTCACTTTGGATTTTGAACTTTTTCCAGGCTAGCAATATGCGGTATGATATTATCTCATAATGCTGGGCAGTGGCAGGCAGTAAGCTGCAGCTCCCAGTCAGCCAAGTGATCATGAGGTAAACAACTGATACACTTAAAATCACTCTGTCCCCATACAACCATTCCATTTCTCACTTTTAGTACAGTATTCAATCAATTACATGAAATATGCATACTTCATTATAAAATAGACTTTGAATTAGATAATTTTGCCCAACTGCAGGCTAATGTAAGTGTTCTGACCACATTTAAGGTAGGCTAGGCTAAGCTATGATGTTCGGTAGGTTAAGTGTATTAAATGCATTTTTGACTTAAGATATTTTCAGCTTACTATGGGTTTATCGGGACATAACCCCAATTTTTAGTACAGGAAGATCTGTATTAAAAATTGTTTTTGCATATCTGGCTATGAAAATGACCTAAAGTATCATTTAGGTCAGGGTCTTTCCTTTCTTATTGATGGAAAATAGCTTCAAATGCTTCTGGTGAAATTCTTCATGGGATTTACAATGTGAATTTGAGGCTACTGTATCTAAATATTCAACATGGGACCCTATAAGCACATGGTCATCCTGTGTTCCTATATACTATTCTGGGAAGATACCACAGACACAGTTCCTACTTGCAAGAAGTTTACAGTGAAAAGCAGTCTGTTTTATCCCCAGTGATTCCACAGTATGTCCTTCCTCCCCCCTCCATCCCAGTGTCAGGATCTCAAATCTCAGATAGAGACTGCATTAGGTGTTGAAGTAAGTAGCTGAGGTGACCTTTAAACCACTCTTCAATACTGCCATTTTAGAAGTGTCTGATCTTGCTCACCAGGGACCTGCACTCTACTGTTTGATTTTACCTTCTTGGAAATGCAGACCCTTTCATTTTTGTTTCCTGTGGACTTTGTCTGATGCCAAAGCTATGTCACCTCTTCATCAAGAGCACTTGGAAGCCCCTGGTGTGGCCTCATTGTTCAAAAGGGCAGGAGAACAAGGTGGTATATAAATAGAGAACCTTCTTGATGCTCTAAGAATCACTTTTGTATGTATATTGGGAGGAAGTGTTGGGGGAGCAAGTTTAGTCTCTTTGCGGTGGGCAAAAGCCCCAGGATATTGGCAAAAATAGCAATCATTCTGATCACACCCTTAGCAATAATCAGTATTTTCACCTCCTTGGACAGCTCTTGGCAGAAATGAGAAGTGGGTGTAATTCGGTTCTACTGTCTGACACTCTGTTCTTTACAGTGCTGCTACTCTCTCCCTGCTTACACCCTCTTCATTCCCACCTTCACTAAATCCTGCCAATATAAAATATATCTCTTTTCCTCCCCCTATTCCATTTGCTCTGTTTGTTTTGTTTTCACAAATTTAAAATTTTATTTGTAGAGCATCAGCCTACTATATACAGGTGCTATACTTATAATGAATTATTGAATTAATTACTGCTTACTTCCCCTGCCCTGCTTATTTCCCCAGTCTGGCTATCTCTCCTTTCTTCCTTCCTCTCCTCTCACCCATTCCCCTACCCTGAGAAATGCTAACAATATAGTGTGTATCCTTGCATACCTTCCCCTTATTCTTTTAATTATACAAGCATATCTACATGCGGATTTCTCCTCACTGTTTTACAAAATAAAAAGAGAGTTACATATTTCCATGCATTTTCTCTCCTTATTAAAAATACATAGTGGAAATATTTACAAGTCAATTGATAGAGAGCTCACTCATCCTTTTAAGTACATAATATTCGGTGTTGTTTAATAGTCTATGATACCACAATTTAGTCAATCATTTCATTATTGATGTGCATATACTTTGTTTCCAGTGCTTTTGTCCCTATAAAAAGTGCTGCAATTAAAACTCCCAATTTGCTTTTAAATACACTTCTAAATTTTAGAACAGTTTTAGCTTTACAGAATTATTGCAAAGATAGTACAGAAAGTTCCTGTATGCCCTACACCCATATTCCCCTAGTATTAACATTTTCCATGACTGTGATACACTTGTTACAACTAATGAACCAATAGTGATACATCATTATTAACTAAAGTCCACATTTTATTCAGCCTTCCTCAGATTTTCCTTAATGCCCTTTTTCTGTTCCAGGATTCCATCTGGGATACCCCACCTTGCATTTGATCTTCGTGTCTCCTTAAGCTCCTTTTGGCCGTGGTGGTTTCTCAGACTCTCCTTGTTTCTGATGACCTTGACAGTTTGAGTAGTACTATTCAGATATTTTGTAGAATGTCCCTCAATTGAGATTTATTTTTTTCATGTTTATACTGGGGTTATGTGTTTTGGGGAGAAAGAACACAGAGATACAATACTATTTTCATCACATCATAACAAGGATGTGGAGTATCAGTATGCTTTTCCATTGTTGATATTGATCAGCTGGCTCAAGATAGTATTTGTCTTTCTCCACTATAAAGTTGTTCTTTCTTCACTCCCTTTTCAAATTGCCCTCTTTGGAAGAAAGTAGTTATTCACAGTCCATACATAAGGAGTGGTAGTTATGCTCCACTTCATTAAGACCAAAGTATCTACATAAAATTATTTAGAATTCTTCTGCATGAGATATTTGGTTTTTTCTCCCATTTATTTATTTATTCAATCATTTATTTATATCACAATGGACTCATGGATATTTATATTATACATTGGGTAATAATCCAATGCAATTGTATTTTCTGGGTCAAATTTATCCACCTTTGACCACTGGGAGCTCTTTCAGTTGGTACATCTGTTCCTCTGACATAATCTCCTCATTGTTTTATGTTGTTGTCTGTTTGTTTGTTTAGTATTTTCTTATATTTCAGCACTCTAAGATGTTCCAGGCTTATCTTTTTATTTTTTATTTTTTGCGGTAAAGGGGCCTCTCACTGTTGTGGTCTCTCCCGTTGCGGAGCACAGGCTCCGGACGCGCAGGCTCAGCGGCCATGGCTCACGGGCCCAGCTGCTCCGCGGCTTGTGGGATCTTCCCGGACAGGGGCACGAACCCGTGTCCCCTGCATCGGCAGGCAGACTCTCAACAACTGCGCCACCAGGGAAGCCCCAGGCTTATCTTATATATTCCCTGCCCCCAGTCCTAGAGTCAGCCATTTTCCCAAGGACCCTTGATTCCTTTTAATGAAGAATGATATTAGACACCAAGATTTGGGTGCTAGGTGTGCTCTTTGCTACTGGGGAATTGTTGCTTCTAGGCCCGCTCAGCTGACAGCCTATTGTGCTTTTAAACAAAGCCTTGTAATACCTCATACACAAGGGGGATTTCCCAATGCCCCTGAAATCCTTTCCTATAGGTGGCCCCCTCTTTCAAGTATATATTAGATTGACCTTACTTGTATTTTTTGTAGATATCATCTAAGTCAGTAATTCTCACTTCACATCTAGATCAGTAGAAGAGAAAAGAGTGGTATTCCACTGAGCAGAGACTTAGATGCAAGCATAGGTGGCGACCTCTTTTATTCATGCAGCAGGTCTTAGGGAACGATTGGGACTGATGAGGTGGGGGAAATTTTGAATATTATCCCTCATGTGTGTCTTGGTAAGGAGAAAAAATATTTGGGAATCACTGTTCTAAAGGATGCAACCGTCTTTTGTCAACTCAGAGATATAGAAATCTCTTTCAGAATGGCAAGAGAGTGACATCTATAGTGAAAAAGGCTCTGAATTTGGCAATGTCTATGTCACCTAAAATCCCAAATTTGATACTATTTTAAGGTAATTATGGAATGATTTTTCTATGCTTTATCGACCTCATTAAAAGTTACTCTATGGATTTCAGTGTGGTTAAAAATGCAGTTATGAAATATTTAGTAATATGCTCCACCCATTTAAGTCACAGCAAGAAAGGTTTACTGTTTGTGACCTTTCAGTAGCCAGTTACTCATTTTTGTGTTTTTCTTTGGCCAGTTTCAAGAGTGATTACTTGAATTTCTCAGCATGTCGGTGGGTTAGTGATAGAGGAATGGTGGAGAAGTGAGTCATATTTTGAGAGCTGTGCCAATCCAAGAATTACTGTCTACTCCCCGTTCCGCTCAAATCTTTTCAGTTGAGGCACTTAGTAGAATAAAAATGATGAGAGTAATCTTATCTGACAAAATCCCCCATATCACTTTCCCAACAACTTGGAAGAAGGGGTGACTTAAGCTGTGGATGAAGATAGATGTATTCCTATAATCCTGAATTGAATTCACAGATTTTGAAAAGAGTGATTAAATATAATTGAATATCTGCAGAAACCTGTGTGTTTGGGGATGACGATGGCCAAGTGCAGAGAATCAGTCATAAGTTCAAAACTATCATGACTATTTACCTCTCCAATGAAGTAAATGGAATAAGGAACCCTCTTCTTAAACAGGAAGATAACCCAACTATTTTTGGTCTTTAGTAATCATTGAAATAAATGAGGTTCTCAAAATCTGACTGCCTTACAAACTCATTCTAAAGGGTTCTTTAATGCATTTACACAGTTCTGAGGCATGACATTTGCTTTGCTATTCATCACATTTGAGTGATTATTACTCTAGCAAAACAACATTACCAGAAGAATTGAGGGGAGTTGGAGATATTCAAAACAAGAAATGTAGTATGTATCAATAGCTAATTTTTGAATCTGTACAATGAGTACATGAGGATTCATTACATTTTTTTATTTTTGAATATATTTGAAATGTTCATAATTAAAAAGAATAAGAAATAAGTATAAGTATACTGTAATTTTGCCTGATTTTGATGGCTCTTAAATGATCCTGACTTAAAAGTGCCTATGTAGCATATATTAAACAAGTCTTATATTTCAGTCAACAGTCATGGGACTTGCTTTATGCCATATTGCAAGGAAACTTTTTACATGATCAGCACATTTAGCACAGTTGATCATCCCTTCTTTTTGATATGTCCTTTACCTGAGTTCCAGAGAATCACACCCTCTTAGTTTTCCTCTTATTTCATCAGTTATCCTTTCTGAAGTTCCTTTGCTGACCCCTCATATTCCCCCTGACCTCTTAATGTTAGAGGGCCCTTAGGGCTTGGTCCTTAGGTTTTTTCATCTCTACCCATGCTCCCTCGCTCCATAACCTGTTTATACAGTCTTATAGTTTTATATACCATCTGCACACTGGTAACTTCAACATGTATACCTTCCAGCCCAGATCTCTCTGAAGTCTTTTTTATCCAACAGACTTTTCAGCATCTCCACTTGTGTCAAAACCAATATTCCAAAACTGAACTCCTGATCTTCCTCCTATCTTATCATTGGTTCCTAGAAAGTAAACCCTGGGGCAAAAAGCTAATATGTATTAGGGAGTGTAATCCCAGAAAAACAGGAGTGAAGGAAAAGGAAAGTGAGGCAGGGAGAAGGAAAGGTATTGTGACAAACGATCCAGGAGAAGAAATGGGGAACAGTTTATTTCTCAGCTCCCATCTCCCATTGTTCAAGGGGTTATTCCACAGGGTCTTAACCACCTTGAATTTTGCGGATTGCATAATCCGTGCCTTCCATACCACTGCTGGCCCAAGCCAAGGTCTCTTATCTCTCTTGTTACAATAAACTCCTAATTCGTTTCTCTGCTTTCGCACGTCTCCCTTCAATCTATTATTTTTTATTTATTTATTTATTTTTTTTTTTGCGGTACGCGGGCCTCTCACTGTTGTGGCCTCTCCCGTTGCGGAGCAACAGGCTCCGGACGCGCAGGCTCAGCGGCCATGGCTCACGGGTCCAGCCGCTCCGCGGCATGTGGGATCCTCCCGGACCGGGACACGAACCTGTGTCCCCTGCATCGGCAGGCGGACTCTCAACCACTGCACCACCAGGGAAGCCCCAGAGTGGTCTTTTGAAAACGTAAGTCACCTACGTCTGTGTTCTGTTCTGCTCAAGACCTCCTGATGGCTTCTCATTTCATTTGGAATAAAAGCCAAGTCCTTACTATGGCCCTGGAGGTGATCTAGTCCCTGGTACCATTCTAACTACTACTTTCCTATTCTTATCTCTTTGGCTTACTCTACTCCAGCCACTCTGACCTCCTTGCTGTTTCTCAAACATGTCAAGTATACTCCATCCTTAGGGTTTTTTCACTGGCTCTTCCCTCTGTCTAGAATGTTTTCCTCTTCTATACTCACATGACCAACTCCCTCATTTCTTTCAATTGTATAATTTCTTCTATTCTAATCTTATCAGTGGGCCTTCCTTGACTACCTTATTTGTAATATTAAGGTTCTCTTTCACTCAGTCCCCATCTTCTGTACTGATACTTGCCTTCCTCTATTTTTTCTGTTTCCATAGCAATTATCACCTTTTATTATATATATAATATATATAACTTATGTATTATATTTATTGTTTTTATTTGTCTATTTCCCCATGCTAGAATGTAATGTTCTTAAGGACAGAGATCTTTGCCTTTTTGTTGTTGTTGTTCACTAATACATCTCAAGGGCCTAGAATAGTGTGTGGCACATAGTAGACACTCAATAAATAAATAATGAATGAATGAGCTATTTTCCAGTTAAAGTCAGGTAGCTGCCTGACAGATATAAATTATTTTTACCATTTAAGAATATAGGACAAAGTATTGCCAGAGCTTCTGATTTTTTAAAGAAAAACTTTAAATCTGAATATTTATGTGAAATTTCTCAAATTTAAAAATTTTCAGGGCTCTCCTCCCAAAAAAGTCCCTACTCAGATTCAACCAGTGGATTCACAGTTGGCAAACTCTGAACTACTAAATTCTAACTCTAACATTAACCTAGGGAGTGATGGTATATTATAATTGTGTGACCTGTGCCTTGCTTTCCTAACCTGGAAAATGAAGATTAATTTGTTTACTCAGTTTAAGATACATTGAACACTTGTTTTAGGTGTTTCGTATGTAGCATTAAACAAAACAGATTAAAGTTCCTATTCTGGAAATTACCTTGTAGAGTGGGGGAAACATACAAATAACAAATTCACAAGACTACATTGGGTAATGTGTATGATGAGAATAAAAAAAAAAAAAAAGAAGGGTCATGTTGCAGGAGTAACTGGGAGGCCATTTTTGGTTAAGTGGTCTAGAGGGCCTCCCAGAGAAAGGGACTTATCAGCTGAGACATGCATGAACGGAAGGAACCAGCCTTGTGAAGATCTATAGGAACAGTGTTCCAGTCAGAGTGAACAGCAAGTGCAAAGGTCATGAAACAGGAACAGGCTTTTTATATTCAAGGAAGCTAAAGAAGGCCAGTCTGGATGGAGTGCAGTGAGCTGGAGGAAAATGGTACTGGATGAGGCTGGAGAGGCAGGCAGAGGCTAGATCCTTTTGCATATTGTGGTCTAGGATAAAAATTGATTTTTATTAGTAATCAGGGGCAAAGGGAGTGTTGTATTTTGTCTGTTTGTTTTAGACTGGGGAGTAACATGATCAGATTTCCACTTTAAAAAGATCACTCTGGCTGCCCTGGTGGGAAGGGACTGTAGAGAGACAAAGAAGGAGACAAAGTTTGGACGGAATTGTGTTATTTGAACAGATATGTGATGGTAAGCTTGGATTGGGGTGGTAACTTGGAGATGGGGAGAAGTGAATGAGTTCTAGATATGCACTGAAGGATGAGCACCAGGACATACTGATGCACTGGATGTGAGGAATGGGAGAAATAGTTGAGTAAAGTATGACTCAAGTGTTTCTAACTTAAGCAGTTGAGTGAATCGTGGTGCTAGTAACTGAGATAAGAGAAGGCCTGGAGAGGAGCAAGGATAACAGTGTCTACCTCAGGGAATGCTGACAAGCACTTAGCACCAATGCTGACACAGAGTAAGCACTCAACACATTATCTCTTATTTCTACTTTTACTACAACTACTATTGTTACTACTATCTATGATTTTTAGCCCTTATTATATGGCAAACACTGTGATAATCCTCAGTAACCCTATGAGGTAGGTCATATTATTGAAGGTGATAAAACTGATACTCATAGAGGTTAAAGAACTTGTCCCGTGATACACGGCTCGTAAATAATGGAGCTAAGACTTGAACCCAGGTCTACCTAGCTCATGCACATAATCAGTTTTCTCTACCGTCTTTTTGTTTATTACCTATGTTTACTATTCTTTGTAGGTACCTGTATCTGTATATCACAACAAATGAGATATGGTTAATTCCTGTTTGTAGAAAGTTCTGTGATTCCATCTGTTTTCAGGTTCCATGGTATACAGTATTGTCTGGAGATGAGGATGGAATCTACTGTTTAAAGGTGGACAACAGAAGACAGTGAAATAGAAATCCTAAATTCACGAAAAGTGAGGATCAAGTTAAAGCAGAAATTTCCAGAGTTAAAAAACCAGACTACTTGTCTTACAAAGTGTGAAACCCTTTGCAATCATTTATCAGTTTCCAAACATTATACAGAAGTGCTTAAAAGTTGTTCGCTACCAAAGAAAAGGGATGGAGGAACCTTGTTGGACGTATGTCCTTAATTGGCTTTCTTTTGTCCATTTACTCTCACTCCCAAACCTGCAAGGTGTAAGATTCACGATGAATCAATTAGAGAAGCATATACATCAGTCTGTGACAAAGTACTGGAATGAATATAATCAGGTGTATAAATGCATGGCTATGTTTTTCAAGAACTTATTGCATGTAACTACTTCCCTCCATTTACCCTAAAGGTATTTCATAGAAGTAGAAAATTGAAGTGCATTCCTTCCTGAGTACAGTTTTATATTATTTTGTTTATTTTGAATAAAAGTGATATTTTTCAGCTGATATCATTTCAGGTACCTATTTTTCACTAAACAAATATTTACTGAGCACCTATTCTATAAAAGCTACCAAAAAAGGCAAAATCAAATGACAGGGCTCCTGCCTCCTAACAAATTTAAAGGGGAATTAGGACATATATACAAATTACAAGCAAACAAGTATAACTTAAGTAAAAGAGAGGATCTCATATGGCTCATCAGAGAATTGTATCCTAGGAAACAGTCCAGCAAATAAACATAATTTTAAAAGTTTGAATATTTAGGTATTTAATGTAGTCCTTTGAAAAACATCAAGGGGAAACCAGTCTGTATCCCCCACCCGGCAACATTTGAAATCATCTTTTCCCATTACTTTCATGCTCAATATTTATTACATGAGGCAGCTGCCCAGAAACCTCTCTCATCACTCCTCATTCTCATTCCCAACTAAAAAACTCACCCTGGAATGCATCCCCTGCAAGTTTTTCCTCTTTTTGTCCTTTTTCGTCTTCTGTCACTTCTTTTTTTTCCTTGCAAGTAGTTCTTGTTCCCCGTTCTAATATAATTTAATTAAACTAGCATTACTCCTTGCAGTTTTTCAGCTTTCTTCCCTACACCTATTCTGCACATTAAAAGCCCAGATACTGATCTGGCACACCAAGAATCTCCATAGAAGTTGCTGAATTTGGAGAGACCCCTGCAGCCAAAAAGAGGATTATTTCTGGAGGGCAGGGAGAAGGGGAAAACTGCCAATGCTAACTTCCTGTCTTTTATTCCATCACACATGAGAGGAAGTGAAAAGTGCTATAAGAAAGATGGAGATAAAGTAGTAGTAGACAGTAAGGAAAAATAGCTTTTGACTTATAGAATCATGGTGTTTGAGATGGTTCTTGATGATCTAAACAGGTGGCAATAGTAGAGGAATTACCAGGCAGATGAAGCAGTGTTCAAGAGCAAGGATGCAGTAAAACATGGGTTATGTCCAGAGGAAAACAGGGAGGTCAGTGTGGCTGGAACCTGCATTTATCAAGGCATTTTTTCTAAATATGAACATAACAATAACTAACCCTTGCTTTATAGAGGTTTCAGATATATTTTTGGAATGTGAGACTTTAACACATCGACCAATTCTTAGAAAATAAGATAAAGGGCAGAACTAATGAGCACCTTAACATGCAGTCAGATAATAATGCATGTTTTTAACAGGTGATGTTTCCATGGAGAAAATGGAATATTTAAAGGGAGTAAATTCCCTTCTATGACTCTACCCTTAATAACAAAGGAGATGCTGCTGACCTCAGCATTATCAGTCAGAACATGCACTCCAACTAGTTTTCTCAGGGATGGGAATGAATTCATATGGAGCCATCCCCACTCTCTTGCCACTCTGAAGAATGATCCACCTTGGCAAGATAGCTGGTTAAGGTTCAGTGGGTACAGTCTCTATGGCTATGAAATGGAGAAAAGCCAAGTAGGATGGTGATGTGTAGTTCCACTCCAGGGCCTTGATCTCAGTAAAACAAGACACAGATTAACATAAATCTACACACACTCATTTCCAGACTGGATCATACTCTTCAATATTAAGGCAATATAGAGATGCCATATGCATTTTTTATTTTTCAGCCCCATTACCCTGCCCCCTCCCAACACCTTTCTCTGACTCCCTGTAAAGGAGAGCAGTCCCTCTCGCCTTCCTCCCTCCCTCCCTCCCTTTCTTTCCTTTGGTCTATCTCTTCCATTTTAACTGGGTCTAAAACTTACCCCTGGACTACCCCCTCACACAGTTTCTACACGCATAGAGCAGGCTTTCCATACATGTGGGTTACTGACTTACTGGCTGTAGCCCTCAGATCATTAGGGTCTACGGATTTTTAATTTGGTCGCATGAAATCTTTTCTTTTCTAATATGTTAAATTTTACCAATAGAAACAGCAGGAAGGCACTTATTATGAGATGACAGTGCAAAGAATGATGCTGGGAACATCAGTATTTTATAGCATGGTGCAATGTCACAGAAAATTCTAAATTTTAAGGCATTTAGGGAAATTTCTTATTATGTAGTTTTGTTGTATTATATAAACACTCTGGCAAACTTTCGACTTTGATTCCACATGACATAAAACAAACATTGAAAAGCATTGTTGTTTCTAAATAAAATACAACTTATTTTTACTTTCCATTGTTTTAGAGACAGGTGTAGCCATGTTTGACTGCCCAGTGTGTGGACAGGTCATTTGAAAGAGAGTGGTCAACAGAAACACCTTCGCTATTCATTCCCTTTCACTACTTTGTCATTATCTCAAGCCCAGAGAGGTTCACTACCATTTTTCTAGATATAAAATCAATGACTTTGACCAAACTATTGGCACCTATGAAATTTCCATTCCCTTCACTTGCCCACTGAAGCTGGGTCTTTCTTCCAGCAACATCGTTTTTACAGCTGTCTTACTCTTGAGCTGCTCATCTATGCATGCAAGCACAAGGGCTCAAAGTCCAAGTCATATCACCTCTGTTGGATCTGTTGAGGATATTTAGTGGTAGAAGTGGAATTAACTTTATTAACTCCTTTCCTCTGGACGTACGGAGGGAAAAAAAAACCTTTATATTGGGTGTGATACACAAAATCATTAAAATGTCAGTATCTTCCCTTAATCCTATCAAACCCAAATCCAAACAAACCGAATCATTTACTGAAAAAAAAAAAGTTATGAAAACAGTCTGTAACATAGAGATTTGTGTCTGGCGCCCCTTCTGGAACTACTCACCTTCCTTTCCAGTGCCCCCTCCTAGGCTCTTGTTGCAGTGCCCTTTGGTTTCCTTTCATTTGGGCCCAACTGGGCCCTCTGTGCAACCAGATGATTTTTTCTTTCCCCTTCCCCATTCCCCACTTATGGAAGTTATTCCTAAACGTGCCATTGTCCAGAAGCCCCCACCCTGACCTTTCCTTACTCACTCTCAGATCCCTAGTCTAAGGGACACACAGGCAGGAGCCCTCTTAGTTTCTCATCCCTTCGCGTCAGAGATCAGTGTCTGCTCTCTTCTCGTCCTGTCCCAAAGGAAGAGGTGGCCTTTCTAAATCTACCCAAGCCAGCAAATTAATTCTTCTTGTTTTTTGTATATTTGTAAACATTGAATTGTTTTACTTTCCTAACAAAGAAGTATATAAAGAAGTAAAAACCCTCTATCCTACTGCCCCTACCCTACTCCATTTTTCTGGAAAAAAAAGTTTTTTTCCAGAACATTTCTATGCTTACATAAATCCATATATACGTGTGTGTGTGTGTGTGTGTGTGTGTGTGTGTGTGTGTGTGTGTGTGTGTATATCACATACACGCACAGAATAATGAATAATGTGGGGAGAGATTTTGTTTCACAAAAAAAACACAATTGGCCATCATATTTGTTTTCATTGAACAGTGCAGTGGACATGCCTCCAATACAGTATGCAGGATCTACTTCATTCTTTTACATATTTCTTGTGTTTTCAAGATTTCTGCAGCTATCTCCTTCCCTATGGCCCAAGTTTCTCCCATATTCAAAAGTACTCTCTCTCTCTCAGTCTTGTACCCTACTTCACTCCTTCCCTTCACAGTCAAAGGTCCCTGAAGAAGAGCCCCCCTTCACTGAGCACTTCCTCACTTTCACTCACTCCTCAGTCTTTGCACTTAGGCTTCTGCCATCTTCGGCCCCCCCACTCCCCTGATCTGCTCAAAGATCAGACATGGCCAGACCCAGTGAACACTTTTCACCTCCCATCTTAGCGCCCCACCCCCTGCAGTCCTTAGCACTGCTGAACACACTCCCCTTGCAACTCTCTTCCCCCTGTCTCGACTACTCCTAAGTATTTCACTGTCTCCATGGTTCCCAATTAGGGGCGATTCTGCCCTCCAGTGGACATGTGACAACACGTGGAGACATTTTTGGTTGTCACGATTTTCTGGGGGTGTGGGGTGTGCTACTGGCATCTAGTGGGTAGAGGCCAGGGATTCTGCCAAACATCCTACAATTCACAGGACAGCCTCTGGAAATCTAGCCCCAACTGTCAGGAGTGCTGAAGCTGTGAAATCCTACTCTATAGGGATATAAATAAGCCCAAGGTTTCTGTCAAGTGCAGGCCCTTTAATAACTAGCTAGAGATCTGGCTCCAAATCCTGATAATGATTATGCATATCTGCCCCCAAAGGAGAAAACTCAGAGTCACATCCAGCTGCTGCAGAAATATCCCAGAGTTAGAGTTAGGGTCAGGGCCATGAAAGCTTCAGTACCTAGGTTCACAGTCCCCAGTTAATGTTCAGGGCTCCTCCAGTTGTGTCTCAGTCTGGTCCAGGTATGACTCCTCAACATGTTTCCACCTGTGGGCTAAACCATACATTTAGCCCCCATCAACACAGCTTAGTCATCAGAGGGGGAGATGCAGACCATCCTCCCCCTCCCCCTTTCACCCTCTCCCTCTGAAAATTGATTTCACATCGGGGTATGTTCTATTCTACATTTCTGAATTCACAAGGAGCTTTGTAGCCAGATTCCTCTCCCACTGTTATCCTGGTGATGGGAGAGAGAAAATCTCAGGATGGCAAAATACTGTGGTCAGTGGTCTAGACCAGCAAACCCTCCAGGCACTGTCAAGTTGCTGACTAGCCTCCTTGGCAGTGACACAAGTTCCCTGTTCAGATCTGTCCCCAGTTCTGCCCACTGGGGACTGGGGAGGATTCTCCTGTCATGGGGCTGAAAAACTATAGTAGTCCTCGTCTGCAGCTGGTGCTGGCGTCCTCTGTATGCAGCCCTGAAGGATTCCTTTAGGGGTGGCCCTGTTGTAAGCCCGGGGTTGACCCCAGGCCTGTTTTGATTGTTTCTCATGATATAACTCGCCCAGAACATGAATGAGCTTCCTGTCCAGTTCATTGCTGGAGACTTGTGATGCAGGAATCCCCACTACCCATCACTCCCTGATGCACCTCCCCTGCCAGTTCTGACATTTTCTTTGATGGTTTGTGGTTTGCAACTGCTCTTCTGGTGTAAATTTCTGGCTTGGCAATAATCTGGTTGCCCAGAACAAGAACCCTGTGAAGTTAGCTTAAAGAAAAAAGGATCTGTGTAAAGTGGATTTTCACTCAGCACAACTGCAGGAAGTGAAAAGTGGTCGGGCTGCCACTCTGCACGTCTGGGGTCATGGGATCAACTCCTCTCTGCTTCTCTGTCTCTCTGCTCCCTGGGGCCTCAGACTGTGATTCCCTAAAGGGCACTGGGCCTTTGTAGAGCACACGGTTCTGTTCCCCCACAGCCAAGGCCAGGCCTCAGCTGTGGCCTCGGTGTCCATGACCCCGACCTTGCCCCCGACTCCCAGTGCCCCACAGCTTCATTGCCCAACACCACCCTGGCTATGAAATCTGCCCCACTGCTTCATTGCCCGACACCATCCTGGCTATGAACTCTGCCCCTCTGTTCAGATTCTCTAGTGTGAGGATCTGTTTGGCTCAGGATGGGTCAAATGTCCACTCGTGCTCCAGTCATCTACAGTCTAGTTTCAGGGGTGGTAGGGGAAGCAGAGACAAGGGTGTTATATACTGTCTGCCCAGGTCCACCAGATGCTAGAGTTGGGGAGAGGCACACACAGAAGAGGCAGTAGTTCTGGGGTGTCGAGTACTAGTGCTCTGGAACACAAAGACGGTCATCAGAACACGTCTGTCTCTCTAGGTCTCTCTCTCCGTAAGCCCCCAATCTACAACTTCCCCGGCCACCACCCCATACCCTACCTTCCACCCCATTTCCCCTCCTCTCTCGCAGCTCCCTTGCCCCATTCACCCACCCTTTCCTTCCACTCTTCCCAAGCCCGCCCCCACCCCTCCCCCTCCCTCTGAAAATTGATTTCCCATCAGGGTACGTTTCTATTCTGTTTCACATTTCTGAATTCAAGGGTTTTATAGCCAGATTCCCCTCCCACAGTGGAAGCAAGTTTTCTCCCCTGGCCTTTGAAGTACTGGAGGTCTCCCCTGCTGGTGGCGATCAGAGTCCCTCCCGTCTCTTTGTGGTTCTTGAGGGCCCATTCCCTGGCCCCCCACATCAGACCACAAGCTAGAATCAGAGGGCCCCCAGCAGGGAGACGTCTGAGATGGAGCTCCTGCTGTGAACGGTGCTGCTGGTGGGGAGGACGTGGGTGCGTCTGGGAAGGGGAATAAGGGGCATGAGTGTGAGGATGGGAATGAGGCAGGGAGCTGGACAGGAGACTGTCCTGTGAGACAGTCCTGTGAGATTGTGCGCCTGGACTTCGCTATCCCAGGTAAATAAAGCGTGGCTGTGTCCATGGACCTGAGCTCTCCCTCCCTCTGCCCACCAGAGGTGTAAATTTTCTGGTTCCCAACTCCGAGAAGCTGCATAAGGTCTCCACGCAGCTCCTCTGCTCCCTCGGCAGCTTCTGACCCTTCCACGTCCTTCTGTCTTCCTCCTCCTCCTGTGGCTCCAGAAGTGGCTGCAGTAGGAGCAGTGGCCTCTGCTTCTTCTTCCTCCTCACCTGCTCTTTCTGCCCCGTCCCACTGGCAGTGGCCAGGCCTGGTCCATTTGCAACCGGCTCTTGGAGAGAAGTGAGCAGATCTGAGACCTGTTCTGGGGGTGGGGCGGCAAACAGGACTGGGGTGGGGGGCGGGCACGGGACTGAGGGCAGGTCGGGGGACGGGCCAGGGACCAAGTCAGAGTAACATGGGACTGTTCCAACTTCCAGAAACAGTGGGGGGTGGGAGGGGTGCATGAGGAAGATTCCCGAAACCCCCAGGACATAAGAGAACCCCCTACACTGTTGAAAGTCTTTGAAGGTGGGAAGAAACAGGAGTGGTCAGAAAAGATTCAGAGCCAAGAATGTGAAGTCCTTGTAATCAAGTACAAAAAGTCTCAAACACCCTCCCACCACCACCACCACCATAATGGTTTTACCACTCAGGGGGCCCTCCCCTCCTAGAGATGGAATGTTCTAGAACAGGAAACAGCCCCAATCTCTCAGTAGCCTCTGGCGCCCCCCTTGCTAGGAAGGTTCTGTAGGTCCTGTTCTAGACACAGCCAGATTCTGATACTTGGTCAGGAAACTTTCTTTAAAGGGCCATATAGTAATTATTTGAGACTTTGTAAGCAAAAGACCTCGTCCCAACTACTTGTAGCACAAAAGCAATCATAAGCAATACTTGAAGAAGTAGCTATGTTCCAGCAAATTTTTATTTATAGAAACAGACAACTGGTAGGATTTGGCCTGTAGTTTGCTAACTCCTGATCTAGACTCATATTTCCTGTGTGTCCCATAGATATCCCAAATTCAAATGTTCATAAGTCAACCTTTTCCCCAAGAAATGATTTTACTCCTATATCCCTGTGTTGTTCAGTATAGAAATCTCAAAATCACCAAGACTACCTCCCTTTAATAACAATCAAATCAGTCACCAAGTCTTATTGCTAATACCTAAGGAACTTTTTTTGACATCCATTCCCATTTAGGGAATGCCCCTGTTGCTTTATAAATTATCTCCCTGACTTTAATCTCTTTCTAATTCCTAATATCCTCCTAACCTTTCCTATGATCACATTACTCTCAAGCTTAAAAAAAATTTGATGGCTTCATGTGACAAATTACTTGGCTTGATGTTAGGTCTCATCTCAGGCTAGCTGTCTCTATTTTCTTCTCACCCCTTATTTATGTACCCAAGGGACTAGCCATGCAGAGACACTTGTGGGTTTTAATTTATTTTTCCATCTGAAAAATCAGACATTCATTATTTGTTATATGAACATTATATTCTGTTCTATGAACTAGTTTGAAAAAGACAACATTTATTCTTTAAGGGTTTATATCAGATAGTGACAGAGGAAAAAAATGATAAATCAGGCATTAAAGTATTACATAAGAAGGTGGTTAAGTACCAGAGGTATAAATCCCACTGTTTTAGCTCTCTTTAAACATGTTATCATGTGTCTTCTTTCCATTTCAATTTTTGTATTTTAATTATCAGACCTTAGTGGGAAGGGTTCATGTTTTCCCTTGTTCTCGAGGGACTTCTGCAGAAAGAGCATTCAAAACCCTACACCTTCAGGAAAGCAAAGATCACCTAGTTTTAATTTTTTACTTCTGTATTATCAATGCTATCCAATTTTTTGAAAATAAATTTTTAGATCAAAAAAATAAAAACGTAATGTAGAAATTGGAATGGTGAGGAAAGGGGAGATACTGGAGTCAGGGAGACCCATTAGGGGGATGCCACAGTAATTCAAAACGTAAACTAAGGGCAGTGGAATTTGGGATGGAGTGGTACATGAACAGAGCTTTTTGCTAGGTAGAATTCATGGGAATGCCAGAGAGGGGCAGGGATGAGAGAATGAGTAGGGTAATTCCCAGGTTTCTACTATAGGGAACTACGTTGATAGTGATGCTGTATACTTATATGGAGAATGAAGGAGAAACTGTGGTGGGTTCAACCTTTAGACGTACGGAGACTGTGGCACATGCCAGTTGAGATACCCTATAGGCAGTTAGATGTGTGAGTCTAGACCTTAGGAGAGACATCAGGGCTGGAGATGTAGTATTGAGAAGTGGAAGCTGGATTTGAAGCAGTGGTTAAAATAACCCAGGGAGAGGATATAGAACAAGAAAAACAGAGTGCCTAGGACAGATCCCTAGCTTTCCTCCCTTGACCTCTTCCTTTCTGCCACTGTCCACTCTCATCGACAGTTTTATAGCTTACCTGTTTACTTCTTTGCCGTCCCTTCTTCTAGCCTCAGAACATCTTTTGCCCTACCTTTTTTATTCCTTCTATAACACTTTAAATGTGAACTTCAGCTTGTGATCACTTGCCTCTGTATGCTACCATCCTTCCACTTCTGCTTATAAACACTTTTAGGAAATAAAAGATAAATAATTTCTTTTGGCCAAAGGATTGGAGGAGGGAGAAAATGAAGACAGGGAAACCTGTTAAGATCCTACTTTAGTAGTACAGGCAAGACACTATTAGGGCTTGAACTGTGGCAGGACCTAGGTGAAATATCAGATAAGGAGAGAATTTTGAAATAGAATTAGCGAAACTTGTTAGCCAATTGTATAAGGGAGATAAGTATGGAGAGGTGGAGTGGAGATGACTTTGAGGCATCTGACTTGAGCAACTAGGTAGTGATGCCTCTAATCATGATAGATAATACAGGAGGAATAACAGACTGTAGGGAAGAGGTACTAAGTTCAGTTTGGGACTGATAAGTGCTTTCATGACAGTAATATGGAATCATAGTTAGATGGATGTACTAGGCTGGATCTTAAGAGAGAGGATAGAGCTAGAGAAAAATATTATACATTTGGATGTCTTCAGCACTTAGTTTGTGGTTGGAATCTAGTGCTTGAACAAAATTTCTGGAGATGAAGTTTGGAGGGAGAGAAGAAAAACACAAATAAGCAAGCAAACAAAACAGAGGCAGGAAACCTGAGGCCTAGGGGAAGATGGCTAACATTCTGGAGATAGCTCAGGGAAGAAAAGCCAGCAGTAGAGTTATAAGGAGTGGTCAGAGAAGTAGACAATCCTAAGTGAGAGATATCTTAGAAGTAACAAGAGATTTAGAAAGTTGAAGGAGAGTTACAAGTTTCAAACTATGCATGGAGGTAAGATAGGCTGAGGGTACACAAGAGGTCATTAGATTTGGCTAGTAAGATGTCCTTGAGTCTAATTATAGAAATTCAAAAGAATTATGGGGAAGAAACCAAATGTTAGTGGGTCATAGAGTGAAGTTATAGCAGCATGCAGAAATTTTGAATGTTTACCAGTCTTTTAAGACCTCTGACAGTGACAGTTATGGTGGGTAGGCAGGGATCAGAGAATAGATCATGGAGGCATAGGATATGACAGCTTAGTTGCTAAGACAACTAACTTATATAATTGTCAACACAAAGATAGAGAGAATATTCTGGCTACTGTATGAGGAGCAAGATAACCACATATAAAGGAAGCTCGGTGCTTTTGAAGTATTTGCAATATAACTTGGACGATAAAGCAAAACTTTTGTGAATATTATAAGAATAATTATAAAACTACTTTTTGACAGATACAAAAATATTAGTGTAATCTAAATAGGAAGCAGTGAAGAAGTAAGAAATACAGTTGACCTTTGAACAACATGGGTTTGAACTGCATGGGTCCACATAGGTGCCAGTTTTTCTCAATAGTAAATACTACAGTATTACACAATCCACAGTTGGTTGAATCATGGATGCAGAACCACAGATGGAGGAACCATTTATATGGAGGGCCAACTATAAGTTATATGTGGATTTATGATTGCACAGAGCATTGGCACCCCTAACCTCCTCACTGTTCAACTGTAGTTATAGTCAGTGAAAAATTGTCTTCAACCAAACAATAAATCAGGGGTCACTCGTAACATGTTGTGGGTTATGATAGTGGCGGGGAATCTTTTGAATTTCCCTTGATTATTCCCTTACCTTTACCCACATGTCGGTCAGCCACTGGCAACAGATTTTTAACTAGTTACCCACACCCCTAGGTGGCAGATTGCAATTGCTTTCCTTGAGAATGGTGACGAACTTGCCACAGGAAAGATCCAAAATTCTCAGTTATCTATGAGTGGGTTATTTTACACACACACACACACACACACGCACACGCACACGCACACGCACACACACACAGGCAATATTTTTCTTGAGTAGGTATCTGACTTAACTACTCCACCCCCAGATAAATTATAGGTTTTTTTGAATTCAGGGTGAATAATATTTTGATAACAAATTTTATCTTGAGCCAGTAGTTTTTAGAATATATATAATTTCTATTGTAACCTGGTCCATTGGCTACTCTTTCTTTAAACAACAAAACAAAACATCTAGATTTACTTTACAGTTTGGTTTGGGAGTCAGTGGATAATGTATTAATTATACAGTGGTGATGATGTAAGAGGGGGTTACTTTCTATGGAGCACTTACCACATGTCAGGTACTGTGCTAAGAGCTTTAAATTAACTCATTGTTGAGAGACAATTCCCTATGGATCTCTTGCATTTCTGCATGGCTTATGCACAGAGGCACTGTCCCTTGTCCCAGATTATCTTTTCAGGGATGTATGTATAGAGAACAGTCGTAAAAGGTAGAAATTGTGCCTCCCATCAGAGCAAATGACAGTTTTGCTTGCAGCCTTGGAAAATATAGATAGTATCTCCCTCTGGAGCAAAAGGCAGGCATGCCTGTGTCCCATTATTAAAGAGTTGTGCCTCCTAAGCTTGGGATTCCTGTCCTGTAATGCAGCCTACTGCTTGTGCTGGTGTCATCTGGCCCTCTTTGTATTGCCTTGTGGGAACTGGGTTTGGGGAAGCAAAACAAATGCTGATATTCTGGCTATTTCTATTGCTGTGAATAATTAACTGTCCATTGTTTCTGACCCAAGAGTCTCTTGTCTTCTACCAACACCCATGAAAATTAGAAGTATGGTAAAAATCTCAGACCCTACATGTTTTTTAACACTTGTGTAACAAAACAACTCTATTAGGATAACTTTTATTATTCACATTTTACATATACAAAAATGAAGCTCAGTGACCTGTCTAAAGATCCATGGTTAGGGCATGATAGAGTAGGGATTTGAAACGAAGCCTCTCTGACCGTAGTGGCCACATTCCCAAGCAGTGAGAATTCTCAAGTCCAGTTCAGTTCAAGTCCCTGGGTTGACCTTTTCTTGGACTGCATCAAGAACCATTAGGAAATTATGTTTGAATAGTCCTGGGTTGGAGATTATCAATGTCATTCCAAAGGCTGAGTGTTCATTTCAGCAGGGGAGAAGTTAATAAAGTATTCCCTGTTCACACCTCCAATGAATCCTTGTTTGTTTATTAACTGTGTTTCTGCCTAATGGAACGAATGTACATAAATTCAAACCTATTATATTGACATTATTATAGACTAGAGATATCACCCATGAAAGATAACATTGTTTATTAAAAAACAAACAAAAAACACAAAAATCCCTGAACTCTTCACAACTATAAATAAGGTTATTTGCTTATAGACTGAAAAGTAGAAAAGTGACATTTTCAAAAGATCTTGTATTCCCTCAACTTATTATAGCACAGATATTTTTTGTTATTGTGTTAAGTTTACATCTGCTTTTTTTTAATATACCCAATCAGCATGGCACATAGAAGTTTCTCAAAAATGTCATTTGAATTCATCTAAAAGGTTGTGGCTCTTCATAAAATGATAATATTAAGAAATTGGTCAGAGCTTTGGCCCTCTTGGTCTTTTCTTGAAAAAAGACTTTATTTTTCAGAGAAGTTTTAGGTTCATGATAAAATTGAGAGGAAGATACAGAGATTTCCCATATACCTCCTGCCCACATACATGCATACACCATTATCAACATCTCTCATCAGAGTGGAACATTTGTTACAATTGATTAACCTACATTGGCACATCATTATCACCCGAAGTCCATAGTTTTCATTGTGGTTCACTCTTGGCATTGTACATTCTATGGGATTGGACAAATGTATAGTGACATGTATCTACAGTTATAGTATCATAACGAGTATTTTCACTACCCTAAAAATCCTCAGTACCCTACCTATTCATACCTCCCCCCAAATCTTGGCAACCACTGATCTTTTATTGTCTCCATAGATTTGCCTTTTCTACAAGGTCACATAGTTGGAATCCTGCAGTATGTAGCCTTTATAGAGTGCCTTTTTTTTTTCTTTCTTAGTAACATGTATTTAAGGTTCCTCCATATCTTTCCTGGCCTGATAGCTCATTTCTTTTTAGCACTAAATAATATGCCATTGTCTTAGATGTACCACAGTTTATCCATTCACCTAACTGAAAGACATCTTGGTTGCTTCTAAGTTTTGGTAATTATGAACAAAACTGCTATAAATGTCTATGTGCAGGTTTTTGTGTGGACATAATTTCTTTACTCCTTTGGATGGATACCAAAGAACATGAATACTAAATCACATGGTAAGAGTATGTTTCGTTTTGTAAGAAACTGTCAAACTATCTTGCAAAGTGGCTGTACCATTTTGCATTCCTACCATTAATGAATGAGTGTTCCTGTTGATCTGCATCCTCACCAGCATTTGGTGATGTCACTTGTTCTGGATTTTGGCCATTCTGGTAGGTGTGCAATAGTATCTCATTGCTTTAATTTGCATTTCCCTGATGACATATGATGTACATCTTTCCAAATGCTTATTTGCCATCTGTGTACCTCCTTTGGTGAGGTGTCTGTTAAGGTCTTTGGCTCATTTTTATGTCGGGTTATTTTCTTATTGTTAAGTTTTAAGAATTCTTTGTGTATTTGGGATAACTTTATTAGATGTGTCTTTGGCAAATATTTTCTCCCAGTCTGTGGCTTGTTTTCTAATTCTTTTGATACTGTTTTTGGTAGAGCAGAAGTTTTTCATTTTAATGAAGTTCAGCTTATCAATTATTTCTTTCATGGATCATGCCTTTGGTGTTGTAATTTAAAAAAATTATTGCCATATCCAATGTCATCTAGGTTTTCTTCTTTGTTGTCTTCTAGGAGTTTTATAGTTTTGCATTTTATGTTTAGGTCTGTGACCCATGCTGAGTTACTTTTAGTGATGGGCATAAGGATCTGTGTCTAGATTCATTTTTTTTTGCATGTGGATGTGCAGTTGTTCCAGTACCATTTGTTGCAAAGACTGTCTTTGCTCTATTGTATTGCCTTTGCTTCTTCGCCAAAGATCAGTTGAGGGCTTCCCTGGTGGTTCAGTGGTTAAGAATCCTCCTGCCAATGCAGGGGACACGGGTTCGAGCCCTGGTCCGGGAAGATCCCACATGCTGCAGAGCAACTAAGCCCGTGTGCCACAACTACTGAGCCTGAGCTCTAGAGCCCACGAGTCACAACTACTGAAGCCCATGAGCTTAGATCCCATGCTCCACAACAAGAGAAGCCACTGTAATGAGAAGCCCGTGCACTGCAAGGAAGTGTAGCCCCCACTTGCTGCAACTAGAGAAAGTGTAGCCCCCATGCAGCAAAGAAGACCCAACGCAGCCAAAAATAAAATAAATAATTTTTTTAAAAATGAAGGCAAAGGAAAAATTTCTCAGATTAAAAAAAAATAGGGAGGGTGGGAGGGAGGGAGACGCAAGAGGGAAGAGATATGGGAACATATGTATATATATAACTGATTCATTTTGTTGTAAAGCAGAAACTAACACACCATTGTAAAGCAACTCCAATAAAGATGTTTAAAAAAAAAGATCAGTTGACTATATTTATGTGGATTTATTTCCAGGCTCAACATTCTATTCCATTGATCTATTTGTCTATTATTTTCCCATTATCACAATGCCTTAATTACTATAGCTTGATAGTAGACCTTGACGTCAGGTAGTGTCAGTCCTCCAGCTTTGTTCTTCTCAGTATTGTAGTTATCATCATCTAGATCTTGTAAATATTTTGTTAGATATATATCTATGTGTTTCATTTAGGGTTTTCTAAAATATAAATGGTATTGTGATTTTAATTTCAAATTTAAAACTTGTTCATTTCTGACATATAGGAAAGCAATTGACTTTTGTGTATTAACCTTATATCCTGCAACCTTGCTATAAATGCTTATTAGTTCCAGGCATTTTTTTGTCAGTTCTTTCAGATTTTCTACATAGAAAATCATGTAATCTATGAATTTTCATGTCTACTGCATTAACTAGGACTTCCAGTATAACGTTGAAAAAGAGTAGTGAGAGAGGACATACTGCCTTATTCCTGGTCATTGTCGGAAAGCTTCTAGTTTCTCACCCTAAATATGTTAGCTGTAGGGTTTTTTGTAGATATTCTTTATCAAGTTGAGGAATTTCCCTTCTAGTCCTAGTTTACTGAGAGTTTTTATTATGAATGCGTTTTGGATTTTGTCAAATGCTTTTTCTGTGTCTACTGATCTGATCATGTGATTTTTTCTACTTTAGCTTGTTGATATGATGGATTACATTAATTGCTTTTTGAATGTCGAACCAGGATAAATCTCACTTGGTTGTGGTGTATAATTCTTTTTATACATTATTGGATTTGATTTGCTAACATTTTGTTGAGTATTTTGCATCTATGTTCATGAGAAATATTGGTCTGCAGTTTTCTTTTAATGTCTTTGGTTTGGGTATTAGGGTAATGATGGCCTCATAGAATGAGTTAGAAAGTATTCCTTCTGCTTCTATCTTCTGAAAGAGATTATAGAGAATTGATATAATTTCTTTCTTAAATATTTGATAGAATTTACCAGTGAATCTATCTGGGCCTGGTGCTTTCTGTTTTGGAAGGTTATTAATTATCTATTCAATTACTTTAATAGCTATACGTCTATTCATATTGTCTGATTCTTCTTGTATGAGTTTTGGCAGATTCTGCCTTTCAAAAAATTGGTCCATTTCATCTAGGTTATCAGATTTGTGGGCATAGAGCTGTTCACAATATTCCTATGTTATCCTTTTAGTATTCATGGGATTTGTATGTCCCCTCTTTTATTTCTGATATTAGTAATTTATATCCTCCCCCATTTTTTCTCCTCTTGGTCTTTTAAAGTATTAACATTTCATGTTTGCAGTTATATGTACTTATTTCTGCACTCATCTGAAAGTCTCCTTTTCCACACAAATATGTTTTTCAGTAAAATCTTCTTATTTTATAATGATTCTCAAGAAATGGAATTCACCAAAGGGCCTAATATCCTGTTTGTTTATTCATTTGTTTCCCTTCCCTGAATTGGTATAATATCAGTTCATAGTTCTTTTGGTTTGAGGACAATATCATCCAGTAATGGTAGATTGATTAATTGATAGTTATGCATAGTGGTCAATTCACATTTCAAAAATATCAGAAAACAAACTTGGTTTTAGTTTACTAACCATTAGATAGTTCTGTGATTTTCAAGGAAAATATTTTGAAATGAAGATAAGACAGTTGAAGGAACCATTTAGAAAAGTTTCAACTATATCCTGACACATTTTTTCTGGGCTTCTGCTTTTAGATATGAAAGAATTCCCTAATTTATTTAGTTTATTTTCAGTAGGCTAACCCTGGTGATACAGCAAATGCACTTAAACTCATATTTTGAAATACAACTTTAGATTTTATAATATTAGCATGTTTTATAAATGGGAATTGGAAAGGGGCATCTGTATTTCTCATGTATGTTTTAAATCCTAGGTCTCACTTTTCCCCTTAGGAAACCCAAGATGATCAACATTGTCCCTTAGAAATATTTCTGCAAAAAAAGTGTATAAATTATGACCTAAAGTAGCTAACATTAAACCTTTGGAATAGAAAGCAAGGTTTATTTACAAATTTGAAAATTCTGTGCTGTGCATTTTAATAACAGTGTTCTTTAAGTGTTATCTGTACACATCTGCATTTCTTTCTGTGAGCATCCCCAAGTTGGTGTGGATAACCATGAGTTAGTTCAGCTGATAGCACCAAGTTCTGAGAGTGGCCAGGGGCTAACAGCCAGAACCTTGGTTCTAAGCCACTGACCAGCTATATGATCTTGACTAAGTTATTTATCCTCTCTGTGTCTCTGTTTTACTCCTATACAAAATGTAGATGATACTTACCGTGCACCTTTTCCTGGATTATTGCCAGAATTAAGTAAGACAAGAGATATGGAAATACTTGAAAGATTACAAATGTATACAATTGTAAGGCATTGCTGCAACATCACTGTGAAGGCCCTTTGCTCATGTTGAGCCTGAATGTGCTCCTTGTCCCCCTCAGGATGTGAAGGGAGGACAGAAAAAAGTACAATTCCCATTCTTGCACACTCGTCAGTCTGCCTCCTCAAACTTGCACAGCTCTAATTGTACCTAATGAAAGAAAAGTAACATTTTTAGGTCCCAGTTGCAGGAAACATTTTAAATAGAACTGGCCTGCGGCATTTTTCAAAGTAAAATCTATATAATGCAAGATTATTAACAGGAACTGTGCCAGGGCTAGATTACACAACTAATCAAAATCAATCTGAGTCTCAGACTGTCAGGCATCCTTGATCACACCTTCCCCAAGTCAGCAATGGAAACAACAGGACTCACACCAGGCCTTGTCTTGAGTTCCGGAGAATTTGGTCCTCATCAAGGACTTCATACTAGGGCTTGCTCATGGGGTAACAAGCAATCTGTCAGCAGGCTTTTACATGGTAAAGACCAGAGCAAGAGTGAATTCATGCAGAGCCCTGGTCAAGATTGTTTGTGGATAAGGGTTAGAGAATATTTCCTCCTTCAACCTATCAGCCATTTCCAGGGTGGGTTCCCTGCCCTCATCCTCATCCCAAGTTAATGAAAGTGCTGCTGGCATGACCTACATAGTGTATACTTTGGGCATTTTGGAGAGGGAACACGAAACCTTGCCTAGGGGTCTGGGCTTTATTATAGAAGGTGTTTGTCTAAGAAACTTGCAAAAGGCTTAGTGGAACTCTTACTAACAATTCGACCTCCAAAGTTCTGGCCTTTGCCTAGTAGCTGGTATTCACAGTACCTGGAAGTTCCTTCTTGCCTTAGTTGCTTTCTCTTGATTAACTTCTTTTTGTGCCTAGGTCAGTATATCTTTTTGATCCTTTCAGACCTTCATGGCACACTGGTACTAGGCCTTTTGCCTAACTGACCTCTTCTAGACTCTTCTCTCAAGTGGCACCCCAGGCCAGTGGCATATCTTAACCCATCACTGCCAATGTATTGTTTTTATTATACTGATGATTGTTCACAATTACTACATCACATATAAATTATAATTATTAATTTATCAACAATATATGTAGGAACTAATACAAGCGGTAAAAACAAAAAAAAACAAAAAAAACAATTCTAATGGCAGTCTATTAAATATTTACTATGGGTCAGATGCTGTGTTACATGTTTTATATTTGCTTAATAGTTACAGCAGCCTGGAGAGGTCAGATATTATAACCATTCCAACTGAAAACAGTAAACTTGTTTTTGCTTAAGTTTGTATAATAAAAGAGCTTCCTCCTCCAAACTCCAGTGGAGCCACCATAAAGGATTTATCCTCATTTTTCAGCTGAGGAATCTGAGACTGAGAGATGTTACATAACTTGCTCAAGGACACAGAGCTAGTTGAACCTAGTGGATCTTAGTTCAAAGCTAGTGCTTTGTTATGAAACCACAATATTATATTGGTCCCTTACTTAGTCTATCCTATTTTATCCTCAGGACTAAATAGATCTGGGATAGTAAGCTCCTTTCAGGGAACTGTACATTCTGTCTAATACTTCTATTGTTGAGACTGCTGGACAACAGCTCTCTCTCCCTGGGTTTGTAACACAAAAATGGGAAGATTTCACCTGTATGGATGGATACCATGGAACAGATATGATCAAAGTCTGTGACATTAACAACTGTTCATAATATTTTACATTCTTAGCAGAGGTGATTTTCTTTCTGCTTCGTTTAAAACTTTTTAAAAACTGTGACCATTTATCTTCGTTCCATCCCCTATACATACCCTAGTCCTCCTTGTCTCCCAGATATAGTCATTATAGTTTTTTCTTTGCTGGTATGCTGATGCACCAAATTTGGCTAATCCTTACCCTGGTGGTACAAGAATACCTGCAGAATTATCTTGAGTCATATTTAAACAGGGAATGTGATATTTGACCAGCCACATACACACATGACTCTGTAGAATGGGGATGGGGTGGTTAGTTCCATAATGAGTTTATGCAAAAGTAGAGCAGGGAGGACATGTCTCTTGAATACATACCTTTTGATGCCCACACATTTAATCAACTAACATTTACTAAGCCCTTGCTATCAACTTAGATCCCAGGAATAGAGTGATGAACAAGAGCAACAAATTCTTTGCTCACACTTAACAAAAAGCACATGATAGAAAATCAAAGAGAAGAGCAAGTATAAACAACCATGGCTCAAATAGGCTTAGTATATTCAAGAAACAGAGTAAATACGATTGCGACTGCACCCTAATGAGTGAAGGACAGAATGTTACAATAGGCCACATCATGTAGGATGTTAAAGAAAGCAAGAAGACATGGGCATGTTTAGCACTGAAGTATTGAAAATGGAGTCAAGAAGAGCCAAATTGATTGAACCAAATTTTACCTTATTGGCTGAGACTTAAAAACATTTCTGGTGGCTTTAGCTTCATGGCTCTTAAAGAAGCTGTCAAACATCTAATAGAATTAAATGTTCTTACATTTGATCCCTAGTGGCCATATATTAAACCCTAAGAACCTACATTGAGGAAGAGAGAAAAGCAATAGCTCACAATCTACATTGTATAATGGGGTTACATCTGAATATCAGAATGGAAGTGTATCTTCAGATGACACAGGCATCACATAGTCAGGAGTACTTGCCAGTAATTAACTTCACTAGAAATCCAAGTAGCAGTCATTTTGATTAACTTAGTTTGTAAACCCAATGGGCAGCAGCCATCTGCACTCCTGTGTTTTGTATGGTGTCTGGCATATTGTGAAATTTCAATGAATACTAAGAAGTACAAATAGTAACAATCATTTGAGGCCATCTTAAAATTATTGGTTGGCATGTTAATCCCATTTATCAGGATTGTTTTTACTTAGTTGTAAAAATACTCGGTTTTGAATTATCCCTGGCACTTTTGTTTTTTAACAGCAGGTATCCCTTGATGTTTAGAACACATATGATTCTGAAATGTCTCACCAAGAGATTTACAGTTGGCCTTCTTTTGAGTCTTACCAGGCTGCTTCTGATCTCTTCCTCATACTTTCCAGATTTCTTTTGTGAGGTTGATATCTTCTGGAGTCTAGGTAGAGTAGGGTAGGGAAATGTCATGGGATATATATAGGGAAATGAAGGCAGAATTCAATTTCATAAATACCCTTCTATTATGGGTTAGCCCAGTAATGTCCAATTTCTAAAGCAGCTTTATGGTAAAATTCAATGTTGAAATTCCTTTATAATTCTAGTTTTGATGAATAAAATTAATCCACTCTGCTAGGATTTGTTCTTTGTAGGAACCCAAATTTGACCCCTGACATATCTCAGTAAACACCTTAAAAAGCTATGTGAGTTAATGGGTATCTTCTATATGTTGATCTGTTTTTATTTTTATTTTATATTGGAGTATAGTTAATTAACAATGATGTGCTAGTTACAGGTGTACAACAAAGTGATTCACTTATACCCATACAAGTTGTTGATCTGTTTTTTGGTATGTATCCTATAAAAGAAAATGTTGGCTTAGAAACCAATGGAAAAATTAACAATCCTTGGAATACCTGTTAAGGGACTGGCCATAAGGGCAAACCAGAAATGGCTATAGCCCTAGTTATAGACTTTCTCATAAGTTTTTGCTATCAGATTGTCAACATAGCACTGTTTACCACTGGGAAAGCAGTCTGACTGTTTTACATTTCAGAAGATGGGTACAGCTGCTCTATGTAGCTATCTCATGGCCAGAGATGTCCACATTAGCATTTTGTTCCATATCTTCATGTCAGTTGAAGTAGAAAAATGTTCTGTGTTGTTTCCATGTTGTTTCTGATTTCTAGGCAAGGTCCTAAGTGGAAAAGTCAACATTCTTGAAATATACAGAGTAAAAACATAGGTGTAAACACCCAATAAAGCCATTTTGCTATTTCTCTATCCCTACAGAAACTCGACATATTGCATGAAGGTGTCAATGTCCTTGACTGTTGCAGAGAATGAATCAGGTCTGTGCTACAATAGCAGGATCCGCTATTTGGAAAAATCTGAAGTCACTAAAAGAAAGGAGATATCCTGCCCAGACATGGATGACTTTAAAAAGTCCGATCAGGAGCCTGATGTTGTGTGGTATAAGGTAACTCAGCATGATGTCAAATGCATTTTTTTACCCTAAGTCAATAGCTGGCTTGGGGAGATAAAAAGGGAGAGATTTTATTTTGAGTTTTTGGTATTAGATATTTCACTGAGAAGAATCAGCAGATCCACAGCTAAATAATTCAGAGCTATGATCCCTATATATTACTGGTTTTCATGTACTTCCATCAGCAGGTGTCAGAAGCAATCCCAGCTTCTCCAATGACTAAAAATAAGGAAAATATCCCTTTACCCCAACTCATGAGAGCAAATGGGAAGAAGAGTGAAGACTGAAATAACACATGAAAGAAATTATTTGAGGGACCTAGAAATATTATTCACTGTTAGGAACAAAGGCCCATCTTTACAAGGAATGGTGCTTACAAGAAATAACAACGATTATCATGGTCTATATTGTGAGAACCACTGCAGTCAGTGCAGAGGAGAGAAATGGGCCCAGTGCAGGATATGTGAACACTGGAAATAACGTGTTTATCTGGAAATAAACCACACTCAAAGGTTGTACAGATGAGAGTTGAATGAAGGAACTGTTTACAGAGGTGTGGTTAGGGTTAAGGGAACCAAAAAGGGAAAAAGCTGTAAATTACCGCTCCTAGGTCTAGAGTGGCAAGGGGAAGGAGCTGTATCTCTGGAACCTGGCAAGAGCGGAGCAGGCCTGTCAAGAGCTGTGGCCTTAGAGGAGCATATTAACTGTGGAAAACAGAGAGGGAGTGGATAGAATGGACACCCTAACCCCTCTTAACTCCCGCCTTCTGGTTTCTTGCTAGTGTCTTCCCTCCCACCATGTGAGTTCAAACAGAATTCAGAAAGCAAAACCAGGGGGTAGAATCAATAGTCTTCAGCTTCTCTGGGCCCAGAGTAGGTCAGACAAAGGCAGAGCATGGATCTAGGGCAGGAAGCAGAAAAATAAACATACAACCTTTCAACTATGATATTCTGGCTGCGAGCCTGGGGCACTGTGGTTCTAAAAGAGGACTGAGCACCCTCTGCCACCTCTGAGCCACACTGGTTGGCCCATGGTGACCATATATGACTATATATGGTGGCCAGAGGTGACCAAGGGGGTTTTCTGCACAGGTACTGTGCACATTATTGCAACCAAACATACATAAAAGGTAGGACAGGTTGTTTCTGTAGTATCTGACAGACCCTCAGTTTCCAGGAAAGCCTAAACCCTAGCTCCTACAGTTGTCAGGTGCTTTTACATTTGGAAGTTCCTCTATCTTCATGCCTGGGGGAACTCGACAAGAGACAGCAAGAGCATGTCCTGAACTAGAACCTCAAGTCTCTTTGTGAAGTGTCATCCTCCTTTTTTTTTTCTTAATATTCTGACACATAAAAAGGAACATGATGTTCATTATGCATAAATATAGAATATCCATACTTAGTGGGACCCTTCATGCCATCATCAGCCTTGTTAGTAGTTCTTTTTTCTTTAATTTTTTTTTTTTTTGGCCACGCTGCATGGCATGTGGGATCTTAGTTCCCTGACCAGGGATCAAACCCGCACGCCCTGCAGTGGAGGTACAGAGTCTTAACCACTCGACAACCAGGGAAAGTCCTAGCCTTGTTAGTATTTCTTAATCACTTACTATGTGCCATTTGCTGTGCTAAGCTTGGTCTCTATGTTATCTCACTTAAGTCTCAATGCAACTCTGTGTGGTGGGCGCTATTATCATCATTTAACAGAGGAAAAAACTTGAGTCTTACAGGAATGTAGAGACTTGTCCAAAGCTACTCAGCTAACAAAGCTTCATTTTATATTCAAGGCAGTGTGGTTCCAGAGTCCATTTTCTTAATCACTAACCTCTCCTGCAATAGGCCTGGAGCTAAACCCAGCCTCGATTGCAGGCACTTCTTTAAGATG
Organism: Pseudorca crassidens; assembly: GCF_039906515.1. Taxonomy (NCBI): domain Eukaryota; kingdom Metazoa; phylum Chordata; class Mammalia; order Artiodactyla; family Delphinidae; genus Pseudorca; species Pseudorca crassidens. Next base: position 41,538,329 of record NC_090317.1, on the reverse strand, counting down.
AGTAAAAAAGGTTTTATTTCAATTTTATACTTCAGGAAGGGAGGTTGACTAGCTCAAGGGTTAGCAGCTAGGAGTAAACTCCAGGTCATCAGCTTTCTCTTACAGTGTTCATTCTATCTCATCTTTTTGTCTTTTCACTAAATTCTTTTTTCCCCTTTCTTCACATCTCTATACATCACCATAGTCATTGTCTACCAAAGCAGTTTATTCCTTGGAAAAAGCTAACCCTCACTCTTTCTTAGAAATGGACCAATGATGGTGAAACAAAGGGCTTTTCCAGCTCTGCCTGGATAATAACATTTAATATTTGTATAACATTTTACAATTGATAAATAATAAGCATAATGATAGGTAATATTTATTAAGTACTTACTATATGCCAGACTCTATTTTAAGTGCTTTAGATGGATTAACTCAACTTCTAGTTTCTCAGTCTCAATCTTATGTCTTATGTAGGTATTATTATTATCCCCATTTTACAAAAGACATGACTGGAGACTCAGACGAGTTAAGTGACTCAACAAATGTCACACAGCTGTTTGTGACTTGCAGTTTGGCTCCTGGGCCCTTCCACTTAGCCATTACACTATACAAATGGATCAGGATAAAAAATTAAAACCAAAAGTTAAAGAGTCTGTGAAGCTCCCAAATGCATTGTTAACCCCACTTTTCACACATGGTTTTAAGTAAATCCTTGAAAAATTGACATATTAGGAAAACGTTTCCTTTTTCGCCAATACTTCGATAATCTGCCTTGCTTGCTTTGTAGTCTGTGCATTTCCTACCAGACTGAACATGAAGTGATTTTGCTCTGGCTACAACAATGAAAAAAGGAGGACACATTTGTCTGGAGTTAATTCTGGTGCATATCCAAAGTTAGAAATGTACAATGTATTATCTCCAGTGTTTTAACAGTGAAAAGTATGTGTTGCATGATCCTTTTCCCAGTCTTCTTTTCAAATATATGTAATCTTTAAACTTGTTTACTTTCCAACCATCCTGTTATGGCAGGCCTTTGAGGACTATTCTTCCATGCCTGCAGGTAATCACAGGTGAATAGGAAGGTAGAGGTGGCTCATATGGCACTGGGGCGTGTTCATAAAGATGAATGAGTAAGCCTATCCTGGTTGTCCTTGGAATGTAAGAGATATGCATAAGGGGGCTGTAACTCCTCTATCTGAACTCTGTTAGCAAAAGGAAGTGAGGAGAGGGGCTACACTTTCAGCACTTCCTCCTGACGCTATGTATGGGGCTTAAATATTAGAACAGAATATACAATTATGTCAATGCTTTTGGAAACATTTTTGAAATGAGAGATAAAGATTATTTTCTTTATTGAACTAAGAACACAAGAACAACCTCATTATTCACTGAGAACACTTGACACAAGAGTGTAGAGTCCCTTTATCCCATTTCTAAACAAAAAAATTCCCTAACCTTAATAGGACATTAGGAATGAAAATACAAATATGTTCCTTGGGGTAAAACGCATATCTGTGTCATTAGTTACCTCTGCTGATAAAAGGCTGATGTTAATGAAGTCAAGTCTTCCAGTTTGAATCCTCCTTTTTCTTGCCACAATTATCTTAATTTCAGATGTTTGCCGTTGGTTATAATGGAATGGTTGAGTGCATTATGGATAGGTCAGTGCAAATTCATTCATTCAGTTAGTATATATATACTGGGTGCCTACTATGTGCATGTTGACTATATATATCTAATTCATTTTTAATAGCTGTATCATAGTTCATAGGCTAGATATAACCTTGCTTTATTCAACCATTTTTCAGATGGATATTCAATTTTTTCTAGTTTTTTAAAAATAATCCAAGTATTGCAGTAAACATCCTTGAAAACATACTTATATCCTTACATCCATGGCGTACAAGATAGGAATGATCTCTGTCAGTTCTATTATTCAGTATTGTTTTGGAGGTTCTAGCTGATGCCATAAGAAATTTAAATGAAATACACTATACAAACATTGGAAAAGGAGGACAAAATAATCTTATTTTTCAGATTGTATAATTGTATACCAAGAAAACCCAAGAGATTAAACAACAACAAAAAAATAGAACTAATGAGATAATTTGATAAGTTAGCTTAATAAAAATATACAAACTATTCAATAATTTTTATTTTTGCCAGTAATAATCGGTTAGATATGTAAAGGAAAAAATGAAATTATCCCATTTACAACAATGAAAAACTGTAAAACACTTTGGAATACATTTAACAAAGATGGGAGGAGACCTATATAAAAATATAATTTTATTGAAGGACATAAAATATAGTCTAAATTAATGGAGAGACAGAACATATTTCTGCATTGGAAGATCTCATAGAAAAAAAGATCAGTTATTCCCAATATTATATAAATAAGTAATCCAATTTGCTAAAATATGAATTTTTAGAAATTAGACAACATGATAAACATTATAACATTCATATGGATGAGTGAATATATCAGTTTTGCAAATGAAATTTTGGAAGAAAACATTAATAAGAGGGGACTTAGTCTAACTGAGACTGAACTTACTGCAAAACAGTAGCAATTAAAATAGTAAGTTTAAGAAAGCATAAATAGATCAGTTAAATAGAATAGAGAATCCAGAAACAGATAAAGTATGTATATACGAGAATTTAGTATATAATAACATATCATTTTAATGGGTTTGGAGGGGGGATAACGGCTTATTAAAAATGATGTGCACATAATTGACAATTCACTTGCAAAAAAATAGATATCTGACTCATACCATGTTTAAGAAAATTGCAGATGGATTGTGAGGAGTTAATTTCATCTCCTAAATAATAGTCTAGGAATGACCATTTCTAAATGCTGTCACTCATTACAATGAGATAAGCTTCCAAAGTTAAGAGCTTTACAGTTATTTATCTTGCTAAACATTCTGACAGTTTTCTTTCTTTTTTTTAAATGCTAAGTTGGGTAGTATGGAGTTTTTTTTTTTAATTTAATTTTTATTTTATATTTGAGAATAGTTGATTTACAATGTTGTGTTAGTTTCAGGTGTACAGCAAAGTGATTCAGTTATACAGATACATATATCTATTCTTTTTCAGATTCTTTTCCCATATAGGTTATTATAGAATATTGAATAGAGTTCCCTGTGCTATACAATAGGTCCTTGTTGATTATCTATTTTATATATAGTAGTGTGTATATGTTAATCCCAAACTCCTAATGTATGCCTCCCCCCGACCTTTCCCTTTTGGTAACCATGAGTTTGTTTTTGAAGTCTGTGAGTCTGTTTCCACTTTGTAAATACGTTCATTTGAGCTTCTGCTGAAAAATCAGCTGTTAACCTTATGGGCATTCCCTTGTATGTTATTTGTTGCTTTTCCCTTGTTGCCTTAAATATTTTCTCTTTGTCTTTAAGTTTTGTCAATTTGATTAAAATGTGTCTTGGCATGTTTCTCCTTGGGTTTATCCTGTATCGGACTCTCTGTGCTTCCTGAACTTGAGTGTTTCCTTACCCATGTTAGGGAAGTTTTCAGCTACTATCTCTTCAAATGTTTTCTCAGGCAGGTTCTCTCTCTTCTCCTTCTGGGACCCCTATAATGCAAATGTTGGTGTGTTTGAAGTTGTCCCAGAAGTCTCTTAGACTGTCCTCATTTCTTTCCACTCCTTTTTCTTTATTCTGTTTTGTGACAATTATTTCCACCAGTCTGTCTTCCAGCTCACTTATTCCTTCTTCTGCCTCATTTATTCTGCTATTGATTCCTTCTAGTGTATTTTTCATTTCAGTTATTGTATTGTTTATCTCTGTTTGTTCTTTAAATCTTCTGGTTCTTTGTTAAACATTTCTTGTACCTTCTCAGTCTGTTCCTCCATTCTTTTTCTGAGATCTTGGATCATCTTTACTATCATTATTCTGAATTCCTTTTCAGGCAGATTGCCTATCTCCACTTCACTTAGTTGTTCTTCTGGGCTTTTATCTTGTTCCTGCATCTGGAACATGTTTCTCTGCCATCCCATTTTGTCTAACTTTCTGTATTTGTGGTCTCTGTTCTGCAGGCTGTAGGATTGTAGTTCTTCCTGCTTCTGGTGTATGCCCCCTCGTGGGTGAGGTTGGTCCAAGGTTTTGTGCAGGCTTCCTGGTGGGAGGGACTGGTGCCTGTCCACTGGTGGGTGGCGCTGGGTCTTGTCCCTCTGATGGGCAGGGCTGTGTCAAGGGGTGTGTCTAGAGATGGCTGTGGGCTCAGGACAACTTTAAGCCCCCTGTCTGTTGATGGGTGGGTCTGTGTTTCCACTCTGTTTGTTGTTTAGCCTGAGGTGTCCCAGCACTGGAGCCTTCAGGCTGTTGGGTGGGGCCAGGTCTCGGTGCCAAAATGGTGACCACCAGGGAAGCTCACTCTGAGGCATACTGCCTGGGGTCTCTGCCACCAGTGTCCTTGCCCCTGTAGTGGGCCACAGCCAACCCTTGCCTCCCCAGGAGAGCCTCCAAGACCCACAGGTAGGTCTGGCCCAGGCTTCTATGGAGTCACTGTTTTGCCCACAGTCCCAGTGCACGTGAAACCTTGTGTGTGCCCTTGAAGAGTGGAGTCTCTGTTTCCCTCCATCCTGTGGATCTCCTGTACACAAGCCCACTGGTCTTCAAAGCCAAATGCTCTGGGGGCTCCTCCTCCTGATGCCAGACCCCCAGGCTGGGGAACCTGACATGGGGCTCAGAACTCTCACTCCTATGGGTGAACATCTGTGATATAATTATTTTCCAGTTTGTGGGTCACCCACTCGGTGGTTATAGGATTTGATTATATCATGAAAGTTCCCCTCCTACCGTCCTGTGGTTTCTTATTTGTCTTTGGATGTAGAATATCTTTTTTGGTAGGTTCCAGTCTTTTTTGTCAATGGTTGTACAGCAATAAGTTGTGATTTTGGTGTTTTCATGAGAGGAGGTGAGCTCAAGTCTTTCTAATCTGCAATCTTGTCTCCCAGAAAATCCTGACAATTTTCTTAAAGAGGGAAAAAGAAGGTCATTGAAGACCTTGTAATACCACAGCCCAAATGGCCGACACATTTTGGCTATAAAAATGGTTTGGCAAAATGCTTGGGGTTTTTGAATCCCTTTTGAAAATGTATTGATATTAGTATGTACCTTATTTTGTAACCATAAAATTGCACTCCATCCTGAAAATCTTAATCTATTTAACTAGAATTTTCAAAGATACTTTTATCCGGAAGGAATGAGCTAGGAATCCCATGAAGGCTTCAATTTTGTATGCCCTAAAACCACAATCAGTGACACAAGATTTAAGACCCGTTTATCCTTGTTTTTATTTTTAGGTATGGCATTAGAAATGGGAAAATGGTTATTTATTATTTGCAAATTATAGAGAAGATGGGTTGCTGTTTGAGGAATGGGTATTTAATATGTGTAAGAAGCACTGGTCTTTGAGCCTGGGGACCTGGATTCTGGTCACCATTACACCATTAATGTGGATGAGTAATTGGATGACCCTGGGCCTCTATTTTCCCACATATAAAATAGATATAACAATGTATGCCATATATCTCAGACATGTTATAAACATCTAATGACTAAAGTCCTTGATATTTGCTGCTACTATAGAAAGGAAAAAGTTACATAGAAAGCTAGAAGCAAAGTTAGGACATCTCAAACTCCAATTGGGAATTTAAGATTGAGGGTTTTTAAAGTCCTGTTATTCTGTATAATCTACAAACATAAAATGCATCCTTTTTA